>NC_087207.1:75824603-75842476 GCF_015104395.2 Macrobrachium nipponense
CTTCATTCGGAGGAGGAACAGGGTCTCCGATATTTGTCACGAGCACTAACCTCTCAGTCTAATCCAAATTTTAAGTATATAAAAACATCCTGTTGACAGAGCACCAACTAAACCTACATACCTAAGCCCTTGAAGTTAGATTAAACATCAGTGCGAGAGAGGTAGGCCTTATTCTTCCACTGGTTATGGAAACAACATTTCTAAATTCCTCCATGGTGTAGGCCTCCTTTAGATATTTGCCAAATTAGAGACAACAAAAGGATCAGCTCAAGTGTTCAGGTTAAAAGTAGCTTCTTGGCCCATGTTTCTGAGCATAGTAACTCTATTGCTGTATATACAGATGGGTCAAAATCAGCAAATGGAGTTGGATGTTCTGTCATCATCGTGAGAGAACAATTAAAAACAAAGCCTCCCTATTAACTTCTCAATTTTTAATGCTGAGATTTATGCTATTTTTAGTGTTTTAAAATTTATTTTTAGTACAGGTAGCACTGGGGACTCTATATTATTTATTGTGATTCCCAGAGTTCTCTATCTGCACTACAGAAGTTGATGCCATCTAATCAACTCATTCAAGAGGTGCAGGATTGGCTGGTCCTCTGCATTCTCGAAAACACATCAGTGTGAAGTTTTGTTGGGTTCCCTCGCATGTGGGAATTCGTGGTAATGAGCTGGCTGATACAGCCGCTAAGCAGGCAGCTTCCTCCCGGGCTTCCCACTCTGTGAGGGTTCCCTGTGAAGATTTTAAACTTTTATTAAATCATTTTGTAGGACTAAGTGGCAGAATCACTGTCCAACTTAAATAACAATTTAAAGCTGAAATCGATCAGACCTTCTGTTCATCCCTGGTCACCTTCTGTTGGGATGGATAGAAGATCTGAGTATAGTTTTAAACACGCCTGCGTATAGGGCATACATTTTTAACACACAGGTATCTTTTAACTAGTGGAACAGAGGAGGCAGTTCCTCAATGCTCCAATTGTAATGTTGGCATTACAGTGAGGCATATATTTGACTGTCCTCTTTATTTAATCATAGACGTCGGTTTGGTTTCACCAACAAACCTTTGTCAGATATTTTAGGAGAGGGTGCTCCCACAGAGAGATTTTTTAAATTTCTTAAGGAAATCCATTTTTTTTTATGATATTTAATTGAGTATTTTAATTTGAATTTGATTTTAATCATTTGATTTAATTATATAAGTGTATCTTCTATTAGTAAATATATCCCGTTGATATATATGCGCTGAATGGCCTTTGGCTCCGGCGCGTGGCAAATGGCCACAAATTTTATAAATTCAATTCAATTCACCCGCACATCCCGGGAACGTGCAAGCGGTGTCCTGGGATGGGTGGGCAAGTCACGCCTGGTGTCTGGGGAATGGCAATACCCATTAGGAGTCCCTGGACGGTCAGGGAATGCCTGCAATTGGTCCATTTAATGCATCACATTTTGTGTGAATGCACCCTTGTTGTTTGTTATTACACTTATAAAAGTAAATACTTTTAAGGTTTACTCTTTTCTCTTGGTCTTGCTAGGCGGGCTGGCGAGGCCCGCAATTGGTCGACTCGACGTGGCGCATTTGTTGTGAACGCGCCCCTTGTTGTTGTTATTACACTTATAAAAAAGTAAACTACTTTTAATGTACATCTAAATTGCCAGCATAAGATAGAGATAAACAGAAAATATATCATTAATGAGTTATACATAGGGGTACCACTTCCAGTCTGGATTCTACAGTTCCCCCTAATTCTCTCCATCCTCTTTAGCAATGTGACACTCATTACAGCGATTACACGGTAGATGCGTCTGTCCACATCGCTGCAGGTTATTCCGAGACTTACTGTCAATTAAGGCAACGAGGTAGGTTCTCAAGCAAACTATCTAATTCCTGTTATAAAAAAATAATCATCCTGTGTTCTCTCGCTAGTGATGATGGTGTAATACACCGCTCTAAAGTATAGTGAGAGGAAGAAGTGTTTTGGTACCATGGCACACAATAGTTCGTTCCCTCCTGATCCAGAGCGAAACACGAATCCGCGACTATGAAACCCCGAAGCAGTTGAACAAGTAACTAATTAAGCACCCAACAGACTGTTCACAAGATCAATACATAACTTTCACCAACAGTGTTAACGGTGGTGTTCTGTAATCTGCAAGCCACCTCATGTATATATATATATATATATATATATATATATATATATATATATATATATATATATATATATGAGATGGCTTGCTGATTACAGAACACCACCGTTAACACTGTTGGTGAAAGCTTTGTATCGATCTTGTGGACAGTCGCGTCTGTTGACAGGATACGATAATCTATTGGAAATACTAATTCTGAATACTGACTTCCTAAGCACTTTTATTCTCATATATATTCCGCATATTTCTTTAGCTGCATATTTTACAATCAAACCAATATCTACAGCAGCAAATTAGCAAAATTTTCAGTTCACTTGCGAATTACTGCTATACCGTATGTGATTTTCTTGAAATACTAACACAATATGAAATATTAAGATATTTTCACCAATGTAACAAGTTCATATTTAGTAGAAAGATAGAAAGACAGAAGCAGATAAAAAAAATATTAATAATAGGACAGAGATAAAAAAAAAATTATGAAAGAGAGAGAGACTTCCAAGTTCTTTTCTGGTTAATACCATGGTGAACCAGCCTCATCTTATTAGTTTCGTTTTATCACCAGGGCACAATCGTAAAATATCTTTCTTAATGATATCTTCTTTATTGTTTTCACGATGCATTGTAATAGAAAATAACTCAACTCAGATTCGTTTCAAAGAGCAAAGTAGTTTTGGCAGTGCCGATGGAGTTATAGCTAATGCTATAATGTTAAACGAATTAATTATCGCTGACAATTTTGATTGGCATATTATAAAAGCTATTCCCAGCGAATATGCTATTGTAGGAATTTAACTTCTCTCTTTACGAAAGTCAACTCTACTGCAGTGGTCCCTCCCTTCCCTGACTAGTTCTTGTGTTGGGAAGGGTTTGGAACCAATATCTGCTACCTTGGCATTGGTGAGTTAGGTTGCGTATTATATGACCGATCTTAGGCTGCAGTTTTTAGCTCAACTAATTTTATCAGGGTCTATTTCTTCTACTAGATCGTTTTTCAATATTCCAGCCTGTGCAACCTTCTCATGCAAAGGAAAAGAAGGTCTTATAGCTGTTTTAAGGTTTATATATGCTAGCCAGCCAAAGATCAACCTGTGGTAACACTGAACAACATCCATACAAATAATACTAGTATGCTATGATCACAATTGAAAGAAGTGAATAATGGTAAAGAATTTTGTAAATATGACGTTACGTTTCCTGATGTCGATGTCAGGCTCTGTTCTACACATTTTCAGGGTATCAAGTGGCTTAAGTCAGTAGCTGTAGATGTAAGGTGCGGGAACAAGTCACTGTCAAATTTTGTGCGTGTCCCAAGTCACTTTCTATCAAAGGTTTACCTCTCACCACAGTATGGGCAGCGTTATCATTAAACCTTTGTATATGCTATCTGTTAGTTTAAAAAAAGTGTCCACACCATAATATTGTTTGTGGATTAGTAGTTTCCATGACCATTTCATTCTACATTAAGAATAATAACAATTGGACAGGTAAAAGACTATTCAATTCACAGCGCATTTTCGTTGCTAGAACCTCACACCGCCAAAAAACTGTCAAAACAATACTCTCTCTCTCTCTCTCTCTCTCTCTCTCTCTCTCTCTCTCTCTCTCTCTCTCTCTCTCTCTCTCTCTTATAAACTTTTTTGTCTTTATCTCTGTGCTATTATTGATATTTTTGCTGTGCTTCTTTCTTTCTAGCTTTTATTGAATATGAATTTGTTACATTGGTGAAAGTATCTGCATCTTATATTTTGCGTTAGTATTTTTAAAAATTAGCTACATAAAGCCATAATTTGTAAAACTTGAGTATATCTTAGTTTTACCAGACCACTGAACTTTATAAGCAGATTTCCTAGGGCTGGCCGAAGGATTAGTTATTTTTTGGTTGTTGGAACCAATTGGGCAGCTAGCAACGGGACTTGCAGCTTCCTGTGGGGTCAGAACCACATTATATCGAAAAATGAATTTCTAGCACCAGAAATAAATTCCTCCGATTCCGCGATGGCCAAGCCGATAATCGAACTTCGGACCACCAGATTGGTGGCCGAGCGCGAAAACCCCTCGTCCAACAGAGACTACCCCATAATTTGTAAGTTTCCAAAAACAGCATCGGGTGTTATCACCCAAATCGCTTGCCTTCTCTATGGGTATTGGCCCAATCCTGCAAAATGTATTACAGGCAGTCCCTGGGTTATGACGGGGGTTCCGTTCTTGAGACGCGTCGTAAGCCGAAAATTGTCATTAGCCAGAACATCATAAAAAATCCTAAGAAAAACCTTACTTTTAATGCTTTGGGTACGTTAAAAAACTATGTAAACTGCATTGTTATTGCCTTTTTCATCAAAAAAAACAAAAAAAACCTTCAAATATTGATTATTTTGCATTTTTGGCATCATTTTTCTTCTACTAGATCAGCGTTTGTAGGCGTCATAACCTTGGAAATAATTTCTGATGAATATAATTGAAAAGCACTTAACCTCAGAATGCCGTAAGCTGAACCCGTCATAACCCGGGGACTGCCAGATGTAATGATAGCTAAGAGAATGTCAGTTAGGAACAGCGTTAATATAAAAGAGAGGGAGAAACAAGACAGTGAGAGTGAGAGAGAGAGAGAGAGAGAGAGAGAGAGAGAGAGAGAGAGAGAGAGAGAGAGAGAATTAGTCCACAGGAAGAGTCCCCAACAGCAGCCGCAACACGCACAAAGTTTTAATCAAAGCGGTTCAATAAAAATCTTCACCTATGACCCGACCTCTACACTCTTGCCGGAAACTCGACAGTTACGGTGACGTCATAAGTTCTACCCACAAGGGGAATTAATTAAGTCAATCCATCACACCTAAAGGACGGCGTTAGATAATCTACAACCAATATGAATGACCAACAGGCCGGGCCAAAAAGCATATCCCGCCTATTGTAGGTGGGACATTCTCCTTTGTAGAATCTTTTAGAAGCCCAGCAGCGAAGGAGAGCACCAGTTTGGAAAAAGAAAGGGCTGCCGCACAGCTCTGACGAAAGTTGGTCAGCTACCCAAAGCCAGAGCAGTTTTGCTGTTAAACAGAACTTCAAATTGATTTGTAGTCTTCATTGTTGAACTTTGTATCTGTGACTGTATCATTCTAGTGTGAATGAAGGGAAGAAGCTTGCACTGCATCTCATTTAAAAGACTCCTGAGAAACTCCAACAAATAATATATATAGTCTATATATTTCATATGCATATATATATATATATCTATATATATATGAATGTCCTTACAGTAATACAACAGTATAATATGACGATAAACGGCCCGCCAAAACACTATTTTAACGTTGTAACCATATATTTTGAGCACTTCCTTCTGTGCTCCTGATCACTGGCGTAAAATATGAACATAGGATGTCTTACAGGAGTATATATACAAAAACATATGAAGTGTGGCAGTAAATCTCTGTTGGTGACCCAGGAAGGGTGGAAATTAAACTATTCCATGGTGATTTCTGGCCTCATTAACTCACGTCTGGCGACTCGTCCAGTGGTCGGATGTTCTTGGACACCTGCTATAGGAGCGGCCTAAGGTTTAGTTTGTCGATGTCATCCAATTTCCAGTGTCCTCCTGACAGGTTCATATTGTTGGTTTGATTGATGATAGCAGATTCCAGCATTTTCCTTTTGTACGGACAGCTGCTTTTGAAAATCAGCTCCACCCCACTCCAGTTCATAGTATGGCCTTTGTCCCTAATATGTAGGAAAATCCCCGAGTTCTCTGTTGCATGTCGCACTGATCTTTTGTGTTCTGCTAAACTTTGCGAGATGGATCTACCGGTTTCCCCAACGTAAATCTCATTACAATTGCTACACGTGTCTTGTAAACCCCGGCTTCTTCTTCTCTTTTATTTAGGTATACGTTAATAAGCGAACTCCCGATGGATTTGGGATGATGGAAAATAAAGGATTATTAGACCCTGAAGTGTTCTGTGGCTTTTTGAATGCTTCCATCTTATGGAATTTTCAATTTATTGATAAGGTCTATTTGTCTATTGGGAGTGGGACCTCTATAGTATATTGTATTCGCTTTATTTATCGCCTTCTCAATAATGTATGGTAGGTAAAGCAGTTGCATTAGGTGTTGGCGGATCGTGTTGAATTCTTTATCTACGTACCCATTTGAAATCATTCTAAGCCCCCTGAGGAATAGGTTTGCACCCAACCATGGTATTTACGGATACATCGTGGTAACTTAGGAAATGAATATATGAAACAACTAAAGGTTGGTTTCCTGTGTTCAGTGAATGCATATCTATTCTGCTCTCTTATGATTTAGTACGTCAGGAACGGCTATTTCCCGTCCTTTTCCCATTATGTTTTAAATTTTATAGTTGGAACTAGCGAATTTAGTTGATTGAAAAATGAATTGAAATCTCCCCAGCTATCATCCCGGTAAGTAAAAATATCATCTACGTATCTAAGCCAGACCATGTTGCGGGGTTTGATAGAGGACAACATTTCTGTTTCGAAATATTCCATGTGTAGTTTTGCTAGAAGGGGGAAATAGGGGACTACCCATACTACAAACTATGTTTATAAAAATTACCATTGAAAGAGAACATCTTGTTAGTTACACAGAGGTTGATTAGTTTTATCGTTTTGTCAATACTAAGAGGACGAGTTGTGAGACAGGAGTAATGAGGCCAAAAATCACCAGGGAATAGTTTAATCTATGTCCATATTTTACTAGTAATGAGGAGCACAGAAGGAAGTACTCGAAATATATGGTTGCAACTTTAAAATGTATTTTATGGGCCTTTTAGCTTCATACACACAGACAGACACACACACAAACACACACACACACAAATATATATATATATATATATATATATATATATATATATATATATATATATATATAATAATCAGTTTGTGTTTTGCTACCTCAAATAACGTAAGTCGTAAGTGAACTGAAAATTTTGCTCAATTTGCTGCTATAGATGTTAGTTTTTTTATAAGGGGGTGTCTTGCAGATTACAGATCAACACCAATAACACTGTTGGTGAAAAGATTTGTATCGATCTTGTGAACAGTCGTGTCTGTTGATAAGATACAATAATCTATAGGAAACATTAAAAAAAACACTGATTACTGACTTCCTAAGAGCTTTTATCTTATTTATTTCACATATTCCTTAACTTGCACATTTTACGCTCAAACCCAGTATCGTCAACAACAAAAACTTCACGCTCACCACCTTAATTAACGATATTAGATTATGGAGACTTTACTCTTTGTTCAAGAAAAATACCTGCTTCCCAATCCTCCTTCCTTGGCCTGACGGTGCAGCATCTGTTGGGTGCTTAATTAGTTTACTTGGTTCAACTGTTTCGGGGTTTCATAGTCGCGGATTCGTGTCGCTCGGATCAGCGGAGGGAACGAACTTTTGCGCCATAGTACACATGTTTTGAGAGAGAATTGTTTTTTGGGTTCGTTTTATTTTTCTCTGTTGGTATAGGTCAATTGTCCTGCATGAATTCTGTGGAGTGTAAAGAGGTGGTGGTCAGGGTGGGTTTGGCAGTTGGAGTGATAGGTTTATGTTTGGGGGGATTTACGCGGCAGTTTTTAAAGCTTGTGATCCGCCACATTATTTTTTGTCGCCCGAACAGGGACTGTTGGTGCGGCAGCTGCAGGGCGATTGGGGTAGTGATTGTGTGATTGGTGCTGAAAGTGAGGATGGAAGGGTGAAGGAGGTAGAGAAGTTGAAGGAGTAGTTGCAGTTGGCGAGGGAAGCCAAGGGTCTTGTGATGGGCCCAGGAGTGGTAAAGAAAGTGAAAGAGCGAGTGGATGAGAGTACGAGTGACGAAGGTGATTTAGTTGTGATATGTAAGGGAAAGACACAGGATAAGGATTAACCTGAGGACAGGAATAAGAAAGTGTTTGAGGAAAAGAAGAAGACTAATGGAAAGAAGGTTAGTAAGGTGCACAGACAGGATGAGACTAGGATGGAATACATTGGGGAAAGGGCTGGAGAGTGATTTAGATAGCGGTGGGTGGAAAACAGGTAAGTAGAAAGAAGAAGGGTAAGAAGAGCGATAGTCAAGAGTATGGACGTGAGGTATGGAAGTGGGTTCGCTGTATTCAGAAGAGGGAAAGGGGTCAGAATGGAAGTAGTGAAAGTGAGAGTGAGCAGGAAGTATGAAAGGCTGTGTATATGAGAGAGGTACCCCAATGTGCACAATACGAGGAATATGGTAGTAGGACATAGGGGACTTTTTAAGGGATATATGAGAAGTATTGTGAGGCCAAGTATGGGGAACAAGATAGTCTGGGCAAGAGAGTTAGGTAGCTTTTTGATGGGATTTCTGTTAAGTATGTATGGGGTAATGATGAGTGTAGGGAATGTGCTGTATGAGAGTGTAAAAGCCGGAGGATTGTAGAACAGGCAAAGAGGATAAAGAGTAGCGTTAGATATAAAGGAAAGCATGATTTTGAAGAGGCAAGAGTGAATGTTGGTGATCGTTGTCAACGTATGTCTGTAGGTTAGAAACATTAGCCAGGAAAAAGTTTGGGACGAAGGGATAAATGAGTGTAAGGAGTTAGTGCGAAAGCTGTTGGCGACTGTACCAGAGGGCGTATATGAGTTTACAAATCTGAAACGTAAGGAGAAAATGCGATGGACGAATGAAAGGTTGACATGGAACAACATTTTAGAAATAGAAGATTACGAGTTAGATAGGTGCGTGAAAGAGAGTAGGAATGTTAGTGTTAAGACTGAAGTAGCTGAGGTTTGTACCAGAATTTAAAAGCTATAGGGAGGCAGTTTTGGAAGGGCCGAGGCGAATGGCAGAGCAAGTGGTAGATAGGAGGTGTTAGGGCAAGTAACGTGAGTGTAGTTAGCCCTAAGAAACTGGAGTGCGATTGTTGGTAAGAGTAGGGTCAGTTAGTTGTGAGCGAGAGCAGCAGTCATAGATGTGGGTAAGCCATGACACAGGAAGAATGAATGTTGAATGGGCGTTAGGAGCGATGCTTACGGGTGGTGGGTGGGCTTAAACTTGGCAGGGTTTAGTGTAGCAAGTGTAAGAAAGACAGGGATCTTAAATGTTATAGGTGTAGACAGGTAGGGCACATAGCTAGTGGATGTCGGGGTACCTGTAGGAATTGGGTTTGTGGGAAGAATGGGCATTAGTTCTAGGATTGTAAAGAACAGCGTGCAAATGTGTTGAATGTTGGATTGGAAGGTCATGTGGCGAGTGTGTGTAGGCAAAAGAGGATGAGCCAGGCTGGGAATTCGGGAAACTTAGTGAAAAGGGGATTCAGTTGGGCGGGTCCTGTAGTATGCGACAATATGTTTGGGAGAGTGCGATGGGTGAGTGGTTGCGGGTGAATAAATGTGAGCTGAGTCACAGTGGAGCAAATAATTGGTCTGGAGATTGCAGTTAGTGTTGGTTGAGTATGGAAGAAAGCAGAAGAAGGTAAAGAAAGGGAATGAAAGGGAGAAACGTGAGCTGCATGATAGAAGGGTTAGTGTTAGGGTAAAAATAGTGGATAAGGCGTGTAATACGGACAACTTTGAGGGGAGAATTATACGTATAGCGTGTGGGTGGGTTTGAATTGTCAGGGTTTAGTGAAGTTTCACCAGGAAGGGAATCAGATGGTAAGGATGTAGTTGGCAGTATGAATGAGTCTTTTCGGGAGTTTGGCAGGAGTGTAAATGAGGTAAGTGATTTGGTGGCAGAGTTACGAGAGATATTCGGACAAGAGTTGGAAGGGGTAGATGAGATAGTGAATGGGATTTGGGAGGATGGTAATGGTAGTCTGACTGGAAGTAGTCTGGGAGAAGTGGATGGCGGTGTAACTAAGTGTGATAGAGGCCCTCAAACAAGATCCAGGGGACCTGCGTCCGAGTGTCTGTGGGTGTGCGGAAAGACTATTTAGTGTGGGTGTTGTGAGTGTAAGGAGACATTGTCAAATGTAACGAGGGAGGAAATATGGAGTTCCATTTGACGACATCTGCGAGAGAGAGAGAGAGAGAGAGAGAGAGAGAGAGAGAGAGAGAGAGAGAGAGGGTAATTGGTGGTTGGATGGTTAACAGTTGGATTGGTTGTTGGTGAGTTCTGAGTTGTCTGCTGTGCTGTTGGAGATCAGAGTTCTGTGTTATGAGTGAGTCTTTTAGTCGTCTTAGTCAGAAGTTGTGATAATCAGTAGTGTTGGCAGCAGTCTGTGGAAAGGGGTTTTGAGGATTTGGTAAGTTATTTAAGTAGTGTGTTATTGGTTTGTTGCTGATTGTTGTTGGGTTTGATATTGGTTGCTTAGGAGTTGTTGTGCTGTGAGGTTTTTGTTGAGTTGTATGTGAGTTCCTGTTGGATTATATGCGAGTTGTTGTGGTTGAGGGTTGTTGTTGGTGTTGTTAGTGGGTGTGTGTTGCTTTTTTGTGTTGTTGTTCATTTTGTGTTGGTAATTGTTTGTGCATTGGTCTTTTGTTGTGGTTGTGTTCCTTGGTTGTTGTTGTGTTCCTTGTTGGTTTGCTGTGTTGTTGAGTTGTGTTCCTTTTTGTTTGGTTGTGGAGTTGTGGTCCTTGGGTGTTGTGGTTCTTGGTTGTGGTCTATGTTGTTGTTGGTATATCCATGACCTTGACCGGCGGACAGCAAAGGATAGCCTGGAGTATCTGGAGTTGGGTAAGTACATGTGTTTTGAGTTTTTTGTTTTTGGGTTTGTGTGTGTGTTTTTTTTTTTCTGTGTTGGTATAAGTCAATTGTCCTGCATGAATTCTGTAGTGTAAAGAGGAAAGTGTGACTCAGGGTGGGTTTGGCAGCTGGAGTGATTTGGTTTATGTGGGGGGGGGATTTGCCCGGCAGTTTTAAAGCTTGTGATCCTGCCACAGGTAAGTACATGTGTTTGTGTTTTTTTGTTCTGTGTGTAGGTATAGGTCAATTGTCCTGCGTTTATTCTGTAGTGTAAAGAGGAAAGTGTGACAGTTTGGCAGCTGGATTGATTAGGTGGGGGGGGGGGGGGGGGGGATTTGCCCAATTGTTTTGAAGCTTGTGATCCTGCCACATTAGTATTATTGGGATGAGAATTAGTTTCTGTTTACATTATCTTGTTTGTTATTGTGCTGATTGGTGTCTTGATTTTTAGTTACATTTGAAAAGGTGGGGCTTTTGGATGGATTATTAACTCCTCTTGCTTTCAGCTCGAGGTCTGGCATCATGACTGACATTCCTGTCCTATTTATTAACAACTGTGTTGTATTGGTAAAATGAGCATTGTTTAGATTTTGCGTGATGGGCTAGCCCGCAATTAATACATTTTGGGTGGTTATAGTTCCTTATTACGGCATTTTTGTTATGTGCCTCCATACCTTGAGCACTGTGTACATTGTAATGGTTTTGGAACGAAAGGACAAACTACTCTATTTTGCCTAAGAATTTTTATTTTAAATGGGAGGTCTTGGCCTGTAAATTTTATTTTGGCAATGTTGATATTTTTATTCTTGTCTTTCCTATTTGGAATTGAGTATATTTCTAGATTGTGAATATTGTTATATCTCAATTTCAAGGAGTCTAATAGTCGTTGTTTTGAAGGAAGTTATTGTTCGTTGTTGGGTAGGATGACTGTACCCTGTGCATAATTCAATGTTTTGTGGCTTGTAACTATTACTTTTATGTTATTTATTTCCGTTATACTTAAAAAGGCAGTGGACTGCTTTTTGTTGGTTACTTGGATTAGCCATTCATTGTTTTTGATGTGTCTACATTCCATGTCCAGTGTTGGATATATGTTAAGTAATTTGTTTTCTAGTTATTGCTTGCTGAGTTTTGTTGTCAGTTTGAGGACTAGAAATGTTGACTAGTTACCTGGTCCATAGAGGTCATCAAAATGTACCAATGTGTGATTAAGTCAGTAATTTTTGTTTCTTTTTGGTCCTTGTTTTACTTACATTGCTTGTCTATTAAGATTGTTATATTTTTCTGTATTGCTGGGAGGATTATTTGTCTCCAATTCAGAATTATTGTTCATTTTATATGGTTTCATTGTTACGATATTGGAGTTTACCAATTGATTTTTCTTTGTTTCTTTTTTTCCTCTTTATGCATCCTAATTGGTGTTCTGGCTCTGCTACTTCACTTGGAACAGGGTGTTGTTCCTTTGTAACATTTATAGCATTTTCATTGCTTGAGGCTGTACCAAGGAAATTCGGGAGTGACGTGCCAATAGTAATAGACTGTGCCAGAGCTTTTCCATCACAGGGTCCAGGGGTACTCAAATCATCAAGTTTACTAATTATAAAAATATTTGAAAAAAAAAATCTTGAAAAGATATCATTGGCCCTTTGTGAAGTTAAATCTGCCAATGGCACAAGTGAGAAATGACTCCCAAATGTCCGACATCCCTACCCTACCCCAAAGTGGATGGCATAACATGATTAGTATGGCCCAAGCGTAAGCAGAACCTGCTTGCTAGGACTAAGAGCATTACGATAATACAAATTTCCCCTCCCCATCCTAATCACACTATGGGCAAACTGGACAGAATACCAAGAGCTCTATTCCTAGAACTGGGCCCTCCTGGAATCCATGGTCCAGCCCCACAGAATAGTTCTGCCTGAAAAACGGGTCCGAACATTGTCAGGTAGATGATGGATCTCCCACAGTTCTCACTATTCAGCTGCAGATTCAACTCCATGTTAAGCCATGATATGTTTTCTTATTTATTTGATTTGGAAAATTTTGACAAAAATGGAAAAGTCCAAAAATACTAATCCGAAAATATATGATGTTACCTGGGACTCTTGGGTTTGAACCTAGGAAGAAATTCATGAGGTTCGAGAGCCCCCTCACCACGTCAAGGTGGTCCCAAAATGACATGGAGTTGATGGGGCAAGCTAGAGTTGATGTCCCTATACTCGGTAGCCACCAAGCTAGTGGTGCAGATCAGACTAGTACTCCGGCACTCCCTTGCAGAAAATTGTGCACACAAAAAGTGGAAGAGATCAATGAAGATCTCTCCTTGAGGGAGAGCACTTGATATTTACATGTTCTGGAGAACGCACGAGCCAAATGAGAAGCCAGTGCCAAATTCTCCCCTGTGCATCCCAAAAGAAGTACAGCAGAAGAGTATACCCAGTTGATAGTGCGCGCATGGTCCAGAGACCTCTCACACTCAGGATAAACATGGTGCACAGGCCCTTCTGTGTCCCCTTGGTAGCACAGGGAGAGGGGTTTGTCTTGAAGTCAACCATACACAGCACAGGTAAGGTATGCACTCATTCAAGTGGGAGCCCTTAAGCTCAAGTTTAATTGCAGCAGATCTCCCATCTAGGCAGGTATATGCAGCAGTATCTGCCCTGCCATAGGCATGACTTAGTAGAAGAGAGTCCTGGGATGAAGAGGACAAAGACAAGCTAGACAGTGGAGAGGAAGAATGACTAGAGTGCTTCTTCCCTTTCTTCTCTTGACAAGAGGTATTCTTCCCTCTCTTCTGAGTCTTGCCAGAATTCAACACCAAAGGGATGGTCAAGGCTAACTGAAGACAATGAATTATCAACAGGAGGATCTGCTACTGGAAGTACTACTGCAACAAAAGGATCCTTCTCCTAAACAAAAACCTGGAACAGCCTCAGACACTACAGAAGATGGCACTGGAAATAGCTCCTCTTCCTCCAGAAATGCTTCAAAAGATGGACTACCTAGGATGTTGAGCATAGGCTCATCTTCCGGAAGTACTCCAGAGATAACGTATTTTTGGTACCTGGAACATTAAAATGAGATGAACTAAAGGGCGAGACTGTTGATGGAGCATCAACTAAGTCATCCTCTGAGGACTGTGTGGGATCAACCTTCTTCACTCAAGTGCTGGTCATCCAAGGATGGGTAGCACTACATGCAGGCAGGAGGTAGGAAAGGAATGGAACAGAATGGGAAATTTAAGCCCAGTGCCAAGCACTGAGACCCATAGGATCATTCCGTGCATAAGAATGGGAGGGGAAAAAATAATAATACCAGTAGGATTTGAGTGTTTTCTCTGCCTCCCCTCAAAGTCGTCAGCAAACTTCTTATCCCTCTTTGTCTTCTTACCAAAGTTCTCCCACTGCAGGGAACAGCAAACTCCTTACAAGGGGCAGAGGTACACTACACATGAAATACCCACAAGGATGCCCACGTCCCTTGCAATGCAATTGGTAATATTTTTTTCTCTATTCCAGAACAAAACAAGAATTAAAAAAAATAGTAAAAATAAGGTAGCAGACTTCTTGCCAAATATTCAACAACTAAAGGCGGGAAGAGGACACGAGCACAGCATGTCTAATCTTCTTGGTGGCCAGAGATAAAGTGAGTGGTGGCATGGGGTGAATTTGAATATTCCCCCAGCCTACCACCATCTCTACTAGTTACAGACTGCTCCAGCTCGCACCTTTTACACTAGATATTCCTGTATAAAAGGTTCAGGTTAGTATTTTTGTAGGAACAAGTTTCCTTAAGGGATTTATGTCCAATATTTGTCACTTTAGAGTGACTGAAATTGTGGCATTCACACAAAACGTTTTATTATTGTTCAACTGCATTCTCAACAGAGGAAATAAGCCATCAGGGGTGGCCATCAAAGCCTTTGCTGTGGAAGGGTTCAGGTAGTTTAGCTTCAGCAACAACAAGAAAATAAACCTCATTTAATTAGTTCCCACTCTAGGCAAGTGACCAGAAATCAAGTTGCCTTATGCACAATCCACTGGTTACAAAAATGGTACCTGTAAAATGAACTGTGGATAAGGAATTCTAAGAAAGACTAGAAAATTTTAACTTTTTATTTGGTAAAGGAAGAAAATGCCCCTTTCACAATATTGTCATATGTACAACAATGTACAAATATCCAATGCAGAATAATAAGCTCTGGTGAGTTGCAATAAATGGGAAAAAATTATAACCACAATAATATCAATGATACTAAAATTCAAAATAGCTTTCGGCAGCGATTCTGCTGCCTTCCTCAGTGAGAGAGAGAGTGTGTGTGTGTGTGTGTGTGTGTGTGTGTGTGTGTGTGTGTGTGTGTATGCATGCATCAGCGTCTTAGGTGGGTGTTCTTTAGTCCTTTTGTTTTATATAGGCATATGTTATCTTATTTAACTGTCATACTCACTTTTGTATCTTAATGTTTTGTTTTCGAGTTTTTATTCTTTCTAATGATATTTATTTTTCTACGCTTAGTTTACATACATTTGATATTTTTATGTAACCTCATATTCTCAATTTTCCGTCAGTCCGTCCGTCAGTCTCTCCGCTGCCGAAAGTTACTGCCTTGAATTTTAGTATTTTACTACTTTTTCAGTTTTGATTAGAGTTTCAAATTTGATTAGGGTAATCATCCATTAGTCATAGCCCAAGGAAAACAGACAATTAGTAAATTTGAAGAAATTAAGTTTTCGGCATTGTTTATAGTGTCATATATATATATATATATATATATATATATATATATATATATATTATATATATATATATATATATATATATATATATATATATATATATATATATATATATATATATATATATATATATATATATATATATATATGCAGTAGTACCTCGAGATACGAAAGTCTCAACTTACGAAAAATCCAAGTTACGAAAGCCAATGCGAAAAATTTTACTGCTCTACATACGAAAAGTTTTCAAGATACGAAAGGTTGTTGCTGTAAAGTCCCGAGACTCGCCCGGACCACCGAGAAAAATTTTAAAACTCCCGCGCCGCCAACTGAGTAAACTCGCCACCATCTTCCCGCTCTCCCATTGGTTCCTGATGCTAGTCACCCCATAAGGTCCTGCTCTCCTATTGGTCAGCATCTACCCTTGTGTTTTAAGTATTCTAAGTATTCTATTGGTAAAAGGTTGCTGTAAATTGAAAAACTTATTCATGCAATACATTTAATAAAAAAAAACATTAGGTAAAGATAGAATAAAGAATAGAAATGAAATGGTTATTATACTGTTTGGTAGTTTCAGTAGTTGAAGAGAGATAATGAAAATTTATGGCTTACTGTGTAAAGTGATTGCTTGGCGATCGTTCGATACTCGTAAGTGCTGATGTAAACAGACGTTTGAAGCGTTTTTTTTGTTTGTTTATTATAGTTAATGGTTACTTAATAATTATTTGAAATGCGTACATGCAATACATTTAATTTTTAAAATTGTGAATTAGATATCATAAAATATAAAATAAATTAGACTGCCAACAAATACGTATTTTTTAGAATTCTTCTTCTGTTTTATTATTACGTTACGTATACGCATGTTTCATTATAGCTGTCAGTAACTCGGTATCTTCATTAGGTAAAGATAGATAAAGAATAAAGAATAGAAATGAATGGTTATTATACTGTTTGGTGGTTTCATTAGTTGAAGAGAGATACTAATGACAATTTATGGCTTACTGTGTGCTAGGAAAAATGATTGCTTGGCGCTCGTTCGATACTCGTAAGACGGGTAAGAGCTGAATGTAAACAATCGATTGGAAGGTTTGTTTTTTGTTTGTTTGTGTATTATAGTTAATGATTAATTAATAATTATTTGAAATGAGTACATACTGATTATTTATACATTTTTATTGGCATATTCTAAGCTTTTAGCTCTTAGGTTTAGATGTCAGAATCATAGACTAGGCTACAGTAGCAACCGCTAACATAGGCTAGGCTTATTGCTAAGGGACATATGCTAAAGTCCTAATATATGCAGTAGAAATGGGGTTGAACATTACATGCAGTTGAATATTACTCAAGTATGTACAGTATTTTGCCTTTTTGGAGTCATATTTCTTCCGTCGTAACCTAGAACATGTGTTTTAGGCCTGGAAATATAATTTTACTGGGGTGTTTTTGGAGGGCTTAGAACGGATTAGCCATTTTACATGTAAAATGTGTTCCAAGTTATGAAAAACTCATAATACGAAGGCCGTCTCGGAACGGATTAATTTCGTATCTCGAGGTACCACTGTGTATATTATATTCTATATTAATATATATATATAATATATTATATATATATAGATATATATATATATCTATATATATAATATATTATATTATCTATATATTTGTGTGTGTGTGTTTATGGAGTTAATATCAAGGAATTGAAATAGAAATATGTAACAGCACCCCTATGAATGATAGCCAGTAGCCACCACGCATTAGCGGCTCCGGGCTATCATTCATAGGGGTGCTGTTACATAATTTTTTTTCAATTCCTTGATATTAAACACACATTATATAGTACTATAAACACTATAAACAATGCCGAAAACTTAATGTCTTTAAGTTCTGTTTGTCTTGGACTATGACTGATTACTAATGGATGATTACTCTAATCAAATTTGAAACTAAACAAAACTGAAAAAGTATTAAAATACTAAAATTCAAAGCAGTAACTTTCGGCAGCCGAGAGACTGGCGGACGGACTGACGGAAAATTGAGAATATAATGTTACATAAAAATATTAATTCTATGTAAACTAAGCATAGCAAAATAAAAATCATTAAACCATTAAAAAGAACAAAAACCCCAACACAAAAACATTAAGATAGTAAAAATCGGAGTATGACAGTAAAACAAAATGACATAGGCCTATATAAAACAAGAGGACTAAAGAACACCCACCTAAAACACAGACGCATGCATGCACATACACTCTCTCTCTCTCTCTCTCTCTCTCTCAAAAACAAGAGAATGGTAATCATTTTTAAAGGATTATTGATAATCTATA
>NC_087207.1:75842976-75915476 GCF_015104395.2 Macrobrachium nipponense
GATAATCTATACTTAATTTCTCATATTCATGTATATATTCATAATCTTGTGCATATAATGAAATCTATAGGGGGTGCTGCAGTTCCACAGTGCCTGCTGAAGAGCCGCCACTGCACATAGTATGTAGTATTTACATATGTGACATTGTTTTATAATATTGTTTCAATATTTGTAATCCGTAATCGTTCCAAAGTCTATTATGAAAATATACTGGGAAAACAATAGAAATCCACTCCTCTCACGTTTCTAGGACCATAATAATTTAGTTTGGTCTTAGTAATACGAAATACCTTTTTACTATAGTTTATCATAAAATAAAAATATTTGTTTTCTTTGAAAATTCATAAAAACGAATCAAAGAAAATATTGTTTTATGCCTCGTTAAAAATGGCAGCAATTCTGTTCGTATTACAATTATTTGTGTAATATATTTACAATGCTTCATCCAAAAGTTATTTGATTCACATTAAAGATTTTTCATCGTAATTGAAGCTCAAAATGTGACAGTTAATGGATAGGAAACGAGCTTCAAAGCCGAAGTTTTGTTTACATTCGTCAGCTGTGGGCGGAGACGTCTCAATGGAATTCCTTCCAGACGACGGACGACACATTCTTCAATAGCTTATTTTGTTGTTTTTATTTTTATGTTAGGCTTCTATTTATTATGTTTATGCCAACATGAAATTTGTTGTCTTCTGAAAGCTATTATTCTTTTCATCATTTCTTCATCCACTGTGAAAACTACCTTTATATTTGATAGAACTGCATATGCACTTTTCACTAATTATTTCTGTGATCTTCAGACATTTATTATAATAATGTTGAAAATGGGTATATTTTTCTTTAGAGGCCTTCAGATAAGTATGATGTCTCAAAACAAAAAGGGGGTTTTTCAAAAGGTTGATCTTTAAGCATAGGATTTGAGTTTCAGCCTAACCGAGTGTCAATTTGGTCAATTTGTCCCCTTTCTTTCTGTTTTGTTTATCATAATACCTTGAAATATTACGTTATAATTGAGGGCAGACACCTGAAAATGCCTACGTGGTGGGAGTAGAAGTCGATTACGTGAAATTGCAAGGGATATTTCAAACATGATTAATACATGATTTATACACAACTTTCCAGTATTCACGTCTGACAATTCATACCCACAACAATTATTTTGTTAAAATTTGACTTTATTGGAACTTTTTTGGAACTTATATATTATATCCTTTTACAGACATTTCAATTTGCACCTTTTTCTCCCTTTTCTGGATAAAATTTTACTAATTATTAGAACATTTTCATCGAGTTAGTATTGTATTCTAATCTATATGTTATCCTTCAACACGTTAGGTTAGGTTACTTTAGGTTGGTTATATGTTAGGCTACCTTCAAGTTTGTCTTTCTTTAAGGGGGCGCTCGTCAGTCTTCCTTGGTTACATGTTCTTCTATGTTAGGTTAGGTTGGTTATGTGTTGGTGTTCAAAATAGGTGTCCCTTCCATAATATTTCATTGCAATATTATTTCCTTTAATAATAATTGCACAATATCTTAGGTTTCATGGAAATAAAAGAAACTAAGTTTTACGATGCATATTTTTTTTTCCTTTTCTGAAAATACATTAGTTTCCACATACGTGCGAAATCAACCCCCCTCAATTTCCATACCCGCCCACAATTCTTTCGACCAATCAGAAGCCTTGTCACCAATGCGCTGCTGATACCCAGATTGCGTTTCAAAATCATTTAGCAAGAAGTATTCGCAGTATTAACTGCCCACTCGTCACACTCTCAAAGTGACCTTGTTTTCACCAGTAATAGTGTTAATAAAATTCTGTTACGATACAGCCCAATATAATTTTGGGAAACCTATCTGTGTTCGTGATTCGTCTGGTATTTGGCCGAAAATCTATTCAAGAATCGAAGACGAGACGAGATTCGGCATACCAAGTGCGTAGCTGATTGTAAAGTTCCCAAACTATATTCCCCTATTGTTAGAAAAATTGTTGTTTTGGTGTTAAAGTGTCAGTAATTTTCATTTAGAAGTGTTAGATTTTGTTGGGTATAGTTATTGTTATTTGCCATATCACTACCTCCTGTGCTCCACCCCCAACCCCCCCCCCCTCCAGCACCCCACCTTCCCCTTGGTGAACATCTGGCTCCGTGGTGGTTACGGAGTTTAAACATGGCGGCTGTGTATACATTTCGCAGCCCGAACGAACACTTAGTAGATCGATCGGTAATTCTATACAATATCTCTGCCAGCAAGTTAAGTACTTTCACTAAAAAGAGGGAAGTCCAAGGTTTCGTTTGATACATAAATCTAAGTGGCGCTAGGTCTAGAAGTGGTTTAAAAATCAAGAGAGTAATAATACTACCTATTAGTATACATAATGCACTGTTGTCAGTCTTCCTGCCTGGAGACGGGTCGGAGAATGTACGGTGGGTATGAAGACTGACGTTTACACTGCCTGAGAATTAGGGTAGGCCTGTCCTACCTGCTATTACATGATACTGATGAGGCCAGGTGATGTCTTCCCACTGGAAGGCAATTGAAATGCTGATTTCCATTTTAGGGGTAAGGTACGATAGTATTGAAGAAAATTCCTGGTACTCGGCTCGTTTCTTTATTACTCATTACATCATGCCAAATTTCTCCCAGGCCTAGTCTCCTGGACTTGGTTAATTTACCTAGTCTTCAGAACTCCTGGACTAAATCCCTTGCAAGGGATAGATCATAATTTGCATTAATAATTTGGTAAAATATCCAAAATGAAAGGGTTGACGTGCTTCCCCCTCGAGAGCATTCGTGAATCCTTACATGTGTGTGTGTGTGTGTGTGTGTGTGTTACCAAACTGCAGAAGAAAGATTCAGGACAGCGCTCCCATACTCAAAGTGAAAGAAAAACAAAACAAGGGACTGGCTAGTGGCTACACTGCCACGCACTCGTGTCCACAACAAAAACGAAAACATTTTACAGTTCCAATCACTCTTTACAACAGATATTAGAGGAGGATGATGAATCAATTCCTAAATAAATCACTGATAATTAAAGGAATATTTTTCCATTTTAACAAAACTAGAATCACGTGACTTGAATACCCAGTCAGGTGACAGTTTTACTAGGAAGTAACACTTTTCACACAATTTCCACAGCTAATTTTTCAGTCTTTTGAGAGCCATGGAAGAGTGTGAGCCTTTAACTTCTGGTGCGGTTTCTCATTTACCATTTACTTTGACATCAATTTCTGTGTATTTTCTCCCAAGTTCTTGTCTCAATTATTTAAATTATAAAAGATTTTGTTTTGCATTATTTTGGTAAACTCGAAAGAATAATAAAGTACTGCCGAGATCACGGTGTTATTTAAAGTGAAAGTGATTACTATATAGAGCCGGCACTACCATCATTTCCTACTGTTGGAAGGCATACGATTGTCTGAATGAGGGATTTCTTCATCTAAGAGTCAACCACTCCTTGAACTTTGTGGACCCGCACACTGGAGCTCATACTAATACTATTGAGAGGCGGTGGCAGAATCTGTTGCCTAAATACGGTCGTCGAAAGGATCAGTTTGTTGGATACTTGGCTTCTGCCTATTTTAAATTGCATTTTAAAGTATTGGATCATAGGCTTCATGCATTCCGAAGATGGCAGATCACCTTTACCCTCCAACCTAAGTAAGTACACTAAGGGTTTTAGGCTGTCTTATATTTAATATGGCTGTGTAAGCGGGGTTGTAGGGGGTGGGGGTTGCTTGCAAGGGGGCGAAGCCCCCCCCCCACTAGGTAAGGATACGGATAAGGATTATACATGTGCCATTATTCGTATGTTAAAACGGATTCTTTAATTCATTCCCCACCCAAAAACCCTGGTGTCCCACTTGGGGTCCCCCAAGATTAGATTGGAAAGGTTAACAAATAGGGTAAAAATACTGTTCCTCCTCGAAAAAAAAAAAAAAAAAAAAAAAAAAAGGTCAGCTTTAGATAAAGCACTAAGTAATTCATCAGAAAAAAAAAATCAAAATTAATCCCTGCGTCCGTCAAGGAGTGGTTAACCTCCTTGGCGGTTGTTAACGTCTCCTGGGAGCAGTATACTTCTGGGTGTGCCCTATTGCCTCGACCCTCCTTCGAAAATATTTCCATTCTTCCAGGTCTCCCTTTTTCATATAGGCCTAATTAAATCTCTTTTTGGACCTTTCTTGCGATTATTACAAGCTACTGGAGTTCCGCACTATTAATTTACTAGTTTTTGTGTCAATTTACTGCATATATATATATATATATATATATATATATATATTATATATATATATGTATGTATGTATATGTATATGTATATGAGTATTTGACATTTGAAAAGGATTGTGTATGTAGAGTAGACAGATAAGAGAACACAGCATAAATGTATGATAGGTTACGCAAATAAGATTATCGGAAGCTGTTTAATTTATTATCCATTCATAATATGGTCCTCCGTTTCTTTCCAGTAAGTATTCATAACATTTTTCTATTCTTATATCTTCTTTTCTTTACAGACTTAGTTCCAGCTTTGTCATTTACTCGGAATTTTTCACTTTTTTTTCTTTGTTTTTGTATCAGTTTTTATCGTTAATGACCAAGATACCTTTGCGTAAATGCCATACCCGATGGAAAATATCTATGTTTTATAGTCTTCATAAGGGTTTATCAAAACAAATATGTGATTATTTGGGTCATGCATGTCATATTGGTATATAATTATACACAAGAATGCCAGGACTATATATAGATTTATTACTGCTCGTGTTATTTATATAAAACTTTTAACAATTCATTTATATAAGTGAATTAATTTTGGGAGCTGAATAAACATTTACATTTAGAATGAATGAAAAGAATTAATGAATATTTACATTACAAATGAAGGAAAAGAATTGATGATTTAATTGAAATACACTCATGCATTTTAGCCTAATTCCTCTTCATCAGATGATTCTAGATTTATAATAAAGGAATCAACAAAATTATCAATGGCTAAATCCTGTGGCGTATCTTCCTGTTGAAGAGTCTCTGCATGATTAACTGCATTTTTCCAGTTTTTTGCTGTTACTTGATTTAACGCTTCACTTACAAGTGGTTTGAGGTCAGACATTTTAAAATTATTCTTCTTTGCGACATACTGTTTGACCTGGCTCCATATTAATTCTATTGGGTTATATTGACAATGGTATGGAGGAAGTCTTACCACTTTGTGACCATGTTCACTCGCAATATTGTCAATTTCATACTTGCGTGGCCATCTTGATGTATGTTGCTTTACCATTGCAAGCAGATCATTCTTCAAGAGATCGTCTCCGGGGGTTTCTCCTTTCGCGATAAGCCAGTCTTTGATAACTGCCTTTCTATCGGATGCAGTAGGTGGCTTGTCAATTTGAAAAGAGTGATAGGAGGCATTGTCCATTACTATGATCGAGGATGCCGGTATATTTGGAATTAACTGCGAAATGAGCCAATCCTTGAATACTGTATGATTCCTTTGTTTGTGGTAATCGCCATCGTTTTTAGCTTGGAAAACAAGTTCGCAATTCGGAACAAACCCGTTTTTGGTTCCAGCATGAAGGACGATTAATCGACTACCTTTCCCAGTAGGGGGCTTAATCCCGGTGGCTTTCTCTGAGTTGGTGTCAATCCAACATTTCCCTACTGTGTGGTTTTGGTTGATCAAAGTCTCATCCAGGTATGCGAAGGAATCATAACCACTTCTCTTTAATGCCTTCATTTCTCTTAAAAACTTAGTTCTGGCCGATGCTACATCATTTCTCTCTAGCAGAAATTTTCTCACATTCACATTACTACATATATCGGAAACTAATTTCACGAAGAACTTTGTGCACAGAGTCCCTGGAACCTTTAAAACCAATATTTTCTTTTAACACCTCTTTGATTAAATCAAGCGTTGGTACTTCCTTCCTTACATAAAAGTCCAATACATGTAGTTCTACGCAAAACGCTCGTCAAAATCATCGAAATCTGTCACGGTTCTCGGTTGATGCTTCTCCCATTCCAGGAAAACTGCTGTGCCGCATCTCTCTTCCGTATCTTTGCCTTCTTTGCAAATCCTGCTGATTGTTCTCTTAGGGATCATTGTTGCTTCTGAGGCGCGTTGCAGTGTTTTTATTGACCAAGGGTCCATGATTTGCCTGTTCTTTGGTAAAGTACTTAACGATCCTATGAACGATTTCTCGAGCCTGTGGATGAAGATTAATGCGAGAACTAAGACTTCCTTCCATGTTGTTTGTAAGGCGACCGACTCCTTAATGAGTCAGTGACAGTGAGTGTTTTGATGAGCTTCCTTTGTGAGGTCGCGGGCTGTTTGACATCTTTATGCCCTGAGGTCAGCTTAACACCTGAGAGAAGAACTGGCAGCGCTGGAAAATTTTTTTGCCACGTTTAAGAATAAACTTGTTGTTTTATTGTTGTAAAATGCTAGAAAATTACGAGGGCTTTTAATAATTGCCAAAATTAGTCAACAACCAATTATATTTGTGTTGTACAACTTATGCTGCCTTCATATTCCATAAAACGTTGAGTTGGAATATTTGATGTGGCAGCGCCGGCAATGGAGGAGACCACACCCAAATCGCCATGAAGGAGCCGATAGGGTATAGTAAGGTTAGTGTTGAATTGTGTGTTTTGTTCAAGATTCTTAAAGTTTGTAAGTGATTGTCCCTATTCTAATCAGAAATTCACTGTCATTCAGGTTGCTATTTTCCTTGCAGATTTTAGTCTTCATAGTATACTGTACTTACTCTTTATCTCTTACTTGCTATTAATTTCATTTTGGCGCTCTTGTTTGCTGTATATACAGATTGTTTAGTAAGATTAGTAGTAACAAGATTTTTTTAAAGGTTGTAAAGTGTATTTGTATTGTTAAAAGTAATTCAGTTTTCTTTTTGTTTTCAGAGCACTACAGTATTTTCATCTACCGTACTATACAGTATATATGGAAGAAGCCGACTTATAAGAAATAATCAAACTTCTAGCTCTGAAGAATTTCATTGCCCCTACCAAGGTTGGGCCCATGATTTGCTTCCTTATGCACACAAGGTATGTGTGTATTTGTAGTGTAAATGTCTATTCTTTAACTCCAATATATTTTTTGAAGCTTGACTACTACTACTATCAAAAAAATAGTCCAGTCATCATATATTTTCCATATGAGCTTAAATTCTTTTAAATGGTAATTTGTAATTGATGAGATTAATGACTTAACATATTTCAGTGGGGAGAGTTAGTTTGTATTTTGATATGTTTAAGGCTTTCGTAATGTCTTCGTGACAAGTGCAGTTAAAAGATTGCTTCGAATCGTAAGAGTTATTATTATTCAGGAGATGAAACTTATTCATATGGAACAGGCCCACAGGGGCCATTGAATTGAAATTCAAGCTTCCAAAGAATAAATTGTTCATTAAGAGTATTTAAGATAGTAATGCATTGCATTTTTGCTTGAACTTTCGAAGTTCCAATTGCATGACATCCTCAAGAGACTGTTCCACAGTCCAACGGTCTGAGGAATAAAGCCAGTCTGGTTGCTCTCCGCAGATAAAGGGGATCAGGGATCAATTGTGGGTGGGGAAGAGCTGTTGAAATACAACTTATGAAAAGTGACAAACGAGATCGTCCATCGATGGTCTAAGTCATAACTGCTACCTGTATTAGGAAGCAGAAACCTACCACCACAAACCGCTGGATCTAAACGAGATAAAATTTATCTCTGGCAGAAGCAGATAACCACACTAGAGGACAGTATTTTAGTGAAGGAATGAATATAAATGACCTAAAATTGGTTGCATTGATTTTATCACTTTTATAAATGCATAAGGCATTAGGAATAATACCTAACTATCGTGCTGCATTTCCAGAAACTTTCATTAGATGTTTCTCAAAAGTTCGGTGTGAATCAAAAGTCAACACCTATAGACTGATAGTTGAAGCTTGGACTTATTCAGCAAAGTTTCATCCACCTTGAAGGGGAGGATGGGGTGAGAAATCTGTATAAAATCTGCTAATGAATAGTGTTTTTATTTTACTGGAGTTCCGACTGTTTATTTATGAGTTGGTTCTGTAGCATTATGTTAAGAGAATTGCAGTCAGTTTTAGTTTTCAGGTTTATGGACAGTTGTATTGTAAAGTTCTGTGCGACTTGATGTCACTCTTAAAATAAGTTTAAGTATGATGAAGTAGAAGATAAATTTTGTTAAGTGGATTGCCAAAATTAAAGTTGAAAACAACAAAGCTTAGAATAATGGTAATGGTTTTAGATCTGTTCTGTATTTTTGTGGGTATTAAACATTTAGCCTTTCAAAGGCTGGCAAGATGATCTTGATGAAACCATTATCTTGTGAATCATTTTTGATGAGATGCACTTTGAATTACATTTTTAAACTTGAATGATAAATGTAATGAAAGTTTAGCTTGGTCTACAAACGTGTTAATTGCTGATTACTGTGGGAAATCTTGACCGTTTCATAAACAGGGTATAACAGTATACCACAGGCTTTTTGTTACATGTGAGCAAGCCAGACCACCAAAGTATTTGATTAGTGTGTGGCTAGTGCAATAGTATTGAGATTTTTATGCAGAGTAAGCCTATCCTCCACTTACGAGATATTATCATATTTGAAATTCATAACAAAGGGAGATTGCTTTTGTGAACCAACATTGTTGCTGAATTGAATCTAAAATTTTAATTCTTTTAACAGGTATTATGCTGTACTGAAGACAACTCGAAGTTAAGGCTTGTCCCCTACATGGCCAAGGTGCTGACAGTTATCATTACCCACTGACCTGCTTCCAAGAGGGTTAAGAGGTACTCTGTCATGAGCAAGAGCACAAAACCTGCTTCCAAGAGGATTAAGAGGTACTCCGTCATGAGCAAGAGCTTGTGCTAGCAAAAAGCCAGCTTGATGAAGAATAATCTCAATCACAGAATAACTCCAACCACAGGTATGGTATTGTTGTTTCTTGATTAAGATTAGTGTAACAGTTTTCTTTATAATTGTGCGGTTGCTAGAAACTTCAAGACTCCAGGACAGCCTCCTCTTGGATACCATTTTATTGAAGTCAGTATCTAAAACAGCTAGATAACATAGTCATGAGGTCATGATAGTTTAGGAATGTGCTGCTGAAAGGGTTTTTCCCTGTTGATAGTGTTTGTGGTTGAAACTGTGCACTCATAAGCCAGTTGACATGTTATAGACTCAGCATATTCTTACTTGAATACTGAAGGACGAGAATAATCCCGAGTCTTATTGTAACTTCACCCCACGCTTTTTAGTTTTGCATAATTAAAAAGATACACCATGTAAATGTTTTCAGTCCTTTTTTTATACTAAGATTCACACTAAAAATTTTGTTGCCTTCCGATTAGGCTGTTATTTTGTTGCTATATGTTAACATTTACATTTTCAAAATCTTTAAACCAGGTGTTCAGTCATGTTTGTCTCTCATACATTAGTACTGAAAAGGATTGATATTATCACAAGGTATTAAGGATGTATTTTTTAAATTAACCTTGCCTCTTTATTACTTCTGCTCCAGCGGAAGTTTGACATTGAAACAAAAAAAAGTCAGTTTTACTATGAATATCCTTTTTCTATCCATCTACTTCCCCCATCCCCTACCAAGGAACTAAAAGGTACATACACTTAGCTGGCAGTCTACTTGTTGCTGGCTTCGTTAGGAGTTCGGCAGATGCACTCAGCTTTTCTGTTGGTTTGCTCTCTTGTGTTTTTAAGTATTCATTCAGTACGATTCTATTACTCTCAGTGCGTAAATGTTTTGATGAGCGAAAAGTTATGTTTGGGTAACTATATGATTGTAATAGAACAAATTGCAGCAATTGATCATTAACAAAGAGAGCTTGTTAGGTTGTTGAAACAACTATGGAGGATAATACTAGTAAGACTTAAGGTTAAGGAATGCACGTCTTGTCTGCAGTCCAATTTAGTAACTGGTTAGGTCCCCTGCTGTTTCTTTCTTTGATCTGTTACTCCAAATGAGCTTTCCATTGATTCAGGCTATTAGATTTTATAGGAGTCCTTTTATTATTATTATTTTTATTATTATTAGAGTTTTATTTTTTTGCCAAATATCCGGAGAGGTTAGGTAATTTCAGGTTGTTTCCCGTAATGGAGGAAGGGTCAAAGTCCTCTCTTTATATTGCCTTGTCTTTGACACTTACTGTCTCGCTCCCTCGTGGCTTGGAGTGACAGGGAACCAGTACATGTCAGAAAGAGGTGTGGATCTGTGCATGTTGTACCCTTCCTCTAGTTGGACTGACGTCAATGCAAGTGTCAAGACTTTGTTCACCAAAGAATAGCTCTGGTAAAGAGAAGCCTCCTGTCCTCTTCACTTCATTTACGTTTGATGTCATCGGGACATTTTGTTAGTAATGATTTTTGTCTCTTGTAATGTTAGTAGAATGAATTTTAGAAATTGTTCGCAGTTTACAACTAGGGTTAAAAATCTTGTAGTTTCTAGCATCATGTGTAGAGGTTACAAGGAGTTACAAGGATTAGGATGTCTTAGACTTGTTATGCCATCCAAGGAGACATTGTATGATCACTTGTCTCTAGGAGCAGGTTTTACTGTTCATTCAGTCTCCTAATGATTTTATCTAGCTTTCTTCTAAACTCATCCACACTCTTGCTGTTTACAACTTTCGTGGCAGTTTATTCCATGTATCACGTATCTTGTATGTAAAGAAGTTCCCGCAATGGGACGTGTTGTATCTTCAGTTTGTCTCCATCCATTATTTCTTGTCTATTTTCATTCAACGTAAATAGGTTATTGTCTACTTTTTGTTAGTTTTCATTCAACGTAAATAGGTTATTGTCTACTTTTGTTAGTTTCATTCAACGTAAATACGGTTATTGTCTACTTTTTGTTTTAGTTTCATTCAACGTAAAAATAGTAGGTTTATTGTCTTATTGTTCTACTTTGTTAGTTTCATTCAACGTAAATAGGTTATTGTCTACTTTTGTTAGTTTTCATTCAACGTAAATAGGTTATTGTCTACTTTTGTTAGTTTCATTCAACGTAAATAGGTTATTGTCTACTTTTGTTAGTTTTCATTCAACGTAAATAGGTTATTGTCTACTTTTGTTAGTTTTTTCATTCAACAGTTAAATACGTTATTGTTCTACTTTTGTTAGTTTCATTCAACGTAAATAGGTTTTATGTCTACTTTTGTTAGTTTCATTCAACGTAAATAGGTTATTGTCTACTTTGTTAGTTTTCATTCAACGTAAATAGGTTATTGTCACTTTTGTTAGTTTTATTCAACGTTAAATTATGTTGTCTACTTTTGTCTTACTTTTGTTAGTTTCATTCAACGTAAATAGGTTATTGTCTACTTTTGTTAGTTTCATTCAATGTAAATAGGTTATTGTCTACTTTTGTTAGTTTTCATTCAACGTAAATAGGTTATTGTCTACTTTTGTTAGTTTCATTCAACGTAAATAGGAGTCTGTCTTCTTTTGTTTTGCCTTTCAGTATTTTAAATGTTTCTATTAGTTGTCCTCGCAATTGTCATGTTGTGGCTTTCTAGTTGTCTTTGGTAGCCTATTTGCCTGACGGATGGAATTAACTTTGTGGCTCTTGCTTGTACCCCTTCTAGATAATCTGTTTGTCCAGTGAGATCTAACTATTGATGTGTAAAGCTGCAGCACTATTTCCTTGTTTCTGTGCCTTCTTTTCAGCTTTTATATATTGTTTTGTGGATTTTAAGTCATTGGCAATAAAGATTCCAAGGTCCTCCTCTTGTTCTACACTAGTATATATTTGTCATTCCCAAGCAGCATGTAGCTGGCATGAGGGTTTTTTGTTCCTATTTGTAACACTACACTTACCCAAGTTAAAAAGGCATTTGCCATCTTTTTGACCACTCTTGTTTTCATTAGATCATTTCTTAAACTTTCCACTGTATCTGGGTCTGTTGCATTTACACCTAGTTTGGTGTCATCTGCAAATTTGGCAATCCCCTTAGAATCTTGGAAGAAATGAGTTTCCACAAGTAATCCGAGAAATTACTTTCTATCACTATTTCTCCATTGATATTTTTCCTAATATGACAGTGACGATCATTGTAATAAACAGAGCATATATAATTATCTTTCTGCACCTTATGGAAGTCGACAAATGACGAAAACTTGGTAGCCTTGGTTGTCCAGGTGTACTCTTACCCAAAAAATGGCCCTACTATTCATTTACCTGTTCGAGCTTACATAAGGTTTGCCACAGCCCGCCTCACTTCTAAACAATTGTGCAAGTCGAAGCACAAAAGCTGTTCTGCAACCATGGGGACAATGACTTATCATAGTCACCATACTTAAAGCCTTGACAAGGTAAGAATATTCACTCAGAATTTCAGAGACAACGGTTTGTCATCATCACCTTGTGGGAGGAGTTGGGATGTCGTATGTTTACGTCATGTATAACTTTGAACCCATACATTAGTGTTTTCTGCCGCTGGCTACGGCTGCTTTATTTTACTCTTATGAATATATTTTTTTCTAATATAATTAATAAAGAATGTCGCTGAAAACTAGGTAGGGATGTAAAGTATACCATGGCTAAGTAATATCTGTGAAATGCACAGAAAAAAGTTATTCCGGAAAAACACCGGGACAAAGGGTATGAATCTCATAGTTAAATGTTATCATTATTGTTTATTCCCTTTTACTCAAAATAGGAAAGTCACTTCTTTGAGCAAAAGCAAGGCAGGTTGTTGCTTTTCCTTGTGTTATTCTGGACGTGACTAATGTAATAAGGGACCTACTACTAATGAGAAGAATCCTACAGAATGGCTCTGAATTCTTAACTGTGTCAGTTCTTTGAGAACTTAATAAATCTGTATGTTGGCATATTAGTCACTGGAAGCAGAAAGTTACCAGTATTTAATTTCCTCTTACATGCCCTCTGATTGATTTGGCAGACTTTTTCAGCAATATTGGTTGGTTATGAAAGCCTACGTCTATTTTTTTTACAATTGGAGGAGAGAGGCTTATTAATTTTAAAGTATCCAAGGAATATAGGATGTTCCTAGTGGTACCTTGCCGTTCTAGGAGGAATGATCTTGGGTTTTATTGCCTCTCTAGTATTTTTCCATATAACTCGTGCTTAAAGTTCTTTAAAACTTCCACTTGCGAAAGTTTTTAAGTTTCTCATGATTCAGATGTTCACACGGACACCATAACCATCTTGTGGTAGAATGAGGTTTTGTGGACAGGATTTTCCCTGAGTTGGCAAGAGGTTCAACTATATACTATGTTTTCAGAGGCAGTGGTAAGTTTTTCTATTCTGGAGTCTAGCTGGAAGTATTTCCAGAACATTGCACCTCTCGAGGCAACTTTATTAAGTTCTTAGTTTCCTAGTTAATTCTTAAATGTTGTCAATTCCAGCTATTAGAGTTTTTAGGTCTTTTTTTTCTGTTTTATAGATAATACTATACTAGACATTGGTTACAACCTGAACTACAGGAGCTCTCAAGCCAGGTGTAATTAAGGTGCCTGGAGAACTGTAGCTTTTTATGGGGCCTTTGATGGATTGAGTTTCTGCCTCCATAGTTGTTTTTGAGTTTAGTAAGTCTTAAAGCAATTAAAGCCCCTCTTGGTAGCCCAAGGACCTGTGATATGGTAAGAGAATTAAAAGTTTTACGCATTGCTGACTTTTGCGTTGTAGATACATACTAGTCATTTGCCTCTGGCCTAGGTTGAAGAACAAAATATCTATTTTGATGTTTTTTCCCTCTTAGTTGTTAAATGCAGATTGGATATTATTTATAGATAATGACTTGGACGCTCTTATGCCATATGGGGCAATTCGAGTGTACTCAAATATAATAAACCTCTTATTTGAGGAGGAGAGAACACTACTATGTCTAATGCTCTGCCCCTTTTTCTGCTTGTTGGTCTAACACTCATAACCTCTTCCTGAGTTATTACCTTTGCTGGAGGTAAATATTCATTATGAAAATTTCAGTTATGCTGGAGGTAAATATTCATTATGAAAATTTCAGTTATGCTGGAGGTAAATATTCATTATGAAAATTTCAGTTATGCTGAGTAATATTCATTATGAAAATTTCAGTTATGCTGGAGGTAAATATTCATTATGAAAATTTCAGTTATGCTGGAGGTAAATATTCATTATGAAAATTTCAGTTAATGTACTCAGTCTCTGAGATATAATAATAATGGAGGGTACTCTACATACAAAGGCGCCGGCTGTAGACAGTGGGTTGTGGGAATATCCTGTTACGGACCTGTTTGAGACCAAAGGAAGTCGTCTTTTCACCAATTTTTGGTTTAGCAGTGCGGGGTCCTCTAGCTTGGATAGGTACACCAAGCTGTTCCCTTGGTAGATCTGTACTGTAATGGCTTTATTACCAGGGTTGCAGTAATTGTAATTTAAATGGAATGTAATTAATTACAGAATTTCATGTACAATTGTAGTTGAAAATTAAATTATAGTAATTCAAGTTAATGAATTACAGGATGATTAAATTTTTAATTGTAATTATAAAATTGAAGTGGTAAGGGTCAGGCTCCATTAGGAGTGATGAGATGCCTATAAGTCGTAAATTTGGTGGTGCTCCACCACTGGGCACAGCATTGCACATGATGGGCACGTCTGATTCCCAACCATTTCCTGTGTAGGTAACAGACAGTCTGTAATTTGCTGCTAATGCCCCTTATTTCAGTCAATGCACTTATTCTTGAGCCAAAGATTAGTGTTTATTCGTGCTCCCAAATCCCTTGTAATTGTAACTGTAATTATAATTGAATTGGTTTTTAACTAATTGTAATTAATTGTAATTTACATTTTATGAAAGTAATTGTAATTTATTTAAAGTGTAATTACTCCAACCTTTTTTCCTACTCTTGCTAAGTTTCAAGAAGTCATCAGTATATTAGAGCAATGTGGTAAGTTGTCTCTTGGCATTGATTATCCCAGGTGACCAGGGAAGGCCGGATTTCCAGTTCCTTTCAGTGGTGGATGCAAGCAATCGAGGGCTGTAAAGTTCTCATCACAATCCCGCAAGCTGCAGATGACTTGCCTGGTATGGGTCTGGTGAACTCTAGGCAGGATCTTGTAGCAATGCCATTATTGGTGCTGGGAAAGAATCGACAGATCGATTCTTCCAACACCAGTGATCAGGTTGTAAGTCATGGTCCCATATAAGGGATTTTTCCCAGCACTGATACCTCCATAAATAACATGATAAGGTCTCTGTTGTTTCTCAAGCATGAGGAAACGTCTTTGTAGCAGCTTTTAAGGTTAAAGGGCCATGTCTGAGGACAAAGAAATCTAGATATTCTTCAAGGTATTAAAATGGAGTTTCCCAGGTATATGCTATGCACTTCACCTTAGAATCTCTCTGCAGTTCTAAAGTTAATTTTGTCAACCTTTGAACCATTTAGAACTAGCTCCACGTATAAAAGTTTCTATGGAAACTTCAGAGTAGCCTTGGACACATCTAAAGAGTTATTGAGCCATAATATTAGATAAGGCAGTTATCTTTGCCTTGCCTCATTTTGAGTGAAGTACAGTTTTGGGCTAGGCCCCTACCTACAACAGTATCTTTACCTAGCCTAGAATTACTAGGGCTTGAGGAACTTTCAATCCTTGGGGGCCCAGTACTGTCTAAGGATTGTTGGAATTGTTTTAACAGTTTTAAACCCTGATGTAAAGAAATTGAGTATTAGGGAAACCAGAGTATCCTAAGAGTAGAATTCAATGTCCTTGTCATTGGATCTTTGGTTAAGGACTTTCGTGCTTATTTCTATCCTTAAGGTAAGTCACTTTATATGTGAGCACTTGCTACAACTTTTAAATTGGAGAACTTAAGATATTAAAGTCACTCTTAGGGAGGCTTTTTTTAAATACTGCCTTTTAAACCTGATTTTGGTTTTTGGGAAGCTTGGTGGTACTCTGTGTTGAGTATCAGAAGTATACCATCTTTTTTATATATTTAATATTAGTTATCTATCTTTGGCTTTGCAGGGTTTTGGCACAGTGACCCTAACCCCCACCCCTCTCCCACTTCCTGCTGAAGGGGGCATCCTTCAAAAAGACCTCTACTATCTTCATGATGAGGATCTTGTATCTGAGTGACAGTTCTCCTAAGGCGACATTTATACCCTTATAAAAAAAAAAAAATTTCCCTCTCCATTATATAATTGCCCTCCCATCCTCCCCTCATTCAAAGTTGACATTAGTAGACTGCTAGCTAAAAGTGTTTGTACCTATGTATTAGTCCCCTGTGTTCTCGGTTTTTGTTTCAATCTGCCAAACTCCCGCTGGCACAGAAGAAAAAGCTATGTAATGAAAAGGTTAGTATTTAAAAATAAATGCTGTAGTACTGCTTTATATTTATATTTTACAGATTAATCATGATACAACCCAGAGAGAGACACTTGGGTGCTGTCAAGAGAATGAGGGACTCGGGTGCTGTCGAGAAAACGAGGGAGCGCCTCAGTGGCATGGTTGGTATGGTGTTGGTGTCCCACCTCGGTGGTCACAAGTTCTCTGCCGTTCCACTGAGGAGTGAGATATGATAATTTCTGGTGATAGAAGTTCACTCTCGACGCGGATCGGAAGTCGCGTAAAGCCGTTGGTCCCGTTGCAGAATAACCACTGATTCCATGGATCGCCTATAATCTTCAGAATCTAAATAAGATGCTGGTCATCCAGGGCAGTTTTTTAAAAAATTTTCTGGATGCTTCAAAATTTTTTTTTTACAAAATTTGTAGTGTTAAGTCCCAGTGGTTGTGCCCTAGCAGTTTGGGCTGGGCTGAGAGGTTTGGGGTCAAGAATAGTATTAAATATTTTAAGTCATGTATATACATCCTGGTTTTGTATAGTTCCTCCTTACATAAATGATTAAACTATGAACAGTAATAATTCATCCTGGTATTTGTAAAATGTGGTATGGGATGCTTAAATAATTCAGACGAGCTCAGTCCAGAGGTCATACAGAACTGGCTGCGTGGGACAGACAGCCGCATATACTAGACACTGATAGACTCCTTGAGTCCACCTTCTATATATATACACCAGGGAAGGTTGTCAACTAGAGTACGTATCTCCAAAATTTTCAGTGGGCTTTAGAGACCTCTTCCACAACTGGGCGGGGTTAGCATCCATAACTCCTGAGAAGAGAAAGACTTTATTACTTTCTACTACCATACAATACTACTGAGCATCCTTCAACTCACTGCTACATTACAAGAAGAACCTGTTTTTTCAACCGGTTAGGAAAACAGATAAACGGAGAGAGAGAGGAAATGAAGGGATTTAGAAGAAGTGTGTGTACTACATTTCCTCAGATGGGGTGCCAAAAGCAAGAGAAAGTGTTATTTAGACGAGAGTTTGAGGCTGCCATTATAACAGTGAAAGAGGAGAAACTAAAAAGGAGCTGATATGAATGCAAGGTGGTAAAGAGAAGCGATTGGTATAAGGAGGTACACTGAGGCCATGGGTTTGGAATTAGAAATGAAGATGGGGATTATTTACTGGAGATGGCTCAGTTTTGAATTGGCCTGTATGAACACATGGTTTCAAAAGTTAGAAAAGTTAAAGTTAAGTGGAGGAGTGCAGGACCAAATAGATTAATCCTGGTTAGAAGTGCCGACAAAAGCAATGTGACAAATTGCAAAGTGATCTTGGGAGAAGTGTGTGTTAAACAGCATAGGTTGGTGGTGGTTGATTTTAAAATGAGATGTAGGATACCCAAGAAGAGAAAGATCTAGAATCAAGATTTGGTACCTCAGATGAGAAAAGGGGAAGCAATTTAGGATGACGGTGAGAGAGATGGTTGGAAAGGGGAAACGTAGATTTTGGGCATGGTAACAGTGGAAATATCTGGGCAGAAATGAGAGAAACGTGTGGGAAGCATAGAAACTGGTGGGAATAACCAGCGGATAAGGAGTGTCGAGAGGAGAAAAGTGGTGGTGGAATGGAGAGGTGCAAGAATCAATTAAAAGAAAAGCAAAAGCATTTAAGGACTGTAAAGTAAGGCATGCACATGGTACAGAGAAGAGGAAAGAGAGGCGAGAAGGAGATTAGGTATGGCTACTGGAAGGTCGCCAGAGCAGTTGAATGAAAAGACTAGGAACAAGAGAAGGAGAAAGGGATATCTAAAGATTTCAAACTTGAGGAAAAGGCAGAGGGATGTGGGTAAATTGGGTGTCATCAAGGGTAATGCTGGAGATATATTGTATAGGGATGAAGACTTTAAGAAGAGATGGAGAGATTAACAACTGTTAAATACTGAAAATGTGAGAGAGGTGATGGGGGTGAGTGGAGGGACCAGTGATGGAGATACAGGCTACAGAAGTGAAGAGTGCATTAAGGAAAATGAAGAATGGTAAAGCACCAGGTCCATCGGAGTTCCAAATTGAAATGATCAAATTACTAGGTACAGAGGGGGAGAAATGGATGCTGGATTTATCAAAAACCATATGTGAAGAGGAAGAAATGTCAAGGGACTGGGAGGAGAGTAATGGTATATATATATACAAGCAGAAGGGAGATGTCAAGGACTGTGGTAACTACAGGGTAATTAAATTAACAGAGCATGGACTGAAAGTTTTAGAGAGAATACTGGATGAGAGATTGTAAAGATTCGGAAACAGCAGTATGGATTCATGAGAGGAAGAGGGACGTTGGATGCCATCTTCATAGTAAGACAGCTACAGGGAAACAAGGAGTTCTATTGTGCATTTATAGAGACCTAGAGAAAACATACGATAGAATCCAAAGAGTAGATATGTTTTGGTGTTTGAGGAAAAGGAAAGTCCCATAAAAGTTGGTTAGGCTGGTCGAGATGACATATAAAAGAACGAGCACAAAAGTGATAACAGCAGTTGGGGAAACACAAAACTTTGAAGTTAGGTTGGAGTACACCAGGGGTCAGCATTAAGCCCATTTTTGTTTGTGTGTTGGACATGGATGTGTTGAGTGAAGAGATCAGGAATGAAGAACAGAGGGAGTTGTTGTTATGTCGATGTTCTGGTGATTACTGCTGAAAATGAGGATGGCCTCCAGAGAAGGGTTGGATAGCGGCAGGAGTCTTTAGAGAGGGGGCTTAAAGGTGAAAGGGAATAAAACAAAGGTTTTGCCAAGCATTAGGGATGATAAAAGACAATAGTAACACAAGAAAGAAGAGGCTCGATTATAAAACAAGCAGAAAAGTTTAAATAATTAGGATCTACTTCAAGCCAAGAGGGAGGCTGTGAGGATGAAATTGACAGTAGGATAAACTACATGGGGGAAGTAGAGAGAGTTAGCTGGAGTAGTATTTGATAAGAAATGTCAATCAAGCTAAAAGTCAAGATCTATAACACAATGATGAGATCGGTGTTGATGTATGGAGCAGAAAAATGCACTCTAAGGCCCCGTCCACAAAGTCGAGCTTTGGTCGACGTACATTGTCCGATGTGACGTCAAAAGCGGAGAAACAGCGGGAAAAGTCAGAACTTTGCCGCATTTTCTCCGCTTCTGACGTCACATCGAGCAAAGCTCGGCCGTGTGGACGGGCCTTAAGAAGAAGAAAAGTAAAGCTAGAGAGAACAGAGATGAGAATGCTGAGGTGGATTATGGCAATATCGCTGCTTGAGAAATTGGAAAATGGCGAAATAAGAAGGGCGGGCGGGCTTAGTAAAGATTAGAGAGGTCATAAAGAGTGTCACGATTGAGACAGTGTGGGCATGTGTTGAGGATGGATGATGAGGGATTGACGAGGGCTTGGGAGGAACCTGTTAGAGGATAATAATAATAATAATAATAATAATATCCTTTATTCCAATAATACATTGGGTTTTCTATTTACATCAGGTCATCAACCAAGGTTAGAAAGCGCACATTAAAGCTATTGAAACAATAAAATCACAGTATACTATAACAACATACACACATACATACATATACATATCTATATACATATACACATATACACACATACACACATACATACATATATACAAAACCTGAATTAGGAAAATCATAATTTCGGTTATAAAACATTGTTCCTAGAACAATAATTAGTAAAATTACTCCAACATAAAATGTTCTTCATAGATAATGGTATGTCTTAAAAAGCAGTTATTGACGTGAGACGTGGCTAATGTCAGGTACGGTTGTTTCCTATAAAACTTATCTACGAAGCTTAATTATTGTTTAAAAGGTATTTTCTTAGTTTATTTTTAAAAGATCTTAGGGATTCTTCGTCTTTCAATGAGCCAGGTAAACTATTCCATAACTGTGGACCTTTAGTATTTATTTCCCTTGATCCTATATCGGTATTGGCTCTTCTGGACACTAGATTATTTGCTTGTCTTGTAGTCATCCCTGTCACCGAGTCAACGGTTCTAAAATTATAAAGCCAGTTCGGAAAAACATTTTTTAAAACTTTAAAAACCAAAACACAAATATCAAAAGTGTACTTGTTTTTCACTTTCAACCAACCCAGTTCTACTAAAATTGGAGATATATGATCATATTTTCTCACTGTACCCATGGCCACCCGAGCCGCAAAATTTTGAAGTTTTTGTACTCGTTGCATAAGGACGTTGCTTGTTGAACCCCATATTATATAGCAGTAATGAATTAAACTTAATACTAATGATTGCACTACGATTAGGCGAGTTTCTGGTTCGAATAAATTTTTTAGTCTATTGAGATAAATAAGTGTCCCCATAACTTTTCTGTGCAGTTCATCAATATGTTTTTCAAATGTCATGTATTTATCGAAGTGCACTCCAAGATTCTTTACGGATTCCATAGGTTCGATGATGGCCCCATTAAAATTGATTTTGATGTTATCCCCGATTTCGGATAGATATTGTCTGGAGCCTAGGAATATACATTGAGTTTTACTTTCATTCAACAATAAGCCATTTATTTGAAAATACATCTTCACTCTATATAAAACCTCCTCAGCTTTGCGTACTAAATCTTCCAAGTTATCGATGTATCCATCAATTATTATTTGAGTGTCATCAGCATACTGAACAATGAAACAGTCACTTAAAAAATTTCTCAGGTCATTTACATAGATGTTGAATAAAATTGGTCCTAGGATTGAACCTTGAGGTACACCAAAACCGACGTTTTTGGGGGTTGAGACAACATTTTGAGTCTGACAGATTGTACTCGATTACGTAAATAGTCTGTGAACCAGGATGGATCAATATAAAGTGTCTGACATTTACCCAGCAAAATTTCATGGTTCACACTATCAAAAGCTTTCGACAGATCGAGAAGTAGTAAAAGGGAAATTTTCTTCTTGTCTATGTTATCGTAGATTTTATCCGATATTTTAATAGTGCTGTTTCCGTTGATAGTTTTGGTCGAAAGCCATGTTGACTGTCAGAAATGAGGTGATTACTTTCTAAGTATTCAGTTAACTGGTTTGATACTATTTTTTCTAATATTTTAGATAAGACCGGGAGTAAAGATATTGGCCTGTAATTAGAAATTTCGTCTCTATCTCCGTTTTTAAAATAAGGAACAACATGGGGATTTTTCCACGTTTCTGGGTAGATATTAGTACGATAGATGTATTAATAAGTTATAGTAATTTGAAAATAAAATTGATATTATAGTCTCTTTTATAAAACGGAGCGGTATGCCATCGGATCCGTACGCATTTGACTCTTTGAGAGAACTAATGACTAGAATGACAGTATCACAGTCAACAGGTGACGTTTAAAAGAATATAACTGATTGTTTGGGAATGTATTCATTTCATCGGTTTGTGCTCTTCTATTATTCCTGGCCAGTTCTTCTTGCGTTCTTTCATATGTCTTTCTTCCTACATTCGCAAAATACTCATTAAATTTCTCTGCCTTGTCAGTTAAATCTTCATTTTCTATTGGAGATTCTTTGTTAGTATTATTGGGCAGAATTGAGCGCACTATTTTCCAGGAAGTACGTAAGTTATTCTTATTACTTTTAAGTTCGTTCCTGTAGTGTTGTTTCATACTGTTATCCATTTCAATTTTTACTTCCTTCTTTTTCTCTTTAAAATTATTTCTCAATATTGTATTATTCCTGTCTTTCTTGATATCGTTTTGTAATTTCTCTCTTATTATTATATTTTGTTTGATGTTATTAGTTATCCAGGGTTTAGGGGGGCGGGTGATTACTTTCGTTACTATTGGAGCACATTTATCAATACATTTGGTTAAAACATTCGTTAAAATTTGCACTTGAGAACTTACATTATCAGTGTTTAAAATACCATTCAAAGTGGGTGTTTCTTTCATCACCAAATTACAGATACTCACTTGGGAATAATTCTTAAGACATCGGAAAGTTTTATGAATGGGTTGTTTCTTAGGTTTACGTAAATTTAGGGTAACTATGATAGCTTCGTGGTCGCCTACTGGGCTTGGAATAACGTCCGAATCGAGGAAGAAGATCGAGAGGGAGACAGAGAATTAGATGGCGAGATAAAGTGAAGGAAGATAAGGAGAGAAGAGGTTTGGTGGAGGATGATGCCTTCGATAGAGGGCAGTGGAGAAGGCGTATCAGGCAACCGACCCCTTAATGTAGGGATAACGGTGGGAAAGAAGGTTTGTACTGGGAAGGAGAGAGAGAATGGATACTAGGAAATGAACCTACTATTTTTTTTTCCAAAAGTAAAGAGAAACAGATAGTAGTAGTTAATGGATCTAGAAAAGGTGTGTGTGTGTGTGTGTGTACAGAGAAATGGAGAGCAAATGTAACTCTAATCACAAAATCTAAGAACCTTACCAGTACAAGAATGACCAGATAGAAGTTTCTCGCACTGATGAGATGGGCGACCTTTCTTTCCACAAAGGAGACCCTCGCAACTGAAAAAAGATGTAGTAGTACTCATTTTACTAAGGATCTGAATCTTGGTAAAACCCCACTAAAAATGACAATTTTATCATATAGTAAACCTTTCAATCCTTAATAATGCTGAGATTATTTAAAGCATCAGGTAAATTAGACTATTTGAAAGATTCCGTGATACCAAACAAAGCTGAACTCCCATCATCTATCAGTTATCCTTTGATATCCTCAAGGTTTTGCATACTTGATTTTAATTAAAACGGCCTTATAAAAGCACGGGCCCTTCCTCAAATGCGGCCAGATTGTCAAAAGATAAGAGAGGCCTGGTGTTGACCAATGATCTAGCACCAATCAAATGGAGACAACTTAGCGCTTAAAAAAATCGGACTTCAAAGGCACTGACCATCAACCTAGAAACGAACACTTTCGAAACATACAGCTTATGAGATCCCCTCAGTGAACACTGTGATATACATGCAATTTGCATTAGTCATTCACACGTTTTGGAACCCTGTTAAAAAGGTAACTTCGGTCTAGCGTTTTTGTCGCTTCCTAGTTCCGAGGTCTCCAAGCCAAGTGCACCCATACTTCACACCACACCCGACACCCCTACAACCCTTTCACCACACACTACTGAAACCCCCTCTGCATGACCATAGCACCAACACATTTATTGTGTCCTATTCTTACTATTGACTAAGATCAGACACCCATATGCCCCGCCCCCCACCCCAACACACACAGATCTAAACTGAACTGAATATAGAATTTAGGCCAAAGGCCCACACACATCTAAACCACCATAATCTATTCCTCTCATTCCTTCAACAGACCATTCATTTACATTCACAACAAGTTAACACTAAAATTTCCACCACGTTACTCCTTTTCACTCTCTTTAAACTAGATTTTCTCTCTGAAAAAGCCTGCAAAATTCTTAGGATCTCTTTATACTCCAGCTCTAAATGGAAGCATCACAGAAACCACAAAATACTGCATATAATTTGTTTTTCAATGAGAATTTTTTCAACAGCGAATTTAACTTCACAAAATATAAAAAAGGTTAAACATCAGTTATACCAGTTTGTCAAAATTAACGAATCTCACCAGATCACAATGAAAAAATGGAATAAGAAAAATCTGTTAGTCACTTTCCCTGTGGTACCGAGATGAGAAGGACGAAAAACTAAGCAAAATCCTTATATCTAGTTCGGATACAAGAAAAATTGAAGGATTTAGTAATAAGTAGAATCAAGTGCCTACTAACATATTAAAACATCTGTTGGTTAAGAATATTCTGGAATCCACACAAGTCTTCCTACAACACTACACCACCTCAACAGACCATCAGGGTATGCGCCCGCGCTAGGATAAGGCCGGCTTTATCTAGGTAACCCCAACACTACCTCTGAAGAACCATGGACCTGCCACCAGGTAAATGCCTTGAATTATTCCTAATATTCTTTAAGGCGATTGAAAATGCTTTAAAATTTTACACATGAATACCTCCATTAACACTTGGCTCATCCACAAGAATTTATAACTTAAAGCAATGATAATTCAAACATAAGATTGAAATCATTGACATCTCATTGAAAATAAACAGTATACCTGATGATCACCTAGTCGTTTTGTGCGACGAAGTCAGTCTTGACATAAGGGTCTCCATGCAGTCTCCACAACGAAATCATCTTCGATTGTGTACTATGTTCTCTCCTTTTTAAACTATAATAATCATCATCTTCGTGAAACATGAAGCACAATACTTTCTTTCAAACTAAAATCAACTAATATCTTGAAGCATGGCCCTCCGGTCTTCAAGCTGAAATGGTTTTCGTTGATCCAGTGATTTTGAAGGGCGCCCCTCAAGATTTCCCTTAAAAGGACGACCTGAAACAAAGTAGATAAGTCAGAATTTTACGTAGCTTATTTTTTTTTATCTTCCATAATTTAGGTTTATTAATCTTAAGATGTCTATGAATCTCAGCGATGATTATATTAGAACTTCAATTACAAATTGAAGGAAAATCAGCAAATAAACGTACGTTAATAAAAACTATTATTATTATTATTGCCAAGCTGCATCTTAATTGAAAGTTAGATACTACGCCCGTTTAAACTCCGTTTTCCAGCTAAAAGATATTTCCTTACTTTTTGGCACCGAGTTATGCAATATCAAATTTAACCTGACAAAGAATGAGCATTCCTAAAACTAGAAACGGTTTTGCAGTCACATACTGTTGTAAAAAAATAAGTAAAATGAAATAAATAAAACTATAATATATGTTATTTTACACAAGAGCTTATCCGAAAAACTAAGATCTTGTGGAGTCTTTCTCCAATTAATGTACTTCTATTCAATTGGGAGTGTAATCCAGTTATACCTGAAAAAAAAATCATTTAAAAGTCATTCAGATGTTAAAAATCCAGACCGGAACTTTCCCCGAACCTACCTACCTTTTTTAACGGTGTAATCTGAAGGAAACGAAACATCTAAATTGTTTAACGTATCAGTTCATCAAATAAGTATTCAAAGCATAGTTGTGAGGAATTCCTCTCACAACGATTTTATTTTCTAATGTTTTTGTGTATTCTCATGTTTCCGTGCTATCTATTTCTTATTATAGTTATTAGTGTCTGTCGCATAAGAGTTGTATCTCAACTTTTGAGGTGACCTGTCATCTAGTGTTGTGTAGCGATGTGTGTGTGGATCTAGAAAGGGCGATTGCTCTGATTCTTTGAATATCGTTGTAATTTGATACATTTGAGTGTCATTGAGTTATTCCCATTGAGTGACTAGTTTCATTTCCCACTTATGTTATTAGTTTTTTGTGTGTTTAATCTTTATCTATTAAATTAATTTTAACTAAATTCAACAAATGCGTTTCAATATCCCTTCATTTTATTTCATTTTTCTTGTTTCAGTTTTATGGATGGTGAATAAAAATTGATCTGATAAACCATTATTGTGTTCATACGTTAAAGTTAATCAAGTAACGAGGTAACACAGCGGTCCTCGAAGGTCTGAAAATCAACCCGTGAGCACTCGCAAGATTTTGAGAGAGAGAGACGCGTACCTCTCTTCGTATCTCGTATACTATATGTATAGCGACTTATGATCCGAGTTCATGTCTACAGGGACTGCTTGATAAGTTAAAGTACTTAATTGTGGTACTGTTCATTAATGATATTGTTGGATTATCCTCGTTAATTTATAAACCGCAAAGGGAGCATTGTGGTGTTGTTACGTAAGGCTTTTAGCGGTTTTTGACCAAGTTAAGCATACAGTCCACTATAGGCTAAGTCCATCTTTTTCGCCACAGTACTTGTTGTCAAGGCAAATAATGTTTAAATCCTTCATCTAAAGTATCTCCAGGTCTTCAGCATATTTCGACAAGTACAGTTTTATCATAAAATTCAACTAATTCCTAGACAAGTGATATTCTGGACAATTTTCTGTTATATATACAAACCATTAGGTCATTGATCATTTAACTATTTTCAGTTACTATTTTTTGATAAAGTGAACCAGTATATGGATAACCACCCTTGTTATGAACACTGTACAAATCTTGAAGGTTAATGGGTCTTAAACCTCTCTCGTTTCCAGCAGGTATTGAATACAAATGAAGTTCGTCGCAAGGTATTATACTTTAGTATCTGTGGAAATATAGTTTTCTATGATCTCATTTTCTCTCAATACGTTCTCCCATTTAGCGCTGCTGTGGATATTATAGGTATATATATTATTCCAAGGACCTATATCGGGGAACCCACGGAACCCTCAATAACTTTATTTGTAAAGATATTTTTGATATTAAGACATCGTTGTAAAGTTAAAGTTCGCAGCTTTAATCTGATGTTTCGTTAGTTGGTTTTATTTTGTATAAGCCATAATAATGATTAGCGCATGCCTACGTTAACTGCTATTTGAAGAAAACTCACGGGTTGAATACTTTAGAGAGTACATAACCGACGACAGGATTGGACTTATTGAAGGACAAAAATATATTGGACTTATTGAAGGACAAAAATATATTGGACTTATTGAAGGATCAAAACAAAAAATCGTCTGGATTGTGTCGATATTTCTGTAAATTTAAGTCCAATAAGGGACGAGACGATTTTACCAGATAGTTGTTCAGGTGAAAGTTTAACCCCCCAACATAATGAGTCTGCCTTTTGGATGGAATCTTTATATCTTACTGAAACGGACAAAATACTAATTACAAATACCGACGGGAGGTTAAACGATAATATAATAAATGCAGCTCAAAATTTACTGGCGGCTTCGTTCCCAACCGTCGTTGGCATCGAAGATACAAAATATATACCGTATTTCATAGTACACAAGGGTTTCTGGAAAATACAAACCAATTTAAAACAAGGGTCGCCAAGCGCACAAATTCGCCATAATGGGCATATCAGTCACTGGTTATCGTTTCAGTGCTAGGCAAATGTGTCATTTATATTGCTGACAGTATAAAATCAAGATCAGTAAACAGTATTATATTGTTTCAAATGTCACAGATTTATACAGTTCTTCTGACAGGTCAGTCGTTCAGATTCTAATACCTAGTGTCATGCCAGTGGTGCAGATTGTGGAGTGTTTGCAACTGCAGATCTAATTGTATTAATATATTCATTAACAACTTTACAGTAAAACTTTGGAAAATTCGATATGATATACTGTTGACGCGGAACCATTTAATAACCTTTGCATGTAAATTATCGCCTTTTCCTAAAACGGAAAAATGCCAACAGCAGGGCCGAAAAATAGTAGAGCTAAAGTATGTGGAAATAAAATATATAAAAGAAAATGGTCTCACAAAAACTGCATAGATATACATGAACCTACATTCAAATAGTTGTGTAACTTTGGTAAAGAATAAAGAAAATATAAAATAAATCGCAGCCACATGCGGCACATCAATCAGCTTAAAAAAAAAATTATGGGTTGCACTTATTCCGTCAATTATCCATGCAAAACTGCTGTATGTACTCGTTTTGTACTTGCTTGCAATTGATTTTCAAGAGTGCTCTGTTCGACATCTTTCTTTGTCTGCTCCCTAATCGCCATTGCTTCTTTTATGTACATGTACAGTAAAACCTCCAGCAAAGATAACTTCGATATAAATACCATCCCAAAATTAAGGCCACATTTCAGTGAGTTCCGGGTTTTCTTCAATTAACGGTTTACTAGCTTCTAGACATGCACTAATTATAACCGGTACTTCAAACGTCATTTACCTATATAAAAAAACATACATCAACTGAAAGCTGAGAACTTTAGCTTTACAACGATGCCTTAATATCAAAGATATCTTTACAAATAAGAAATTAAGGGTTCCGTGAGTTCCAGTATTCCGCCATAGTGTACCTCATACGGTTTACGTTCGCATCCACGATATCGCTAAATAGGAGAACGTGTTGAGATTAACTGGAATCATAGAAAACTGTATTTCTACATATACTCAAGTATAAGGTTAGACTTCTCTTGGTACAGGTTGGAGGGATTATTTTAATAAAAGAATAAATATATCTCTGTCTGAATGTTAGTTACAATCTTTTGAATATGGTCCAGCAAAAGTACATAAAACGGTGCACATAAATCTTTAAGCGCAAAAAAAAAAAAAAAAAAAAAAAAAAAAATACTTCTAAATTAGAGCAGTGGAAACTATATTATACCTATAATATGTTCGGCATTTTAATTTTTACAATTAAAACTTAAAATACAGCTAAATAAACCTTATAACCATTTAAGCGGAACCTTAGCTACTATAAATTTTATTGCAAAGCATAAAACTAAATATACTCTGGAAAAAAAATAAGGAATCATAACTTCCTACATACCGAACCGAACAATCTTCTTAATTTTCGGTAGTTTTCTCAAACGTACGAAGACATTAGGTATTAAATGTATTATTTTACACGAATCTGACTTATCACGGTGGTCCGGAAATGCTCCCTCAAATACTTGTAAAATCAATTTTTTCGTATATTCTCCGTTCTTGGGCAAAACACAAGTACACAAACGCTCCTCCATCTAACCTCTCGTGTTCGGGGATACTGCGCTTAACCAAATGAATATCATGAGCTAAGAGAACTGTGTTGATGCCACGGTATGTTATTCTCTTAGATGATTCTGAATTCAACCAATTATGATAAAGCGTTTCCACAGCAATTTTGACATCATCTACTCTTGCATTTATTAGTCCGTGTAGTTATGTTCAGGTGCTTCACCTTTCATTCAATACGCTGTTTATCACTAAATTAGATGGTAATCATCCATCACAGACCACTCTCAGTACATTTTAGTAAAGAACTTTCTTTGCCTATACTCCAAATTAGAGCCTGTAATGGTGGAGACCCTGATACAACTTTACATAAATCGTTACAAGTAGTTTTTTCTAAATCCAAGTAGTAGTTTCAGAGCCCAATTATACAGTTGTGTTATCGGCCTCAGATCGGCGTTCAGCCAACACTCACACCCGTACAGAATGGCAAACATTAAAGCAGCATCAAAGACTCGGGTAGTTTACGTATCTGCGGTACGCAGTTACAGCTCCTATCTAAGTACCCAGTTGATCTTAACCCTGAGGCTGGCGCGCAGCGAAACAATACCTCTTACCAGAACAAACGAGCTTGCCAAGAATATTCAAATATGCGGATAAGGCGCGAAGCGCTGTTTTGCCATGTTCTTACTGACAGCACACATTAACAAGAAAATCGGCGGTCCGCGTATATGCACTCGCTCTAAAGCCTCTTCTTGACTACAAATGGGATGTCAGTTTATCGACATTTGCCAACCTGGACTGGGCATGAGCCATAACCGAGGATGACATGGAAACATCAGCAGTAAAAATTTAACCCAAATGTGTGTACAGTGCCCAATGTTATTGCCTTCCAGAAGTTATTTAACAGTGTTGATAGTTGAACATTTGCATAGACATCATAACCATTGTGGTGTCAATTCTGTACTGGTATTGTTGAGAGAAACCTTTTGGGTACCTAAAGCACGACAAGTTATCAAATCAATTCTGTCCATGTGTGTTTTGTGTCAGAAGTTAACCAAGAAACGGTTGTGTTTGCCCCCTCCCCCGCCATTACCCACGGACAGAGTAAGATATGATAGACCTTTCCAATCAGTAGGAGTTGATTATACTGGTGCTATTAATGTTTTTGATCATGAGACTGGCTTGGAGGAGAAGGTCTTTGTATGTCTATTTACCTGTACTGCGAGCAGGGCGGTTAATTTTGAATGGACTCATTCCATGACTGCTTCCGATTTCCTACTGGCTATTCGACGCTTTGTAGCGTATCATTCTCTGCCGAGTCTGATTATATCTGACAATGGTAGGAATTTTGTTGGATTTAATAATTTCCTGAAGGAAATTAAGGAGGAACCAGAGGTAAAGCCATACCTTGAAGGAAATGGTGTTAATTGGAAGTTCATTACACCGCCAGCCCCCTGGGTCTGGAGGCTTTTATGAACGCCTTGTTGGTGTTCTAAAGGGATGTTTGTCCAAGGCCTTGTATCACAAACGTGTATCCTTTGAAGAGATGAGAACTCCACTTGTCGAGTTTCAAGCTGTGATAAATTCTCGACCACTGACTTATCTCTCCTCTGATCGAGATTGTGAGGCTTTGACTCCCTCCATGTTACTTTATGGGCGAAATGTTTGTATTTCCCCTCTTAACAATTTAGCAACTGATGACCCAGATTTCATGAGTTCAAGTGATCTTAGAGCACAATATTTTAGATTATCATCAGTGCTAAGGAAATTTGAGAACTCTTGGAAAAGAGACTATTTAGTGTCCTTGAGAGAGAGACATAATAATTCTAGTAATAATCTCTGCAAATGTGAAAGTTGGCGACATCGTGATGGTAGACTTAGAAGATCATCTGGGTAAAGGCTATAGATCCCCCCTCTCATTAGGTAAGGTTACCCATCTGTTCCAGTCGTCTGATGGTGTGATTAGTTCTGTAGAAGTGAGAGTGAATAATAAACTATACATGAGATCAATCACAAAGCTCGTACTTCTGGAATTACCCGAGATGGAATTTGATCGTGTTGTAACTCAGGAGCCAGATAGTGTGCCTCTGAATGGTACTAGACCTCGGCGTGCAGCAGCAATCCGCTGTGATCAAGAGAGAAAGGATTTAATTTCTATGGATGTACTCTAAATGTATATTTGAATTAAAATTTGGGTGCAGTTGATATTACTTCTAATTATGATTCTTCTTGGGTGAGAATGTCAAAAATTGCCATTTATTCCCCTTGAATAAAATTTCCTAGTTTTTTATGAGTACTTGTTTTGAAGTATTTCTCAGTTTCTATGAAAATACGTTGATATATGATTATTTTGCTCAACAGAAGTAGTTTTTATTATATTAACTATAGCAATGAGTTGGTATAAATTAGTACATTGATATTCAAAGTAATAAACCACTTTTTTGCAAATTTTGTCCATCTCTATAAACCACTTTTTTGCAAATTTTGTCCATCTCTATAAAATTAGATGACGTATCATTACAGTGTTGTCAAACTTCTTCCTGTGGAGACTATATATATTATTTTCTTATTGTAAGGGCACATGCCAGTAATTTATGCTTGCTTTCTGGACGAAATCCCTTTTTTTATGTTGGGTTACGATTAAAGCACTTGATGTTTGTTTTTAAATTGATGTTTGTTACGTAACCCTGTAACTTTGTAGATGTGACAACTCTGTTATGCAATATACTCCTCCCGAGTTTTCTTTTAGGGTGGAAAGGTGAAGGTCTCGGATTTTAGCATCTGACTCCACGAAGGCAAGTAAAAGAAGATATTCTTATAGAATCCAGCCACATCACCTCGTGAATTGTCGTCGCCATTGCAGTAACTTCTTCATAAGGATATTCTGAGATCCTGTTTGCCATTTATGTTTTATTTCTATCGAAGTAACGTAACGTTTTGTTAATAATTTTTTGCAGTAATGTGTTAAGTTTTCTTGCTTCTTAACGTAATTTGGATAATTGTTGTGTTCTTTAGATATTAATTATATGTGTTAAACCTTTACATGCGTCTTTGTGAACCCGTGTGGCATCACCCAAAAAAGAATTGGTGCAGGAAATAGTTGACTGCACTTTTGTTGAATAAAAATGTAATGTTTCTTGACTTTAAGTAAGTTCGTAACTCCTCAGCACTGTAACTTGGTCTCATTCAAAGCTAGTGCAGGAGGGCTTAAGGTTGAATGAAATCGTACCGAATGTGGCCCTAAAATTCCGTTTAGTTTAACCACATGCATACTTATAATTGATATACCAGAAAAAAGTAAGCGAATTACCAACCTGTCTTCTTGGAACCTAAGTACTCAAGGACGAAGATGCAACACTGGGTTAATATTTTCTTTTATCATTACAGACTGAATTTCCTCCGGGGTTATTCGCTCATCCAGTACAGGGATACTAACACTTGAACGTATAATATTATCATCTATCAGTACTACCTCCACTCGGCTTATTAATACTTTGGAAAATTCCTTAAATTCCTGATCTGCGGGCCAAACTTCTGTTTTATTTTCACCCAGGAACCTACCCTTTCAGCCAATAGCGTTCCATACCCGTGAATCATCTTGGCACCAAGGAGGCGCTCCCAGCGGTCAGTGTACCCCCACCCCCTCCCCCCAACATTTTCAATATAATTAGAAGCGAAGTCATTTATGTTATAATCAAAATATAAGTTCCTATCTAAAATGAGACAAACATGTCAGGGTCAATATTTTCACCAACTTCCCCTCTCCCCAAAACCGATCGATGGAGCATGGCCACCCCAGCTGGAGGGATGTTTTAGCACAATCTACATTGACATTACTTATACAAATTTGCAGAGATATGAGATCATGATCGGATGACAGTGTCACCATGTGGTACACCTGAAACAAGTCTATATTTACAACCAAATCTGGTGATCCGATACCCAGTTACTCTCCTGTTTATAAGTCTAATTACTAGCAGGGTATTTATCAAAAGTTTTTAAGTTATTGATAGCAATTTAATTATTGCCTTCACAAATTGTTGCCAAAACATAAGCATTATCATTAAGGGTAGTTACATTATCAGAAATATGTAGTTAGGTATGAGCATCATTGACGGTTATTCTGCGTACACTCCTGCCAAACCTTGCATTCATATCACCTAATATCAGGTATTTGTATCCCTTGTCACTATCAATAACTCTCTCTTGCGTGGATGGAAATTCATAAGTGAAATACGGCGAGTCATTCGGTGGAACATAGCAGGCCCCGAACACTACCCCTAGGTACTGTCGTGCATAAAATTCCGTTCCCTTCGCCATGCGGAGGGAACACACGAATTCGCTGACTATGAAACACCTAAGCAGTTAAACAAGTAAGAAACGGAAGACCTAACATATGTCGCACCGTGAGGTCATATGGGAACAGGAAGGAGGAGTGTGTGGGAAGCAGGTATTTTTCTTGAGCACGGAGTAAAGTCTCCATATTCTAATATCGTTAAGAAGTGATCGTAAAATTATTAAAAGAGGGTATGAGTGCCGAATGTGCAGTCAAGGAAATATGCCTAGTATGAGAATAAAAATGGTTAGGAAGTCAGTACTCATGAATTAGTATTTCCTATAGATTACCTTATCTTATCAACAGATATGACTGTCCACAAGATCGATACAAAACATTTCAGCAACAGTGTTTGCGCTGGTGCTCTATTATCTGCAAGCCATTTTTTTTAACAAACGTTTATAGCAGCAAATTAGCACAATTTTCAGTTTACTTACGTTATTGAGGTAGCAGCCACAATCTGCTTCTGGAGCATACTCTAGATGTAAACATTCACAGATTGTTATATTTTAGTTATATTGCGTGATTGGCCCAACATCCATAGTGAATGTCTGTTATACTTAGTTATATTGCGTGTTTGGCTCAACATCCATAGTGAAGGTGGACGATGTGTGTGATGACTACCGACTGCCAGTTTTTAGACAAATTATGGATATACGTAATTTTTTAAAATACAAACACATAAAAGATTACAGTACACCCCAGAGAAAAAAAAATAATAACAGAGATAAAGACAAAATATTGATATGAGAGAGTGAGTGTGTGTGTGTGTGTGTGTTTCTGGGTAAGGGATAGTCAAATAGACTAACTAGCGCTTTTTTCTTTTTAGTATTAATTGTTTGGCGGTTTTGTTGGCGGTGTGAGGTTATAAACAGCAACGAAAATGAATAATCTTTTACCTGTTCGCTTGTGATTATTGTTAATGTAGAATGCCATGGTCATGAAAACTATTAATCCATAAACGATATTATGATGTTGATACTTTTTAAATTAATATGAGTCTATATCAAACGTTTAAGGAAGATGCTGTCCATACCTTTGGCAGGAGCTGACTTGGGACACGCACAAATGCCAGAGACTGACTGAAGCTGTCATCGACAGCAGGAAACGTCACGTCATATTGATAGAGTTCTATACCAGTATTCACTCCTTTTAATCGTTAGCATAGCAAACCAGTGTTATGTGAATGGATGTTGATCAGTGTTAATATTGCTTGATCATTGACTAGCTAGCATATATAAACATTAAAACATTTAGTTTGAGGTTGCTACCTCAATAACGTAGGTGAATTGAAAATTTGGCGAATTTTCGTATATAAGAGGTGGCTTGCAGATTATAGAACACCACCGTAAACACTGTTGCTGAAACATTTTGTATCGATCTCGTGGACATTCGTGTCTTTTGATAAGATACGATAATCTGCAGGAAGTACTAATTCATGAATACTGACTTCCTTAGAACTTTTATTCTCATTTATTTCACGCATTTCCTTAACTGCACATTTTACTAATCATACCTTCTTAAAAAAGAAAAAAAACTTTACCTCATTTATCGATAACCACTCCTTCCTCATAAAGCTTTCGTTCCTGTACAGCCAGCATTATCTGGACGCTCTTTTTCTATCTTATGTAGTCTCTCTCGATGTATATCTTTTTATATACTTCTCTGTCGCACTGCTTCAGGGTTTTAGCTTCTCCGGTACTGCATCACGGCTCCCCTTACAATCAAGTGACTAGAGCACGGCGACATCTCCAGGAGCCATCCACTGCTCCTATAGCCCAAGCCGACGATTTGATGGGATAGCTCCAGATACCCATAATATCACCTTCCAAATTTTCTTTACCTATGATAATATATACTGATAGATCATCTTCCAGGTTTTCACCATGATCCGGGACGCCCATTAGCACCAGGTTACATTCTCGCTCCTTTCTGTCTATTGCCTCAAGAAAACGTTGCTGCTTTGCTATTATATCAGACTGTAAGTTCATCTGTTGCTATTATATCAGACTAAGTTCATCCTGAATCAGTTCCCGCATTACATCATTTACCTTTTTTTGTTACACTGTGCAACTCAGCAACAACAGGATCCGTTGCAGCCACAATATAGTCAATCAATTCATCCTTCTTGATAGCTTTGAATTGGCGCCTCTCGGTAGCTAGCGCAACTGGCTCAAAGATAAGCGTTGCAGCCGTGTAGCCAGATTTTTTTTTTTAATTAACATCAAAAATTTATCCGCCCTTGTTAGTAGGGAAAACACTCCAGTAGTACAACGACCTCCAAACTTAACGACGAGTAAGCCTTTACACATACACAAGAAAGTATTCCCAAACAAAATAGAAAACGATCCAGAAAGAAGGGAAAGTCATGTAAACAATCTACGTTGCCATAGCAACCGTAGGAAAAATTTATGATGTGAAGTTTAGATCACATCTTTCAATAGCACTATACGCCAAAAATGTGTCTCCCTCGGTAATCTAAACACCGTCACTGAATACACGAGTTTCATAAGTACATCCGAAAAGTCGAAACTCCAAATATTCACAAAGGAAAATTACTAAACTAGCAAAAATATGCAGAGCTGCATTGTTTACCATTACAGTTTAGCGCTGCCACCTAAAAGAAAAAAAATCCCCTTCGGTTAACATATATGAAAATAGATTTATTATGGTCTGCTCTAGGAGCAAGAGCCCGTGCTAGCACAAAGCCAGCTAAATCATAATCAACCAACCTATACAAGTCAGTTCAATAAGAAGGCAAAAAAAAAAAAAGGTTTAAACGCCTTGATTTTTAGCTGGAAAGGAGCGGAACCTTTTAATGACAGAATATTACGCATCTGAGTTAACCGAGACTATTAGCAAAATGTAACCGGAAAGCTGCAAGTAGGCTTGCTGTTGCTCTGAGTCAATGCAGCTGTCTACACAGCGCCTTTTGAAGTGGCTGAGAAGGTCAACTGTCACTGAAATGTTGCCTCGTGCCCGGAAAATGCAACTTCTACATTCTTCCTTATGCTCAAATACCACTTGCCTAGTAACCATGAGGGAGTAAACTTATCCAAGTTGTAGAAGAGTATTTGAAGGTTCGTAATACCGGGTAGTAATGCTTGATCATCAGTGGATCAATTGCACTGAAGTCAGAGTAGACACTTGAAAATGAATGCAAAAGCTCTCTTTTCTTGTGACGCTGAGAACTTTTTGAATAACCCCATTCTAGTGATCGGAAACATTGAAAACATCTTTTTTCGTATGTCACAGTTTTATCAAGAGTATTTTTTTTAAATGTTTGGATGTATGAAGATCTAGGGCCAAATAGGCCCTTAAACGAACCGTTAAGAAATAGAGGTAACTAACAGCGAATTCTTGTTAACGGACAGTGAAAATATATTATAGGCCCCACTTTTATGAAAAACCAAAAATATTTGTCAAGCGTAAACATACTTCAACGAAAACATAACCCACAAATTTCGTATATTTTATGACTTTCTGAAGATCGGATTTCAGAGAAAATGCCTGTAGTTGTCATAATCCGCCCACAGAACGGGATACCTTAGCAAGGAGACACGAGATCACTCTACCCAACCAAGGTACCCACCAGCTGGCCCCGTACCCTGCCCCCAACCCAGAGCCGTATACCCCAACCCCACCCCAGCCCCGCAAATATTATGAACAGATAGACAATCCCTAGTCTACTATAAAACTGTTTTGTCCACAAAATCACTCTCAAAAGGACACAAACTGAATCCATATATCTCTATCAAAACTAGTCCCAGTCTCGTAAACATACTACTGTCGATGAACACCTCCCCCCCAACCCCCTCACTTACTTGACTTGGGAAAGATTTTCCTAGTAATAAAATAAGCAGTTAAAACAGAATTTATCTTACCGGTCCCTTTTCTAATAACTAGGGTAACATCTCTGTAACTCAGCGTTCAACGTATGCTACAGGACTTGTTTATCAATCATATTATATACTTTACTACTGACTCTTCTTTCTCCGTGGAATCTTGACAACTTAGCCAGGACTCATGATCATCACACCCCTGACTCATAGGCACCATCATGGTAACTCCTCTAACTTCTTTAGACAAAAAAACAATTATTTTTGCATAAAAAAGTACCATATCAATAGTCCATAGTATATTCAAATCAATATGCTTAGCGCGGACAACGGAAAAATATGTTTCAAGTGAAATTGAAAATGTGCCGAATTTTTTTGCTAATTCCTTGAGGTTGGCTACCTAGATGATGAAAATTTGGACGACAAGTTTAATATCTTTTATTCATTTTTGGGATTATTTTGACATAATTATGATGCACATCAAATGCCTGCCTGTCTTTCAGCTGAATGGAATGTGTTAGTTGTTTCGGATATCAAGGCCATTTTGAAAGAGAAATTGTTAAAGTATTTCACAAAGAATTGTTGTAACATTAAAAGCAATGTATTTTAGATGAAAATGTATGTAGTTCTGGATTTGTTGTAATGCTTAGTAAATAATTTATTTAATAAAATCTTAAAAGAAAAAAAAAAAAGATAGTGTCACCCACCGGTTTTCGGTGGTCGTTTCTAGAACTAATATTTCTTGGGGGTCAGTATCTTTATGATATTCACAGTCGTTTGTTTACGCTTTTACGGTCATCCCTAACGCGCTTGTGCTAAACACGCAGCAAAGGTGAATAAGTACATACCGGGTTAAAACCCTTGGGGATCATTACTAGGAAATGATCTGTTGCTTCTAAACTCTCCTAAAATCACACCAAAATCCCGAATAGTAACACTCAATTATGGACTATTTTATAATTCTACAAAAAATGACTAAAATTCTCCCACCAAAACCAAATTCTGAAGAGCAAACCTCAAGAAAAAGTGAAATTCTGATTGTGTTCGTTTTTAAAACCAGGCGTCAAAAAGTAAATAAATCTGGATAGGGACTAAGAGGTGTTTGATCTGACCTCTCTTCATAAACTTTCTGATAAGGTTTAACGAAAGACCTTTGAATTGTTTCTTTTTCAGATTTCTTTAAGGAAGGAGCTCTCCAGGACCCTCTCATTTTCGAGTATATGCATTTCTTAAATTAACTCATGGTACGAAACATAACTTGGCTAATCCTCAACATCATAATACTCACCAACAAGAATACTGTTGTTACTCTGAAATCTCAATAGCCATGAGGACATTCAATACAGTAGCCAAAAGCTCACATAGTACTTATATCTAAATGGTTTGGCAACTTTAATTTCCGGTGTTCTCTCTCCGACTGACATTTTAAGACATTAAAACCTGTCTCCATGATCAATAACTTCGGCTACTCTGCCTTGACATCAATAGCGTACAACTTAACACTCGTCTCAGACAGTTTTGACAAACTCCAAAATACATTCTATCGTTATATAGTGATCAGCACAATTACCAAAAATGATCAATTTTTAACTTCAATTCCTTCTCGATATGGCAATATCTGGCAGTAGAAGCTACGCAAATTATAGTAGTAAAATGTGAAACAAAATTATTAAACTGGAAGTCGTCAAAATAAACATTGCAAAATGCTATCTTTCACAATGGTGTCGATTGGTTTGGACTCGCTCAAAAGAAAGCGGTCCGTGAAAGAGTTCAGCTGTCAAATAGAGGGAGACGACCGACGTGGACCTCTGGATTCTGTTCCACCCTATGATACTGGATGCAATTGTGATCATGCATACGCTTTACAATCACGTCGGTGTTATGTCCCCCTCAAAGGAGAAAAAAAAAAAAAACTTGGGGTCCAAAATAGTGAGAGCCACCACTGGTCGGTCTAGACAATACGTGCTAAAACTTATAAAACTTAAATGCAAAAATGTTCGCATCACACTGAATTTAAACAGTTTCCAAGCAAGGATTGGAAGCAAGCGCCACAATGCGGCAAATCTAGGACAAGTGACAATGCAACACATCTGGGACACGTGACAATATGGCCCATCTAATACAAGTGCCGCAATACAGCACATCTGGGACAAGTGACACAATTTGACACATCTAGGACAAGAGCCACATTGAAACATCTCGGGTAAGTGACAATGCACCACATCTGGGACAAGACAATGCAACACATCTAGGACAAATGGCGCAATGCAACATGTCTGGGACATGTGCCACAACCATGAACTAGCCAGCTTGCAAAAAACCGAACATTTATAACGACTAGAACACCATTTGAAAGTAATGTGTTCACTTCACACAGATTGTGTACGGTGCTGTCATGGAAAATGGCTTATACTTTTGTAACATTTACATTTATGTATTTATCATATGTATTGTAATAGGGCACCGGGTATGTATGTATAATGAGGGATGAGTTAGGGAACAACTTCCAGGGCACCATCAGGCTCCGATATACCCAGGAGAGGACCAGCCGCAATCGTTTAGAAGCAGTGAACTCGGTTGGAAAAACAAAATATAAATATACATAAAGCGACTGAATAAAATAACGCCATATATCACATTACGACATTCAGTGTTCATATGAGAGCTCTTATTGTGGATTTGACTATATAGGGTGTAAGTCGTATTTGAAGTCCTGGCATACATATTCATACAAAAAAAAAAAGGATGGGTGGTTCCCGCAAGTGGCCCCCAGCGGACTGGGACCAGTTTAGAAGTCTATAATAAAAAGAAAAGAAATAAATAAAAAACCAGAAGTCACTACATGGTAATTCTATGCAATAGCTCCGCACAGACTGCAAAGAACGTTCCCGCGAATACGATGGCCACTAGTGATCTGGGCGTCCAATGTATAGTCCGGTAAATCTAGGTAATAACTCCGCGTTGAGTATTTCTTTGAAAATTATAGTTTCCATAGTATTTGTGTTGCTTATTAAGAATTTAACCTTTTTTGGGGGGTGTAGAGTTGGAACCCATGGCGGTTTTGACATTCGTGCCAATTTCGTGGTTGTGCCTTCGTCGAGTGAGCGTCTTCCGAACTTCTAAGTTCCGTGAAAGAGTGTAAGGTATATATTTGTTTTAATATTATAGTGTCAGTGCTGGAAAGCTCTGTGCTTTAATCCCTAGTGGCTGTCATATTCGAAGGAACGTTCCTTGCAGTCCGTGCGGAGTTATTGCCTAGAATTACCTAAATTCTTAATAAGCCACCCAAATGGTATAGGAAACTGTAATTTGCAAAGAAATACCCCAAGCGGAGTTATTGCCTAGATCTGCCGATCTATCATCCTGGAGACTTGAGGGGGCAAAAAAATTTTAAACGAAAGTGGATTAAATGACCTCTAAACACCTCCAATAAATATGATGGAACTGGTTTTGCGTCCTAATGGGAACCCACTCTGTGGACGAGTTTGGATACCCGACCTTAAATTTGTACTGGACCATTACAATTCGAACCTCAAACACCATAGCTGAACTGGCTTTCCATGATCGAATAGCTACTTGCAAGATATTCGCTTAAAAATAAAATAATGCAGCTGTAGTTTTGATATTTCAATATCTTTAACACAACCCTCTTACGCATTACATGCTTCGTGAGCTGACCTGAATATGGTCAATGACACAGTCTCGTTAAAAAAACAGCTTGATTAAACCACGACTAAAGATTCTTTACAAACTTTGTTTTAAAATCGGGACACACAAATGAACCTACACCAGTGCTTTTAAGGGTTCGCGCAAAAGGACATGTGAAATGGAAAATAATTACAAAAACACAAACACAACTTGAGCACAAATGTAAGTAGAAAACCTGTTCCTACAAAAAAACGACATTCCTAGCTTCCACTTTTAATTTCACGAAAATTAATAAGTTCTGCATCACTGGTTTTACGCAAAACGAATTTCAAAAGCAACACTCCATTAACAAATGGAAAATTTTATTTTTTGAGTACTGTATCTAACTCCTTGGGGTAAAAGCACAGAGCTTTCCAGCACTGACACTATAATATTAAAACAAATATATACCTTACACTCTTTCACGGAACTTAGAAGTTCGGAAGACGCTCACTCGACGAAGGCACAACCACGAATGTCAAAACCGCCATGGGTTCCAACTCTACACCCAAAATTTCAACCAATCTCTTTTCTCTTTTCATTTATTTTTTCTTGTTCGTTGTTCTAGTAGCATAATCATTTTGACACTCATATCGATCTGATTTGCGCAAAACTGAAATTACTCAACAAAGCTTAGGTTACATTAGTGTTCGTATTTTTAGTAGGATTTCAATATAGTGTATCCTGACATGGCTTACGAGGAAAAGGGAAGTGGGGTGGGGGATGTTAAAGACCTACTGTCATGTTAGTTAACGAGGGAACTTAAGACAAATGTTTACGTGTAAAACTACTTACAGGTTCTTTACAATTCTTCACTTTTAAAGCTAATACGCCTGACTTCTACTGATTCAGTATGAAATTAATGCTATTTCTTTCTGTTGTAAACCAGTTGCAGTATATATATCCACGTTGCAGGGAGATCTGAACTTCTCCAAAATTTATAGGTTACTTCGAATCCAAGTGAATTCTGAGCCAAATAAATGCCAAAGTATATGGACACACGAAGACGCACGAACATTTCACGTTCATTCGGGTATAAGCAAACCCCGTTTGAGAAACGGTCGGCTTATGTTGGATGAGCCATTGAAGGAAAAGTCCTCCTCTCTTTCCCAGTTTCATAGTTTTAATATATAATGATCATATTTATTTTCACATTATTAAAAGAACGTATCGTCTGGTTATCACACGTTTTCATCCAACTAGCTATCATTTATAGTACCCTTGAAAGTAGGCATCATGATGTAAAGGTACAAGAATGCACCCATTGTACCATACAGTAATTACAACAATGGTTGTCATTGTTTTTTTTTTCTGTATCCCATATGACATAAGAGTACGACATAGGTGAAGTGAATGTCTGGTGTAGTGAATGCCAGCTTGAAGACTACAGAATATGATGTATGTTTACCCTAGGATAAAGGATTATAGGTGACACCAGCAATGCTACTAGACAAGTCCATAGTCCATACTCTCACCATCAGTTGAATCAGAGCTCTCAACACTGATTATAAATATATCAAAACATGAGGAATCAAAGCCCTCAACTGAGATTATAAATATCTCAAAACATAAGGAATCAGAGCTCTCAACACAGATTATAAATATATCAAAACATGAGGAATCAGAGCCCTCAACAGATTATAAATATGTATCTCAAAACATGAGGAATCAGTGCCCTCAAAAAGAGTATAAATATCTCAAAACAAGGAATCGGAACCCTCAACAGAGATTATAAAAATCCCAAAACATCAGGAATCAGAGCCCTAAACAGATTATAAAAATCTCAAAACATAAGGAATCAGGGCCCTCAACAGATATTATAAATATCTCAAAACATAAGGCGAGAACCACATTAATGCAAGACTTTTCTTGGTCTTTTGTTGGCTTTTGTAGTATTTGCAAAACTATTGCACGACTAGCAAATATCCTGCAGATAAGCACACATTCAAACAAAGAAACACGCAATTCCAACTACAGCCTTTGCAAATAGAAAACATGAGCCACACTAAGCTGTACATTTCATTTCCCATTTTGACGTCATCTAAGTCACAAGTGCTTGTAAATGCAATGCAATAGCACCACCATTGTCACAGCCTGTAAAACATTTTATTCAGAACCTTTGAAATGATACTTCATTCTTAGGAAGTTTGACGTTGGTTAGGGTTCAAGATAATGACAACGCATATTTTATATGAAACAGAAAGTAAAATAAGTGACAGTTTGACTCCTAGTGCTTAAGCCAGAAATAAAATGAGAAAACTCCTAATTCTGGGTAGCATTTTACGTTTAGCTGTGTAGGGGCACACAAGGAACTGAAACACGGTGGTGTTGTTCTAGTTAGTAATAATAAGGCTTAAAAGACCACGCTCAGTAAGTGGGTTGTTCCCATTTGTTGAATCGAAGGACGAAGAGCACAGCACCTTCTTCAGTTACCAAACCAGCATGGTTAGAAACATGTTTTATGGTGCACCTTATCCACTTCTCAACACATCCTGCAGAATTTTAACCTAGAATGGAATGGAATATACAGTTTAAGCCAAAGCTCAAACACTGGGACATATGAGGTCATTCAGCGCTGGAAAGGAAACAGAAAGTAGGTTTGAAAGGTGTAACAGGAGGAAAACCTCGCAGTTGCACTATGAAGCAATTGTTAGGAGATGGTGGATATCAAGATGGAAGATAATATGAATGGAGGTACAGTAAAAGGAATGAAATGGGTGGCAGCAAGGAGCCTAAGGGACGCTGCAAAGGACCTTTAGTAATGCCTTCAGTGCACCCCATGAGGTGCACTGATGGCAATAACCCACTACAGGGAAATGTAACCTACCAAATCTCTCTCCTCTTCGTTGCTTAGAGTAGAAACATTGTCATGAGAAACATCCAAGTCTCGCAAAGCAATTTGAGCTTTCCATGAATCCTGAAATCTAGAGTGAATACTCTCACTTTCTTTGTACTGACAGTCCCTTTCATCTACACACCTCTTTGTCATCTCGTGTACTTCCGAGTGGCTGTATTGAAATTGAAAACCATTTGGACCACGACATAGTATCAATGAGGAATACCGATACATTTTCTATTAAGGGGAAACATCACGGAGGATTTGAATACCACCTCATACTGTAATTGCCAGTAAATTGTTGTACACTTTTTTTCCCATTACTTATGAACATTTGTCTATTGTCTATATTTTTTCGTTATTATTTTCATCCAGAATACTTATTTCAAAATGCATTAATGATATAGGACTTCTTTTGCTGTTACCTTCAAGTCTTGTTCTCAAAATCATTACCTATTGCCATACACATATATTATGCAAGCTAAATTTCCATCAGCATAACTATTACTAAATACGAAAATAGCCGAAACTTCTCTATTATAAATGACTTCTTTTCAACACTTTCATTCCACAAGACTTGGACAGACAAAAGAAATCCGTAATTTTCAGAAACAGGATAGAAAAAGTTGACAAAAAACAAACTGAAATTTTTATTGCATATTAAATACTGTACAATAACTGACTGCTGTACAAGCCACATTTTCTTCATGTGCCAAGTACCAGAGGCACATTTCTTTTTGTGACCAAAAAGTATGCTCGCTCGACTACAGTAGTACTTAAAAATGTGACTTCCTTGGAATAAAATGTGACCTCCTTGGAATCTGTGAACCTCATCTATGACTGTGAAGTGGACACTGCTATTTCTCCCCAAATTCAAAAACCAGGTCTGAAGGGTGTGGCTAATCAGCTCACCTTAACTCAATTGGGTTCTAACAAGAATTGCTAGTTTCGTTTTTCTCAAAAGTGTCAAAATTATACTTGTATACAAAGATGTACAAAATTTCTACTTACAACACTACACCGGTAAATCAGGCATCTATATACACAAAATCATGATATCATCTGTCTGCAGCAAGTTCCAGTTTTGGTTGATGAATAAGGCTCTGTCTGGCAATGACGAAAACATCAGAATTGGGAAGGTCAAGCTCCACCTCCAGTCATTCTAGCCTAACAGTACAATGACAACCTTTCAAGTGTGACAATCTGTGAGGACTAATTACTTTGTTGGCCTTTATACTTGTGTAATGAAAACAGCTGAAGATATCTAGCACATATTTACAAAAATAAAACAATACAAAGATTCACTCAAGAGTTCTGAATACCTATCATTGAGATCTAAAAATATTTTGCATTCACTTTCATACCGTACAAAAATATCACAAACAGTTTGAAGGAACCTCTATGAATTTATCATCATTATCATTAATTGTTGCCAAAAACCTTTTCGAGTTTGATTTGTTTTCTATGGATAAAATTTTCCCTTTTCATAAACAATAATATTTTAAAAATCTCCTAAATACTAGTCACTTTGTACATTGTGTGGTCATTAATAGAAAAATGGAATGTCATATAGACGTGAAGATAAACACTTTTAATAACCAAAGAAAAAAATGTTGTACGCATCACAATAATCACTAACGAACACTTTCCAGTGCATTCACAACAACACTTTACTTTTCCAAGTGTCTGTCTTTCAAACTGTCATCTCTTGCAATGTGGGCCAAACCTTTCAAATTTGTGTCCATTTTGGCACTCGTGGTTGGCCACACACATTTTTTTTTTTTTTTTGCATATCACAATTCACAACACACTGGGGAGGGGGAGGGCTTTAAACTCCAATGATAATGCTCAGTAAATATAACTGGGAATTTCACAGTCTATAGTGTGTATGACTACTGTCCACTTCATAGTGTGACACACTATGTTTTTCCCACCACCGCACACACGCCTGCCTGCCCTGCCTGCCCATCGATTCCTTCCCGACCTGACCCCAGCATGATTGGGCAGCTGTAATGTAGTTCCTGAGGGTGCTTGCCAGCTACAATTATACAGGAAGACAAAAAGAATGCCCTAGAGGTGCTGTTGCTGCTGCTGCTGTTGTTGTTGCTGCTGCTGTTGTTGCTGCTGCTGTTGCTGTTGCTGCTGTTGTTGTTGCTGCTGTTGCTGTGTCGATGTATGAATTGGCTGTGATGGTTCAAACTGTAATGGAATAAGAGGGTTGGCTGGAGGAGAGGCGTGATGATGATGGGCTGAGGTAGGAACCTCTTGCAAGGCCGCTGGAGGTAAGCGATGCGCAGGAGGTCTCATGATGTCGTCGGCCTGAGGACAGTGCTGTCGAGGTCCTGGTTCCGGGGTGTAGGTGAAGGTCAGGTTGGTTGCATATATGATGCCGTCGTGCCGGACTAGTGAGACTGGTACCTGCAAATGGAAAATACGTTTACATATACACTAACTTCATCAAATCCTTCACTCATCTTCAATATAAAGGCTGCAGAGCTGGCTATTAATCCTTATATTTACTGGAGAATTTGTACAGAAAGCAACTTAAATGTCTAGTCATGATAGTAAGAGATTACTAAACGATACACACAGAAAATCTAAATACTTTATAGCCTTAACTCTTACAAAAACGTAATGTAGCACTACAAAAATATGCCCGAATAAAATTTTGTTAAATAATCTCTAACACATGAAAAATTCTATCTTGCCCGAATAAAATTTTGTTAATTAATCTCTAACACATGAAAAATTCTATTTTAATATTTTAATATATACTGAATAACATGAAATAAACAAACTTCTCACACACGCACACACATATACGTATATGTGTGTGTGTGCACATACGCATACCAATTAGACATATTCCTTGGCAATATAAAAGCACTCACATCATTACACTGGCCTGAGATGTCCTAACATTATCATATTTCGAACATTAAGATATGAAACCATTGCACTGGAATAGTTATTACAACAAATCACTCATTTGAATACCTTTTTTGTCATTAAGACTGACAAGACTATAGAACTTGATGCTACTTTCTTTGCGATTCAGTTGGAAATGAATACGGGATTTGTCTTTTTTGTCATTTAGTTTTAAACGGAAAAGAGGATCTAATATATTTAATAGTGTCTCTGTCATTTACTTGTCAATAGATATGGAATTTGAGTTGATATTAAATAAAATGTATTTATGAAAAAACCGGGAAGTACGTATTACTTATAGCACACAGCCATGACCCAAAAGGGAATCAAATCAGCGACGTAAAGTTTGTTGATCATGAACAATTCTAAATTCACTGTGGAAATTTGCAGCTGGCAAACATTCAATGGCTATTCTAAGAACGTAAAAAAATATGAAGAGCTACAATCACAGTATACTGTAGTACGTATCAGTAACTTTTAAAGACAAACCAAGACAAACCTTTTTAGTGATACAGTTATTAAAATCACCGACATCAATTCAAATAACTAACCGTGATCGGCTGCAGAAACAAAACTGCCCACAAGTGGAATCTAATTACAGTATTAAACAGAAACATGACGCATCTGCGACTGACCTGTGTCGGCTGACGGACCCACTGCCAACCCCTGCGGAAGGCAGAGATATCAGGCACAACACAGAGCATGGATTCCTGACATCGGTACATCGTCTCTGCTTCTACGTCACCAAACCACACACGTAGATTAGGGCTAAAGGATTCTCCAGTCAATTCAAGCATTGCCACATCGCCTCCACCATTGAGCTGCAATAAAGGATAAGGATTACTTTCACAATCCACCGTGAACAGGCCGAATGAGGTCATGAAAAATCCTCTCGAGAAATTAGTCAATGTCTTTGAACATTTTACCTTGATCTGTTGTTCCTACCTTGAGTGATTTAAAAAACAAAACAAAAACTATCCCTATTGTACCTAAAAGTATTGTAATATCCAAATAATACATTGCAGTATTTCTTTCTTTGTGCAAAGAACTAGAAACCTAGAATCAAATTTACCTTTACAAGGATTAAACAAAGACAGGTGTACAAATTCCATGAGACCTTATATCGCAGAATATTAAGTAAAATGAGCTCACAGTAGGTATTATGGTAAAAATGAAGGATTGCAGGGGAATCCTGCGCAACTGATATCTGCCCTTAAAATTTCAGGGCTGATATTTTAGACCTTCCATCCATGACTGCACTGCATTTTCGTGTAAACAGTTTATAACAAGCAATAATAATTGTTAAGAAATTAAGTCTCGTGAAAACAAATTGTTAAAAAATCTACAATTATATGTCAAAATATATTTCTATGTAAAAATATAAAACAAAGACTTCCTCATCAGTGCAACGTTACACTGATGAGGATCGAAAATCTTTGTTTTACATGTTTTCATAGAAATTGATATTGTTATTGTACAATAAAGTTTCATACATACTTACCTGGCAGATATATACTTAGCTATAGACTCTGTCGTCCCCGATAGAAATTCGAATTTCGCGGCACACGCTACAGGTTAGGTAGGTCAGGTGATCTACCGGCCTGCCGCTGGGTGGCAGGAATAGGACTATTACCTCTAAGGACAGATTTTTCTCTTCCACCTGTCTCCTGAGGGGGAGGATGGGGTGGGCCATTCAATCGTATATATCTGCCAGGTAAGTATGTATGAAACTTTATTGTACAATAACAATATCATTTTTCATACATTCAACTTCCCTGTCAGAATATATACTTAGCTGATTGGCACTTTGGCGGTGGGTAAAGAGACAGCTAATTACTGATTAGGACAGGTAAACAACATACGTTGTAGGTAATAAATAAATAAAACCTTGGTTCCTATGTGTTTAGACGAAGGGTTGACCTCCTAGCTATTGCTAGGAATCTGCTGCGTCTCAAGAGCCTCAGCAGAGGATGTGACCTATGGCTAAGAGTTCTTGTAGATCTGTCAATGGGGTCTTATCCACTTACTTGACAGAATCTAATGGTTATTTGTCAAAGGGGTCCTATCCACTTACATGACAAAACACCTATGCCTACTGGCATAATTAAGGAGCACAACACCGATCCCGATCACCTGACCTAACACGAGGGTTTGTGCTTAATTGAAAAGAGCTATCCCCAAACTCATTTCAAATAACCCAAAGAAAATAGTATACTTATGTTAAAATAAAATTTTTTAACTCACTCTAGTTAAGGATCAGTGTCGGCTCCCTATCCCAGCAACGTATCCGTAGACACGTAACCAAGAGAGAAGGATCTCTCATAGGTCAACTTGACCTCCTTCGTGCAAAGAGAAGACAACACAGAGTTGCATCTCCCGTAAAATTACAGCTAATATGTCTCTCACGACATATTGTTATGGAAAGAACAAGAATTGTTAAAAGCTCGCACTTCAAGCGCTTTTAATTTTCAGCTGTTTGAAGGAATCATCAAGTTACTTAAGAAGTGCTTTAGAGATCACACTGTTCCAAAGAAGACAGGGCTTTCGTTTGAAATTGATCTCTTCTGGATGAAGCCTAGAGCCTGGCTTGGTTGGCCTGGCTGGCGTCTCGCGCCTGGCTGGCGCCTCGCGCCTAGCTGGCGCCTCGCGCCTGGCTGGCGCCTCGCGCCTGGCTGGCGCCTCGCGCCTGGCTGGCGCCTCGCGCCTGTCTGACGCCTCGCGCTTGGCTGGCGCATGTTGCTTGCCTGGCGCCTGGCTAGCGCCTTGCGCCTGCCTGGAGCCTCGCTGACTTCTCCCCACTTGCTGGAGCTTCGAGCTTGTTAAAGAGTCTCGAGGAAACTGGCGATGCCCACATCGGACACTTTTTCCGATTTATTTGCCTCTAGCGCATCTGCGCCAGGCTGGAGGCACGCTCCTTCTCCTCATCAGACAATGACAGTGTTTATTTGGACTGTCTTCCTCTGGCGTCTTTACGCCCTGTTCTGTATTTTGGCGCCTGATTGGCGCTACATTGTCCGAAAGTCCTTTTAACATCCACAATCGTTTATCAGGAGACTGGAGAAGGGTGGAAGAAATTCTTTCACTTTGAGCTTTTGGTCTCTCCGGTAAGGGGAGGTGATTGTAATCAGTACATCCAGTAGACGATAGATATCTAACCGTACGAGAGATAAGAGTCTTCCTCCGAGGAGGGTCCTTCTTGAATACTTCCGTGCTCACGAGATCTCTTCTTACATGTTGAAGGGGTGTCTCGTTGCAGAATCTTCCCTATCCTTGCCCGAAGGAAGGGAAGAGCCTGGAAGTCGAAGGAGACTCCGAGCTGAAATTGGGAGTACTCCTGATTTCTAGCTCTTTATTGTATCCCTCTGAACACCTTCTGGGAAGCATTTCGAGCCGTCATCGCATACCAAAGACTCTGTAGGCAAACGTTTGAACCATTCTACTGTAGATGAAAACGTAAGTACTCTGCCTGGACAACGAAACCTCTATCTGAAAACATTGAATCAGGAATAGGGGGTTTCAGTTCTTTTGCTAGACATACTATGCTGGCAAGAACCCATTGTCTAGTCTCCATAGAATCTGATGCGAGATTCCAATGCTCAAAAAAATTCACTTGTCTTCTTGGTCGTTTAGGACCCAGAGAAACAAAGAATTCCCCTCATAAAAATTTCTCCAGAAGTTTTGATGAGGAGCAGTTCCATCTTGTCGGAACATGGAATCTGTGGCCACAAAAAAAAACGATCCCATTAGAAGTACATGATATCCTACTCTTGTCATATTAAGGTATATATCGTATAAGATCCGAAGATCTTAATCCTCTGCTATCTCCAATTCCCTTGTAGAGACAGAGTATAGCCTTTTTACTGCGTTCTTTGATAGCAGATATATACAAAGTGATTCTTTCCCTCTGAAAGGGAAGAAAAAACCGCTATGTGGGTTCACAGAGGTATCGGCAGAGGACAGTTTCCTCATTCCCTCTAGCACGATCTGCAGCAATTCTATGTCATAGGCCATGACTATTGTCATCTACCTTGAAAAATCCTTCTCAGGTTTATGTCCACTTCTGGTCAGTCTGCATGCAGACAGACTCAGAGTGGAGAGGTTGTTAAGGTCCATTTAATAATAGATGCTGATAGAATATCCAGACTCTCTTGGAAAAGACTTCCAAAAACATGCTGTGAGAAGAACGTGACCTCTGTGAATCCAACCTCTCTGAAGCCAAAATGAGGCATAAAGTATTATCCTCCCTCTTTCTTTGACGCCCTTTATCTTAAATTCTGATAAAGAATTTATATTTATATTTATTTATTTTTTTTTTTTTTTTTTTTTTTTTTGGGAAAAAAAGACTATAGTATATTCCCCTTTCTATAAAATAAAGATGGCGTATATGCTACCTCTCTTGGTTCGAGGAAAAGGAAGCATTCTATAGGAAGCCTGTTCGTACTTCTACCTTGCTAAGAGATCTATGAAGAAGACTTTCCGCAGGTTCTCACAACTCTTTCCATAAATGTTAGACATACGTTAAACAGTTATTATTTCGTCAATCGAGAAGGTTCTCACGGACATGAAATATCTTGCATCGAACCTCTTAAGGATCGTTACGTTCCCTGTCTGTTTTCCAAATAGGTTCTCTTTTTAACGCGAACAGGAGCGAAAAAGAGATTCTCGATGCTCTTTGCGATATGAGAGAGTCGTGGAATTGGCCTAAGTGATAAAAAGGGTAACGAAATCAGGAACGATTCTTGCCGTTACCGAGCCTGCTGTCCGAGAGGCAACTGGATTCTTAAGGTTAATAACTCGCTAAAACGAGAAAATATCTTGGATGGTGCTCTTGGCCCATTGCGCCAGGCTGGCGCTTCTGGCGCAATTTTGCGCTAGGCTGGCGCTTCTGGCGCAATTTTGCGCCAGGCTGGCGCTTCTGGCGCATTGCGCCAGGTTGGCGCTTCTAGCGCTTTGCGCCAGGCTGGCGCTTTCTTCTAATTCTCTTTATGTTATGTGTCAGAACATCTGTGCCTTTATGGTACCCGACCTCCTTTCACATGTTAATTCCGTTCTTAGTAGGAAAAAACTCTTATATACGAAGTATAGTCCATTCAGGGAAACCATTTCTGCCACGAAGAGAATGTTTCCCATCACACTCATCCATCTTCTCTTGAGCAATATCCGATTCTAAAAAGGTTGTGTGCGTTTCTCGAAAGACTTGACCATACCGTAGTCTTAAAGTGAATTCTCTACGACATCCATCTTCTCACTAAGCATGTATTCTAATAAGCCATGCTTTCGTAAGCATGAGGCAGCATATATATAATGTTCTACTGCTTAGAATCCTTTAATAATGTTACCTACGGTAAACAGCATTGAAAGGTTATAATATCTTTCTTATTGAAAGCTTATTAGCAAAAGGCAGAACATATTTTATTTGTGTTAGCTTAACTATCTCCTCCATTCGAGACTAAGTCCATGATTGTGGGGGGATATACGGTTAACCATTCGATCCCGTTGGAGAGAGATGTAATCGACTAATCATGACCGAGAACCGGATGGTACTGTATTCAGTATTGGGCCTTAGAATGACAGCCCGGCAGTCTCGCTCGCTGCCTGACTGCATTCATCATGAGTTGCCAGTTACTTCATTCAATGAAGGAATATAATACAATTATTCTCGAGCCTAAGGAAGCTCTTAATAATGCAAATTTAAGCCAAACACCTTGTTAAATACCGAAGCTGAGTAGGTATTGTCGTAACAAACCTTTTAAGCGAAGTCCTTACCAGGAAAAAACCTGTAAGGATATAGATAATTCCGTAGCGAACCACAAAGGCAACTCTGGTATGGGTATATGATTTGTCATTCAGTAGTCGTATACAGCAAGTCTTGCTACTACATTCTTTCCTCTCCGATCCAGAGAGAGAAAAGGAAATCTTGCCCTCTTCGTTCTTTTCATCAATAAACACGAATTAGTATTAGTCGAAAGAGATCGCAATGAAAACTCTAGGATCGAAGAGAATCCCTCAAATTTTTATTCTCTTGGATATAAGGCCGTATTCTATCTATGCCTCTATTATTTGGAAGAGCCTCTAATCAATGAATGAGAGCTCGTACAAATCTTGTTTAATTTGCAAACGATCCTGAGAAAAAACTCTATCATCATCTAAGTCGTCCTGACAAGAATGACGGCCGCCTGTGCAACATATTGCATTCTTCTCAGGAGACAGCTGTGCTTGAGGCAGATTTCCACCCGAAACGGACATATCGTGAACAGGACGACGGCCGCCTGTGCGGCACCTTTCGTCTCTGTCCAGAGAAATCCGCTCCTGGTCCAAATCATAAAGAGACGCTTCCTGGTTGATTTCTCCGTATGATTCTTTTGAGGAAGATCTGGCGCTTGGTGCTTAACCGTGCCGAAAGTCCGGTTTGTTCAATGCGCTTGGACGTATCTGTCCGTTCTCGGACCGTGTCGTCTGTCCGAGCTGTCCACCTATGGAACTTGGCGCTTGGCTGGTGTCATTCCAGTACGACACCTCTGCCTGTCCGTCTTGTCCGCTTCTGGCGCCTGTCGCCCGGACGGAGTTGCCTGCGCACGACGTTTTGTCCAATCCAGGCTGTCAGCCTTGTCAAGGTTGTCCGCAATCGGCACGAGTCGCTTGGACACAGTTGTCCGCATAGGAAATATCCGCCTGTCCGGGCTGTCCGCGTCTGGCGAATGGTGTCTGGTTTGGAGCCGTCCGCGTAGGACACTTTTCCTGTCCGAGTAGTCCAATTCTGGCGCCGAGCGCCTGGGTGGTTCTGTCCGACTCGGACACTCTTCGTCATTGTCCGTATGTTGCGTCTCAATCCTATGAGTTTTCGTCCTTCTTTCTTTATTCGCCTCTGTACTCGTACGAGGAGTAGAGGAGATAAGTCTGGAGTCCAGAACGCCCGTAGGACGAGATCTCTTAACAGGAAGAAAATCGTCCTTTCTCCTCGGAAGGTCTTTTCTCAATACTCCTACTAAAGAGGAAATTTGTTCCTGCATTTTAAGTAGGAAGTCCGCGCAGTTTCTTCCTTTTCTTTGCCATGAATAGGAGAATGCACTCTGGAAGGCGTAGGAGATAGAGATATTGTCCTCTTGGCTCTTTTCCTCTCGTAGGGAGAATCGTCCGGGAAACGTTCCGGGCTCGAGTCCAACGTCGGAGCTTTCCAACTCCTCTTGAACGGACACGACAGTTCGTCGGAATTCCATCCACTTCTTCGAGGAAACGAATCGGAAGACGAAAAGCACTCTTTTAGGATGCCTTTCCAATGGCGATCCTTGGCAGTCTGGGACGCTACAGATTCTGCCGAGGGGACGCCTGACCGGTGGGGATTCTCCGTAACCTCCGTACGACTGTCGACATCCTTCTCCTCTGGGCCTGGGAGCTTGGAAGAGGTCTAGGTCTGGGAGCGAGACAGAGCCGATCGGAACGCACCCTCCACTATTTTAGGACGCCTTTCCAATGGCGAACTTGGCAGTCTGGGACGTTCTACAGAGTCTGCCGAGGGGACGCCTGATCGGTGGGGATTCTCCGTAACCTCCGTACGACTGTCGACATTCCTTCTCCTCTGGGCCTGGGAGCTTGGAAGAGGTCTAGGTCTGGGAGCGAGACAGAGCCGATCAGACGCACCCTCCACTTCAATGGGGAACACTATATTCACTTCTTACCTTTTTAGAGCTCGCTTTTGAGCTACATCCATTATCTTCAAATTTGCATATATAAATTTGTAGTTTCTGTGGAGTAAGAAGGTGATGAGGATGCAACAACTACTAGTACTGCTAATACTCTAACTGCTCGTTAGCACAAACGCTATTAAAGCTTATAAAGTAACGGTATCTAGTTATATGCTTTTCTGACTTCCTAAAGTAGGAAATTAAAGTTTAATATTTCCTCAATAAAGTTGTAACCTTTATTACATGTAATAATGAATAAATATTAATAATTCCCTTTATTGCAAACTATGTGAGTGTCTACCGATAATTTCGGTAGTTTCAATTAGTATTTTCTTCGAAATTTCGAAGCGAAATTCATTAAAAGTTAATAAAAGCGTATGCCGAACCAAAGACCCAGTACTTCCCTGCAAAAGACAGCCCAGAAGATCGATGGCGATGAAACACGAAATCAAATCAGGAGGAACCGCAAACGTATGTTTTACAGTCCAAACGATAGAGAAAAATCTGTCCTTAGAAGGTAATAGTTCCTATTCCTGCACCCAGCGGCAGGCCGGTAGATCACCTGACCTACCTACCTGTAGCGTGTGCCGCGAAATTCGAATTTCTATCGGGGACGACGAGTACTATAGCTAAGTATATATGACAGGGAAGTTGAATGTATGAAAATATATTTTAATATATCATTGTAGATTTTTTTTAACAAGCATTAATAAGCTAGGGACTGTAATCATAAATTAGACCTTTCATCATGCACCACTCTTATTTAGTCAGAACACAATTCGCATTAAAAATCAAGAGCTACGAAAAAAAAATTCCCTTCCACCACTCACATGCAAAGAGTTGACAATAGGTACTGGAGTGACGGGAGCGCGCACAGGACCCATCCCTTCGTAAAACTGATACTCGGCCTTATCAGTACTGATGATGGTCCACGAGGCTCCGTCGTTTATCATTTCCTTGTTGGGCTCCTTTGGGCACGGTGTTGCCTGGGGGAAATTAAATATCATTAAAAGATTGTTTGTTTGTTTGTTTGTATGGTGTTTTTTTATGTTGCATAGGACCAATGGTTATTCAGCGGCTTGACGTGACTTCCGAACCACGTCGAGAGTGAACTTCTATCACCAGAAATTCACATCTCTAACTCCTCAGTGGAATGCCCGACCATTAAAAGACTGTTTCCCTTCACTTATCCTATGACAGAATGAAAGAACATAGATAGGGACTACCAGAACCACAGCTTTCTTGCTACGAGAATAAGTAGTAATGATTCTATCTAACTTTGCAAGCAAAACGGAAGCTGCACTGAATATGTACACTCAAAATGCTTAACATTCTTTAACAAACTCTTCTTTTAATAACTATAAAATTAAAATAACTATAAATAGATATCTCAGTTCTTTCCATTGCAAATTGCTGTAAATAAGACTAAAACAGTTACGTATATCTTAGTTTAACCAGATCACTGACCTGATTAACAGCTCTCCTATTATAGGGCTGGGCAGAAAGGATTAGTTTTTTATTTACGTAGCTAGGAACCAATTGGTTATTTAGCAACGGGACCCGAACCACATTATATCGAGAGATGAATTGCTGATCACCAAAAATAAATATCCACTCGTCCGATGAGGAACTAAATAAGATTGAAAACTGTTTGCACACCGCTCTTAAATTCCAATGGATTCTTACTCTAGTTCTGGTATTGTTTTAACTATCAACTGATAAATTCCTTTAAAAATAAAAATCATATTTTCATTTTTATTTTTGTTTGGAATTGCTTGATCTGTTTTATTATCCTCGTTTTGTGTGACTTCATCTTTTCAAGTCTAACGATGAACTTATTTTTATATCCATGTTATTTCCCGGAACTTGAAAATTTTTCCAATTTTCTTAGATTCGTGTGTGACCTCTCCTTTCAAAATCTGGCTATAAATATATTTTTTGTAATCAATTTCCTATCAGGAACTGTTCAATGTACTGTTTCCCTGTTTCCCCTGATTCTGATGAACCCCCATCCCCTCCCATATCAACGTAAATACATCAAGGAAAGATCCAATGCATTACTACTCTACTGCTATTCTCTTTGGATTTTAATACATTTTTATCTATTCATTAATTTGTAATTCTATTTTTTTAGTTTCATAGGACACATCTCTTCTTTCTGTATTTCCTTTTACCTCCCATCACTTCTTCCTATTGAACACCATATTTTCTGGAAGCTTGAATATCAAGTCTATGGCCCCTTTGGTGGCTTTGTTCTATATGAATGGGATTCATCTTTTGAATAGAATAATAAACAATAATAATATAAATAATAATAATAATAATAATAATAATAATAATATAATAATTCTGATAATTCGTTTTTCTGACACAGCTAAGTCAGAAAAACGAATTATCAGAGGAATTGAAAAGACCCTGTATAAAATTCATCGTTAAAAACTGCATTATATATAATAATAATAATAAGAATAATAATAATAATAATAATAATAATAATAATAATAATAATAAGAATAATAATAAAATATAATAAATAATAATAATAATAACAATAACAACACATGCTGGAAGTAAACCCTCTTTTTTAAACATGTTTTATTAAAAGTAATTGCTGCATCACCTGCGTTCATTTTATGAAGGTTCTTCTCTATTTTTCTAATTATTGTTTCCTCATGCCAACCTTTGGTGCGTTGCTCACCAGTTTAAGCAACAACGAGAAAACAATAATTAGAAAAATAGAGAAGAACCTCTATAAAATTAACGCAGCTGAGGCAACAATTACTTTTAATAATAATAATAATAATAATAATAAAATTATCCACACTTCCTCACCTGGAACTGAATGATGCGTTCCTGGCTGAGACAAAGGTACATGCGTTCAGTGTCTTTCATGTAGAAGGCGCACTTGTGCAGCTGGGAGACGGGGTCGTCGGCGTCCAGAAGGGCGGTCTGCTTGTCCACCTTCCGGATGATGAGCCTGGGCAGGGCCATGCCCGTCACGGCACAGACCAGCTTCACCGTCGACCCGTAGTGGATGTATCCGTCCCGTACGTTGAACTCCTCGCTCTCGCTCTCGTTGTCGTCAACTGCGAACGAATATCGGAAATCAGTCGATTGAAGGAGTTATATGTACAAAATAGCCAATAAATATCTATTAATGAAATGTAAGCAATGATCGGATATCAATGAAAGTGGGGTAGTGACAAAGTACAGTAGCTATCCAAAATGTACCAATAGAAAACTAATTTATGAATAAATTGAAGCCACTGAAAATTGATTAATAAAAATGTATTAAGGCGTCGCCAATAAATATCTATCTATGAAATGTAAGCAATGATCGGATATCAATGAAAGTGTGGTAATGATAAAGTACAGTAGCTGATAGAAAATTATCAAATGAAATTAGAGTAAATAAGTAATTAATAAATAAATTGAAGCCACTGAAAAATTTATTAATATTAATGTATTTAAGCGTTGCCTTATATTTGCAAATAAGTATAAAGTGAAATTGTTGCCTGTGCTTTGCAACTTTTCTTCAGCAACTGATACATCAGTCTTGATGCAATATACCATAGCCTACTATTTGCGTGACACGTACACGATACAGAAAAATAGGCAAATATTAAAAACGATATTCAAAAACCTTTAGCACTTTTCCAAACAATTTTTAGTCAGGCAAACATTACAAAAATCATGATCATTATTTCCAGCTAAAGCACGTCCCTTTATCGAATGAGCACAATTATACTCACTTCACATTCAACCTAAATCACACTGGAATTATAACTTTGATCGAAAAAAAATTAGACCCAATGAGACGGGTGGCCGAGTGGAGTGTACGACCTCTTAAATAAAACACGTCAATCAAAGCGAGGCGCCTCTAATATACAAGAGATCTGAGCGAGAAACATAAGTGCCGCCTGCATAATGAACACGCATCTGTGTCCCACCTACCGCCATTTAGCAATACGCCTTTCTCTCTCTTTCTCTCTCTTGTTTCAATATTCACAAGCTTGATTTACAGTTTCTCTCTTTCTCTTAATTGATATATGCTTTTGTTGTTAGTTTCAGGACATTTTCGCACTTTCTCTTATCTCTGACAGTCTGGAATTTATAACTTTCTCTACTGCATACATATTTACGAGAAAGATTTACAGTCTCTTAATTGATTGAAATACTTTGGAGTTAGTTTTAAGATATTTTCTCACTTTCTCTTATCTTTAAAAATCCGGAATTATAACTAATCCCTAGTTTCTCCCCCTCTCTTGAGTTAAACAATTTAAACGTCTCTCTTTCCCTCTTTAAACAACGCTTGGAAATAACCTTAAAATTACTATACGTGAAAAGAAAAAAGAAAATGGTCAAAATCATATTTCGCTCTTCGTTCAATCAATTATGACTTCCGGTGGATAATCGGAATTTCTAATATACTTTAATCATGTTATAATGTTAACAGTTCGTGTCAAGAATTTCTCTGTAAGACTGGTAGAGACAAAGAGAAGCTCTGGTATAGTGAAAAATCTCTAAATATTATTTCAACAAGAAATGTCCTCGTGTATAAAAAAAAAAAAAAGAAAAAAAAAAAGAAGGGTACATCGAAGTGTGAAAATACCAAAGGTATTTTCATAGAACGGACCTTTTCACGAGAGGCTATCTTGCACAACTAAAGAAAGCTACAAATACCAAGGTTATTCTTGGGAAATCTCTCAAGGACAGACTCTGGCACATCAGACAGAAATTTAAAAAATTAAAGTCAACAAAATAAATGATAAAGGAACTTCTTTCATACTGATGCAGGTGTCAAGGAAAGGTTTCGTTTTGACGAAAACAAGGACGAAGATTTAAAAAAAAAAAAATAGCTTCTCTAATACTTATACATAGCAGGTGAACCGAATGATACCATCCGGAGACCCGAAAGAGGAAGGGGCAGATTTTCGTCTACTTACGCAGGTGTATAGTGAAAGCTCCCCACTGCGTGGAGGAGGCGTGGAAGTTGCCATTTTCAACGTGCAGGTATCTGGTGGACACCGTCTGCGATCGCAGTCTGTTGAAGAGCGCCACCTTCGTGCCGGACGCTATGCAAACTGTGGATATAATAAAATAATGTCATTTAAGGTCTGGAAAGTTAACACAATCAAGTTAGCAGTAAGAGGCAGTGGGGATTGTTCACTTCAGCTTGGACTAAGCTTATTTAATGGTTATCAGTGGTGTATCAGTATGAGATTTATACAAGTTATTCTCAAGACCCAAAACTATGATACCTCAGATAGAACATAATAGGACATAATATAAAACTCAGGCCACAGGCCAGGCGCTGAAATTAAAATTGAGGGTAAAAGGTTTGAAAGGTGTAACAGGAAGCAAGCCTCGCAGTTGCACTATGAAACAAGTGTTAGGAGAGAGCAGAGAGTAAGATGGAAGTAAGAATATGAATGGAGGCACAGTAAAGACGACGAAAGGGTTGAAGCTAGGGGTGCTTTGGATGGATGGATAAAACCAAGCGAGAATTTAGATCGAGAAAAGGAACAGACGAATGTTCAAATCACCATCATGTTGACGCTATAACGGTCCTTCCTACGGCGACGAATAATTCCGTGTAACCGGACATCGGTAACCCTTCCCTTAACCCTAGGAAAACACCTACGCATTCTCTCTCTCTCTCTCTCTCTTACGAATCCATTCTCACAAAAAGGGGGAAAGAGGTTGACTGCCACCCACTTTCAGTTTCCTAACCTCGCAATCTGCTGACATTATCACAGTACCGTGCACTTCCATCATCCTGCTACCCTAGCAAGCGAACGAACGCACGCACGCGCACACACACACACACACACGCTAGAAGGAGGTGGTCGAGCAGAAAAGGACTTTATAGCACTACGCCGCAGAGATCCCTTTCGCATGGCGTTCTCATTTCCGCTCCGCTACCAGTTGAGTCCTTCCAGATTTTGAAGGGGGAAGGAAACGTCATTTCGCTTAATCGCTAATATATAAAAAAAAAAAAGAGGAGGCAGCCGCAGGTGCAACTGAACACCCACGCACCATAAAAAGAAAGGGGGAGAACTAGAAATGGACTTCGGAGTACCAACCTCACGTTTTCTCCTTTTGCAACCATAGCTTTTTTTTTTTTTTTTTTTTTTTAATATTTGAGTAAGATAAAACACATTTCATACCAGTACGGATTTTCTTCTCATTTGAGTACGATATAAGACGTGTCATAACTACAAGTTTTTTTTTTATTTGAGTGGGATAAAAGACATTTCACAACACTATGGCTTTTTTATCTTCTTATTTGAGTAGCAGACAACACATTTCATAACTAACGTTTTTTTTTATATTTGAGTACGATATAACACATTTCATAACACTATAGTGTTTTTTTTTTAACTTTACTTGAGTAGGATTCGACACATTTCATAACACTATTAGCAACTTTAACAACTTTACTTTGAACGACTTAGTAGCCAGATAAACAAGGACCACAGATTTTCAGAGCATGACATTTTAAATCTAACTGAATGGAGGCACCAAGAATTATAAAGAAATTTTTTCGCAGACTTCTCCATTATTTGAGCCCAAGATACGAAACGAGCGAACAGCATCGAAAGTTGATCAATCCTGCCACTGCAATATGTGAGAAAACATGACTAAGGATTCATTAAAAATGGAATATGAATTTCTCTTTACAGTCGGAAGGTCTTCTTGGGAATTACGGGACTGCATGACATCAAATTTCAACATTTTTCGGCTGCCAACCAGATGAGGATATCCGAGTCTGGTGGTTAGGTACATTACATTATTCTCTAATTATTTAAATCAAAACGACGCCTGGAGATTTATCTAAAAGGGGAACGAATTGCTTTCTTGTCTTTTACTAGTTCCTCACTAGACGAGTGGGTTGCGCACTCGGATATCAATCTGGTAGCCCGAGTTCGCTCACCGCTACCGCCAAGACGGAACCAGAGGAATTTATTAATGGTGTTTAAAAATTCATTTCTCGGTATAATGTGGTTCTGATCGCACAATAAGCTGTAGGTCTCGTTGTTAAGTAACCAATTGGTTCCTAGCTACGTAAATAAAAAGCTAAACCTTTGGGGAAGCCCTAGGAGAGCTGGTAATCGCCTCAGTGGTCTGGTTAAACTAAGATATGCTTAAATTTTCACCCTTTACTGTCGGGAATCTAACTGCAAACAATCATGATGCCCTGCTGACCAGGATGCCAGTCTCAAGAAGATACCAGAAGGAGAAATATCAGTGATATCAGATTCCTTATTCTGACATTAAGTTCTGGAACTCTCTATCTGTTTCCGTTTTCTCCTTTTCAAAGGGAAACTAATCCATCTATCGACACAGATGCTGATATCTGGATGACTCTGCAGTGGCCATCTCTTAAAAAAAAATCAGTTCCATTTTTCTGAATTATTTCTCTCGACAACAATTCCGCGAATTAGGTCGCTCCCATTGAGCTACTAAGATATGGCTGCGCAAATCGATTCTCTCTTGTCATTGGTCACGGGAAAAAAAAAATGAAGCTACAGAACCGCACATATTATTCAACCTGAATCAGAAGTCCATTCACATTATCTACATTATTATTATTATATTATTATTATTATTATTATTGTTATTATTGTAGATGAAACTAATCCATTTTGAACAAGCCCACCAAAGGGACCAATGACTTGAAATTCAAGTTTCCAAAGACTATGGTGTTCATTATGGAAGAAGTAAGAGGAAGTAACGGGAAATACAGAATGAAGAGATCTCACTTATTAAAAAGAAAAGAAAATTAATATGAAAAAAAAAACATTAAATGAAAGGAGACTAGTAACAGGGTAGTAATGCACTGCATCTTCGCTGGAACTTCTGAAGTTCCAATTGCAAATCCTCTGGGAGGCTGTTCCAGAATCCAACAGTGTGAGGAATAAACCGGCGTCTTCTCTCTTTCCACTCTGGCCGAGTTGAATACTAAGCTATTTCGTCTGTCACGGCTTCTTCACTATTAAAATAAAATAAAAATAATACCCTCTGAAGTTCGGTGACTTTGCAATCTCCCAAAACACCACTATACGAACATAACGAAGCCATGACGCAACCTCAAATGAGCCCGTAATAATAAACACCCAAAATTTGACAACAGCTCATGAGAAGATGAAGAAAAAATTCCTATTTTCTCTATTCCTTTATCTTGTGATAACATTCTCTATCACCTCGTATTTCACACAGCGAACGGCTACAGGAAAATGGACGTGATATAAATAGATGAGTGCTGAGTGACGTAGTATATAGGAAAAAGCATTACTAGAAAATTGTAGAGAAAAATTACTGGGTGGCGAAGTCAGGGGTTGCTTGGCTTTTGAGGGAGGGGTGGGGGTGGGGGGTGGGGAAATACTGCTCTAAGAAACACTTTCCAGCAATAAATCGTCCTTTAAGTTACTAACTGTGCGATCCTTTTGACTTCGATAGCGACACACACATACAGACGACGAAACGCATGTACCTGAATTAGTCTGCACGCGCGCGGGGGCGTGAAGACACGCGCCTCGGACCCCAAGGGATTTAGTAATCAGCAATTCAACGAATTGACGCAAATATTGTTGAGTTTGCAATCGTCTACGTACAAGGCCAGTGTAATCTACCAGCGACAAAAACTATTCATAAATTGACTCTATTGAAGTCATTTTAGGAAGCAACTGTCAATGGAGGAGGAGGACGAGGAGGATGGAGGGAGGGAGGGAGGAGCAGGGGGACAGGAGACATTCTCAGAGGCAATGGACAACACTGTTTTTCACCAGGATAAATTACGGGTGGGGTTAGACCAGTCGCACGATAAAACCTACTAATGAAAGTTGAATGCATGCATTACAGGAACGAAAATCACGCCGTTTAGCCGATGCAAAAAATAGAACGCCAAACGACATGGTTTGCCAACGTCATCAACTCTTTAAGCGAATCTTAGGCAACAGTCAACACAAGTGGTAGCGTGGGTGGTAGTGGTAAGCTGTAGTCATGTAATTTAAGAAGTACTTATAAGGAAGTCATGTTTATTTCCAAGGACTTACGGTTTCCTCCACCAACGTCGCAAGGACGTGCTGAAAATGCTACAGGAAAATGGCTGCACTTCGTCGAAGCCAACGAGGGATAAGTAAGAACGAAGTGTCATATCTGTCTTCAAATCTCCGAAATTGTGATCGCAAGACACTTTAGACACTTGAGAGAGAGAGAGAGAGAGAGAGAGAGAGAGAGAGAGAGAGAGAACCTCGGCGCCGCACACACAGGAAAGGGATAATACACATCCACTCAAATGCGACACACAAGAATGACGAAGTTCAAAAACACAATGAAAGAACCATAGGGATGTCGAAGTTTGTACACCTGCGGTGACTAGCACAAACGGCCCTCCGGTGCTCATCTGCAGATGAACACACACTCATAAATATATACATGCATACATACATATGCTTAAAAAATCACCGTAGACGCAAGGGACTTCATTCTATAAGCGAATACCACAGGAAGGTGATAGGCAGAAAGTCAAAACCAAGTACTTTCGTCTGTATTCCGGCGATGTCGACAATGATTAAAGGCGAAAGTCTTGGAACTGACTTTCTGTCTGTCATTTTCCAGTACTATTTGCTTATATACATTATATATGTATGTATGGGGATGAGGAATTCAGAACTGAAAATAAAAAGGATGACAGAAAACAGATAAGAAAACAAACAAAGTAAAAGAAACTTCAAAAATTAATGCCTATAAAGTATAGGGAAGTTGAAAAAAAAAACAGTGATTGAACCTGGAGTCGGGCAGAAATCTGCAGAAAAAATTAAGCTGGAAAGAATCAAGAGGACACTTAGAAGAAAAGCAATATTGACCGAGGAAAAAACTAACTATTCAAACAATATCTCATGGGGAAAATTGAAATAAATAACAGATTTTGTGGGAAGACTAGAAAAAGAGTTGACCCTGTAGAAAAAGTAGGAAATCAAGAAACGTTCAAAGTTAACATGAAGAACACTAAAAAAATGAAATTTTACAGATAATTTCGGAAAGTACATGAAACCGTGGCTTACGAAATGAAACCGATTTTCAGAAGAAAAATCAGTTGATCTAAACCTAGCAGTGTAAGATAGGCCGAAGAAAAGACATTCCAACGAAGGTCCAAATGAAATGCGCGTTGAAATACCAAAAAACATTACCTGAAAACCCAATACGTACAGACTGAGTAAAGTTCAAAAAGATAACGGCAATAAAAACATGAAACATTTACAGATGAAAGGTATAGTCAAAGATGCAGCTGTCCATAACAGCCAGCGATACTAAACTTCCGCAGGCTCAACCGGGTGCAATGAAGCGAAGAAGTGAAGCAGCAACGACAGAGTCTACTATAGCAACCACCACCACCATCTTGAATCTCCCGTCAAATCGAAGCTGTAAGACAGGACGGACAGTACCCGTGGAGATGTGGGGGGGGGGGGGTGGAAGGATGGGGAGGGGGAGGGGGAGGAAGAGTGGAGGCGGATGAAGCAGGAACCACACTGTTAACCGCAGTGATCAAATTGACCACACGAACGACACACACTGGTAATAATAATTCAAGGGCGCCGAGCATTGCTCCCCAGGAGGAGGTGGAGAGGGCGCGCCACACGTACGGACGGCAACGCAAAGGCGTGCCCGCACGCACTCACGTTGCTCCCGCAGCAGCTTCCATTCAAAAGAATTCGCTTGGCAGGGGAGGCGAGATGAAGCAGAATGATCTTAAGTTCTAAGTTTCACTTCCTTCATCGTTTCGTCACAACCCATAAATGTTCAACATACGAATTCCTCTTTAGTTCTGACACGAATTAAAAATTACTTTGCAAAATAATTGACATTTTCTTTAAAAACATGAAAACTTCATTACTTTCATAATAATTCACAACAATATCATCATTATTCTAAAATTATAATTCTTGGTGTACTACATCAAAAGTTTCCGCGTTTGCAATGCTTCCCTGCCCCTTCAAAAATCATAATCAACTTTCTCGTCTCAAAAATGTACCTCATTTCAACATTACAGATAAACCATTTGGTCTCCAGGAGATATGGAATAGATTTCCTTAATTTAACACAGAAAATTCTCACTTGGACCCACATTTCAACAACTATACTGCCCACCAAAATAGTGTTTAGTACGGAGAACACATCGACCATAGCATAGCATAAATTATAAGGACTCTTACTGTATCTTAAAAAAAAGAAAGAAAAAAAAAAAAACAGAAAAAAAAACTGCAGAGATGAGCAACATCGCAAGAGAATCGGCACCATTGTCTTCCCACACCTGCTCAAGTCCTGACCTTTGTCAATCAGTCCTCCGAGAAATCTTTAGCTGTAAAAGAGACTGTTGTGGTGCGGAAAACAGTACACTCCAGATCCCTCCACGCTCCCCCCCCAAAACCCCCTTCAATAAAACACACACACGCACACAGACACACAGACACACACACACACCTTCCCGTCATTATCTCTCTGAAACCACAAGTCTCAAGCCACACGCTTACTACAGTACTACAAAGCTGTTTGCTTCTTTTGCTCTGTCCAGTGCATTTTGTTTACATAATCTCTTGGCTGCGAAGTATCCCGGCGCTCGACTGTCAGATGCAAACATTCCCGTAAATATAAATGATAGAAATTTACAGCCATCTACATTAATACTATTATGATCTAATTATGTACGTTAACATCAAATTATATATAGAAATTTACAGCCATCTACAATATTACTATTATGATCTAATTATGTACGTTAACATCGCTATATTTATCCGCGAAACACAACCTTGCACATGTATAAAACATACATACTCTAAATACGTACGGGCACCCCATTTATTACTGTATGAACAGTATCCTTCGCGACACATACAAACAACCCCAAACATAATGAAACGATAAAAAGGAAAAATATATATTTCTATTTCATTCAACCAGCAACACAAAGGTAACCCACTGCTCTTCTCTGGAGACCGTTCTAGATGTTTAAAAAGTTGGTCCTACCTCATAGGAAGCAAGGATTCTTTTCCTCAGAGAGGAAACAGAAGAGAAGGGAAACTTTATAATATTTTTTTCCATTGCAGGATTTGTCCAAAAGAAAGGGTACCTGGTTTTACAATTCCTCTCTGTTATGACAAACTGGCGTATCCCATTTAATTTTGTTTGTTATTTTTTTTGTAAGTTGTCCAGTCATAATCCTCAAAAGATGAGCTCATTAGACGTTTTGAATGGCATCAAAATCTTTGAAGTCTATTTTATCAGAATGTGGAGAAAACGGCTTACGCAAGTTTGTCAAACTAGGGACGAATTAACGCTTGATAGGCTACAGACTTGAGGGAAAACAGAAGAATAAGGAAATGCCAGAATTTTTTTAGAGATAAATCTTAACCCGGTCAGAACACATGAGACAAGCATCTTTACAGCAAACGCTACTATATATGATAGGCTACAGACTTGAGGAAAAACAGAAGAACAAGGAAATTCCAGAATCTTTATAGAGATAAATCTTAACCCCGTTAGAAATCATGAGATAAACTATAAGCATCTTTACAGAGCAAAGGAGGCTACTACATATCACCAGAGGGGGAAGCGGGGGGTGTGGGGGATTGGAAACCAGAAGCAAATGAAGAATTCCCAAGCGACAGGACTATTTCCCACAGTAACTTACGGCGGGCGTTTTTTTTTTTTTTTTTTTTTTTTAAGGGAGCGATATAACCCCGTTACAAAACGTGAGACAAACATGTTTACAGAGCAAAGGCTATTACATATCATCAGACGGGGGCGGACGGACGAGAGAGAGACCATCGAGAGAAGAAGAGAGAGGAGAAGAGAGGAAAGATGAGAGAGAGTGGGGAAGCCAGAAGCAAATGAAGAAGAGATCCCAGAGTGACTCACGGTCGGCATTCTTTAGGCTCTGCTTCTTTTTGGACGGTTTCGAAATAACTTTGATTCTGCGAGAGTGGAAGACGCCGATGTCAGCCCCGGAACCCCAGAACTTCTTGACAGTCAGCATGAAGTGTTTCCGCTTGTCCGAGTCGCTGATGAAGAGCGTCTTGGCCGCGCAATAGTGCTGTCGGGAGAGAGAGAGAGAGAGGGGGAAGCGATGGATGAATAATCGTAGGAGTTGCTTAAAATGATAAGGATTGCTGTGAAAAATGTTATTTACATGATAAAATAAATTTTTGAACATACTCACCTGGTAGTATAATATAGCTGACGTCAGGGACGTAAGCTATAAATATAACTACCAGGTGAGTTAGATGTTATTTTGAAAATTACTACTGTAGGGTTAGAGAGTTTCACATATTTTAGACAAGAACATTTTGTAGGGACATACATACATACATACATACATACACACACACGCAATTAATATATAAACATAAATATACACACGTGGATATATATATATATATATAATAAAACATAACATATACACATATAATTATATAATATATAATATCTATATATATATATTATATATAATAATATATTATATATAATATAGATATATATATATATATGTGTGTGTGTGTATGTATGTATGTATGCATACAAAGATTTATTAGTGAATATAACAACAACAATAATAATAATAATAATAATAATAATAATAATAATAATAATAATAATAATAATAATAATAATAATAATAATAGGAAACTAAATCCAGATTAGTAAGCCTGTTTGATTTTGTATACAGCATTAAAATGTATACAGCATCTGTATACATTTTAAATAACAAAATCAAAACAGGCGTACTACTGTGGATTTACTTTCCCATCTTATTGGCTCGTGCGATTGTGAGTTTTCTTTGAATAGTAATAGCAATAAAAATAATAATAACAAGAGGATCTTCTCTCTTCCCTCACCTTCCCGTTGAGGTCAAGCTGCTGCATATCCTGGTCGGAGTTTCCGATCCCTATGAAGGCACATAGCTGGGAGTCCTGCTCGGAGGCGCCAGCCCGCTGCAGCTCGTGACGTTTCCGCTGCCAACCGTCGCCGTACAGGTAGATACACGGCGGAGGACAAAAAAATCTACGGCCGGAGAGAGAGAGGGAGATATATAGTATTTCACCGATGGCTTCGGGATGTTAAGGCGGAAAGTATAAATATTTCATATATACGAAACTAAAAATATATACCTGGTCAGTAAGAGAGACCTGCGACGTACCTCTTTTCATTGCCGTAGCTTTTCTGAGCAACCTTGGCATGAAGGATGACCAGGATCTGATCTCCTCGCTCCCTCAGGTACCGCTGCATAGCCTCTCGCGTCAGACGCTGGTCTTTTGGCCTGCAGGGAAACAGGGGCGTGAATTATAAACATCAATAAAAGAGTAAATGTCTGAAACGGGAGAATACAGGATATACAAATGACCAAAAGAAGAACATCTTTATTTCGCTCATGGCGATAAGGCCCCCGAAAACTAATTGCCATAATTAAGCGTACCGCAATGCATACTTCCTATTCACTCTAGGCCACACTTCTCCGATAGTTATGTGCTACCAAAGGCCCGTCTATCATGTCTTCATCTCTTCAAATAATACATTCTTCCCCCAGTTACAAATTCCTTAAGAAACGGCAGTTCCAGCCACGATGGTCATGTGGTCATTCTAAAACAGATAGCTACTACCAAAGGCCTGTCTCCCATGCCCTAATCTCTTCAAATAATACATTCCTCCCCCAGTTACATATTCCGTGAGAAATGGCAGTTCCAACCACGATTCCTAATTCCCATTGCACCCCAGAAACCCAGGCAAGAAGAGACAATGTGTGCACACGAATCTCTAATCTCCGCTGGAGACAAATAATGACAGGGCACAGCCCCTGCTCTTCTCACCCGAGAGAGAAAAGGTTATATGTAACCATACAGGTGTTGGATGACCCTGCGTGACCCGAACGGACATCAAGAAACTCACATACAAAGAGAGGGTCAATTGAGAGCCCAGCATGGGGTCAGGAGACCTCTTTTGTTACCAAAACCTGTTCGTGACCTTGTTCTGCAGATGCAGGGGTCATTAAATATCAGTACCACAAGGTGGGGGTTGGGGAGTTCTTTACCCTGTGCGTGGACGTTACTCGAGGAAATAGAAGACATGGGTAAACAGATGGTAATTCACCAGAGTATTGGTAAATTCTAAAAGAATAAGGCGGGATGCACTCATTCTCACATCAACACATCGTTCTATCCTGAACATAATCCGTGGCAAACTTCTCACACTCAGAGCTTACAATCTTAACTATCCCAGGGAATGCAGATTTTCTCATCTTGTATCATGTGAATACCAACTAACAACTGGCTAAATACAGGCCCAACTATCATGCAAAGCTTTATTTATTATACAAAACAAGGGGCAGCCTAGTCTTCCACGGAGGGATATCCTGAAGTTTTAAAAGAAAGACGACGACCTGAAAAATCACAGAAATAATAAGCGAACGAAAGATAAGCGGAATTTTTGATAAATCTCTTCTTTTCGGTTACAATTTCAGTATCGATACCGACTGAAAAAAATGAAGAATCTCCTATTTATCTAAACATTAAATACCTTCCTCTCAATGTGACAATTGTAATAGAATATAGAATTTAGGCCAAATGCCAAGCGCTGGGGCCTATGAAGTCATTCAGCGCTGAAACAGAAATGGACAGTACAAAGTTAGAAAGGTGTAACAGGAGGAAAACCTCAAAGCAGTTGCACTACGAATCAATTGTTAGAAAGGGAATATGAACGGAGGTACAGTTAAAGGAATGAGAGGGGTAGCAGCTAGGGGCCTAAGGAAGGGACGTTGCAAAGAACCTTGAGTAACGCCTACAGTGTACCGCATGAGGTGCACTGACGGCGTTACCCCACTACGGGTATGTGACATTATAGGCAAACAGAATCATTCTACGAAACAGATGAGGAACTTACGCATATCTGTCATAGACGGGGGGCGAGGGAGTAGGCAGTGGCGAAGGCGGGGTATGAAGCGTGGGCATCACTGGCATGAGGGCATGGGGGTGGTGGTGGTGGTTGTGGGGAGGGCCCTGATGCCCCTCCCCATTCAACTTGTCCGGGGGCGTCAGAGAACCCGCCAACATCGCCGATCCAGGATCTGGGACGAAAAGGATTTATAACAATAATATTGAAATGTAAAAAAAAAATAATAATAATAAAAAATAAAAACTTTCCTTTTTTATGCATTGACAAAAAATAAGCAAAAAGGTATCCATGACTTTAAATATCCAATTGTATATGGAAATTACACGTAATACTGATATAAAAAGATGTTTTTAACAATAACACGGAAATTTTAAAAATAAAATAACAGTTTTCCTCTTTTGTGCAGAAATTCAAGAAAAAATGTATCCATCAAGGTATCCAATTATATTAGGGAAATACACTTAATACTGAAATAAAACAACGTTTTCTCAATAACGACGAAGCTGTTATTTCAGTAAAAATGTGTATATATGTTATTTGCTGTGAATCAGGTATATATTTGAAATAATAACGTCTTCAGGCATACTGGAAGCATTGCAGATATCAATCAATCACCGAAATTGTTATTAGTGGCTTGAGTGTGCAATTACGAAACAAAAGATCGCACGGGTAATTCATAATTTCAAAAACTTCCATAAATGTCATTTGACATAAACAACTTACGTACATGCACCCACTCATGAACGTATTAATACTTATTTCCTCATACATGTATACATTACACACCTTCATGCAAAAACCCCCTCCCGTATAGGTATTCATGTGTAGATATGTATATGTGCATATACCTTGGTCCTAAGAAATGTGCAATAACGAATTACTTTAGGATTCGTCAAAGGTCAAACTGTTACTGGTCAAATCGTAAAAATTAATTAACTTGTCGATAATAAAATGAATAGTTTCTTTAAAATCATTCATAAATTAAAATAAAAAATTGCACTTACGCAATCAATCATGGCTTCTATATTCCAAGAAGGATCCAGTTTTATGGGAAATGACGTTTCATAAATACGGTTACTCAAACATGATTTCAAGTCTTTGAGATCAACTATATCGATTACATCTTGCAAACAGTTGTTTAAAATATGTCTCTCTCATTTTACAGTGCAATCTTGCTCTCAGAAGACGACTATTTAAACCAAGGTTCTTATGCTACGGTGCATTTGTCGTTATCTAATCAAGTTACCAATTTAAGGTTACGGTGCAAAACGACTATTTGAACAAAGAAACAAATATCTGATTTATGATAGCGTTCAGAAAACCTTCAGATGACTAACATGAATATAATTTTCAAATGTATGCCTGGTCACTCAACGTGAAAGCAACATACATATTTCCATATGCATACAATAAAAAAACATACTTACGATTTGACGAGAATTAAATGAAATATACATACTTAGGATTTAACGATAATTAAATAAAAAAAAAACATACTCACAATTTAACGAGAATTAAATGAAATATACATACTTAGGATTTAACGAGAATTAAATAAAAATAACATACTCACGATTTAACGAGAATTAAATAAAAAACATACTTACGATTTAACGAGAATTAAACAAAACAAAACACATACTTATGATTTAACGAGAATTAAATAAAACAACATACTTACGATTTAACGAGAATTAAATGAAATATACATACTTAGGATTTAACGAGAATCAAATAAAAAAAACACACTCACGATTTAACGAGAATTAAATGAAAAAAAACATACTTACGATTTAACGAGAATTAAAAAAAAACATACGATTTAACGAGAATTAAAAAAAACATACGATTTAACGAGAATTAAAAAAAAAAACCATACTTACGATTTAACGAGATTTAAATAAAAAATACATACTATTTAAAGAGAATTAAATAAACCATCTAAAATTACAATTACATATTTCAGAAAGGTTTCGGTTCTTTCTTTTTATATGCATTACCTTAGAACTTAGATCACTAAAAACCAAAACTTACGAACTGAAAAGGCAGATGTCTGTAACTCAGAGTCACCGAGAAAGACTCGGAATGACCAAGAGACATAAAGATGACAAACAGACATAAATAAATATCACAGACTTAGTCATTTAGCTGCCATGATTAGTATATGCATTATATGGTTAAAAATGGAATGATTCGCGAAATAAATATAAGCATATCAGTTGGACATTAAAAAAAAACTTACACAGTAAATGGAAATGAGATAATGTGTTTTTACAACATATACACATGCAACCAACCAGTGCAAGAATGTGACAAAAAAGCACATGCAAACCACATGGAATAACATATTAGAAACGGAAGCTCAAGAAAAGA
>NC_087207.1:75917514-75920014 GCF_015104395.2 Macrobrachium nipponense
AACATTAATGATTAAATGGTAGAGAGGATATTGAATCTACTTCCCCCCCCCCCCCTCTTTTTTTTTAAACTCCTTTTCTGGGACTTGTACTTCAGCGTGAAGGCACACCGACTGGCTGATGCATCATTCGTCCCTGACCCGGTTATATGCGAAACGCTGAATGGGGCTTGAAGTTTTTTTTTTTTTTCTAAAATGTAAAAAAAACAGTAATCGCTGAGAAAGTGCTCAAACTCGGCGCGAAAAGCAAGTAAATCCTTTGAAGTGGGGTATGGTATTTGAATCCCTATCCTTTGCTTGTGGTTGACCTCAATTTATTTCCATTTTGTAATGGTTATGGGCTCTCCAAAGTGGTCTATATCTTCGGCTGAAATATTGCAAAGTTTACAATAATTTAAAACCAGACAATATACAAAAAAACTCATATCCGCTGACAAATGTTACTCGGTTCGCGGTTTCAACAGACAAATAAATAAATAAACAAGTACATGAATAAATAAATAAATAATAAATTAATTAATTACTAACCTGAGACCAATTTCATTTCAACAAAAACAACCCTAAAAAGCACACCCAAGGATCAGAACTGATTGATTTTGGTCGCTCGCTGGCGTCGCAGAAAGAACGATCCATAAGACCGACTGACTGCATGATGTGAAGTCATGCACCAGCGTATCTTTGTACACGGGTACATACACCCTAATTAAGCGTTAAAGCGCAATTAATGAAGGGTGTATCGGTGATCCAGACAAAGGCTATAATGCCAAAGAAACTGGGACATGAGAGGGAGCCGAGGTACGCGGAAGCTTGGAGAGTGTCCTGTAAACAATTGCTGTATATGTATGTATGTGAATACTATCTATATATATATATATATATATATATATATATATATGATATACATATATATATATATACAGACCTAACAAAAGGAGCACAAAAAAGCGCCAAAATATAGAAAGTACGTACTATATTTCGAGACTGTTGAAATATAGTTTTTAACTTGGGCGTTTTCATTGACTCCTTTAATTAGATGGAATTCTGTGTGACAAAGAACATTTTTCCAGTCATCATATATATCATATATATATATATCTATATATATATATATATATATATATATATATATATATATATAGTATGTGTGTGTGTGTGTGTGTGTGTGTGTGTGCATACACATATAGCATATAATTCCAAAAAGGACAAAAGATATTTCCCAGCTTTCCAAATCGCGTTGTAATAATAACCAAGCAGTTACAAGGACGATGGAGGCACGAGATCGCATGCTCTCGGTAATAACTCCGCGATTGTTCGTTATAAAGGGAAACGGCTTCTTATCTATTTATCCTTCAGAGGGTGAAAAGAAAGGCATTTTTTTTTTTTTTTTCACCACTATCGAAGAATCCTGGGCGCTAATTTCGATCTAGTTTTGATCGTTGTTGATTTCATGCAGTTTCTACCAATACTTATAATGTCTTTGATTATAGCTTTTTCAGGTCATGTTTTTACTGATCACTACTTCTATAATAGATTCACATCACCCAATGTCTAGGCCAGTCCCTTACGAAGCTCCTGATTGGCTGTTGATAAGCCAATCACAGGGCTTGAGACTCTCAGTCTCTCTCGAAAGTTCACATGGGTAGCATCTATGTTCAACCGCTCCTAAACGATACAGGAGAGGTGGAACATATACATACCCATGTGAACTCTCGAGAGAGACAGTCTAACCAGCCCTGTCATTGGCTTATCAACAGCCAATCAGGAGCGTCGTAAGGGACTGGGCATAGGCATCAAATGCACGGTTGATGTGAATCTACTATAGTAATGTCTTCCCTAATACATTGTCGACTAGTATGCCTACTGCTTTTCCAGGAGATGTAAATACTGGTGCTGCTTTTGCTCAGGAGTGACATCTCACAATTACACTAATTTCAGTCATGTTTTGATAGCTGTTTATTTAATGCAGTTCCTCCAACTATACTCGTCATGTTTCCCCTACTATAACGTCGACCAACACTGCTTTTCCAAGCGAAATCAACAAACACTGTTACTGCTTTTTCCAGTCGCTGCTTTTCCTCTAGAGCGACATCCTCATGATCGCGCGGTAGAAAAATGGCCAACCATCCTAATTATACGCCTTGGCTGCTTTTACGATCTCGGGTTGTTCTTTCCGTACCGGCGACCGGATGCAACGTTTTAATTGGCTGCCTTCTGGAGACTCAGATCATTACAGCGATCATCATCAGTGTCCAAAAGACGTTGCGATCTGCGCCGGAGATGAGGAGGAGGAGGAGGAGGAGGAGGAGGAGGCCGCCATCACGATTACCTCCCTCGGAAGACATCTACGCCGGAGGTGAAACACAAAAGGTGCATGAAATCCCCCTTGGGGTAGAACACTGCGAAATATGACGACAGGCTATACGCGTTTCGCTTTGTTTACTTCTGGGGACAAAGGGTTGGTGATGTCACGGCGTACCTACACATCGGCGCGCAAGGTCGATCT
>NC_087207.1:75925014-75952514 GCF_015104395.2 Macrobrachium nipponense
CACACTGACTGAGGAATCAACACGACTCGTGATTCGTCTTGATTCGCCACCACACTGACTGGGGAATCAACACGACTCGTGATTCGTCTTGATTGGCCACACTGATCTCGATGTAACCGTTTTCACCGAGCTGATCGGCATGATTTGAATTGGCTTGACTCGCTCGGTGCCAACGGTTACACTGACGTGAGTGCGACGAATCAAGACGAATCATGAATCGGGTAGATTCTTCGTTAATTGAATCGACTCGATTCGCTTGGTGCCAACGCAGCCTTGAAGCAGTATTGTATATAATTCTACGGGACATTTATTGCCTGATCTGAACAACATTACGTTATCCATGGAGATACCAGCATCTTTCGGGTATCATCTATAGAATATTTAGAGCGTCAATTTGGTACCATCAATATAATATTTAGACAGAGTTTTGGGTATTATCTATAAAATATTTAGGGAAATTTTTGGGTATAATCTATAGAACTCTAGCACGTACACAGGTACACACAGCTTACTGGACACACTTTAAAAAAAATTCTATTGCAAGTTAAACAACATAAGTGTCCTCACAGACCTATAATAATAAATATCAATAATATCGCTAAGGGATTTCCTACAAAAAACATACCGCCTTTTCTATGTCCTGTAATAAAAATCTTGACCGCATTTACACAAATGCATTGCGTGATTTCCTCTGCAACCTACAGACGTTTATTGGACGTGTATTTATTATTTTTGTTCTACTATAAAACCATTAATCCCGTTATACCCTTATATACATAAAAACAATGCAGCTTTCAATCCGTATCTATAAGAATCTTTTACATCTTATTAAATAAATTTCAGGTTTTATAGCACAAATAAAGTCGCTGCATCTTCGACATCATTCTATCTAAACTACAACACATATAGCTTTTCTCTAGAAATGATTATACCTAGAGGGTATTACCTAGAAAGTCTATCATATGCCATTAACCAAATCTATTTATAACATTCTATATAAAATTAATGGCATCATGATTACAATATCAGTATATATCAAACTCAAATTATAGCCTCAATTAGGTATGTGATCCCGGAAGCTTTTGACTGACCACTTTATTACCCGAATTAAACAGGCATCATACGCTAACATTTTACCGCTAAGTGGAAAACTGTTTTGATCATATGCTCTACTTCAAGTAGTCGGATTATGATCATATATATATTTATATATATATATATATATATATATATATATATCTATATATATATCAGCATAAGTCACCAAACAGCACGTGACAAATATGTACGTAAATAGCCACATGAAAGGTGAAGATCAAAGACAAGGTACCAAGCGCTTTCGTGTATTGCGTACACGAAAGCGCTTGGTACTGGTCTTTGATTCTTCACCTTTCAATGTGGCTATTTACGTATATATATATATATATAATATATATATATATATATATATATATATATATTATATATATATATATATAATATATATATATATATATATATATATATATATATACGTATATACTATATATTACTACAATGAATGTCAAAACAACAACATACACGTATACACAAATCATTACAAGGAATTCAATCATTTAAAGTACACAAGAACGAGCACCCACCATCAAAGACGAACAATATTATTGCGAAGAGAGAGAGAGAGAGAGAGAGAGAGAGAGAGAGAGAGAGAGAGAGAGAGAGAAACACGGATACGTTCAGTGTTTCTTCGTAAATCGAGGTCAGGAAGTATGTTTCTGATCGGAAGAAGACCATTTCCGTTGTCTGATTTGAGGAAAACAGGCATTTATTTATTTATTTATTTATTTATTGAATGACGCCTCATTTGCTTCAGGAAAGGACTCACATCCATTTTCAAAGGTTACCTGATTCCAAAACTTACCCACTTCCAAAGCATACCCATTTTCAGTTCCATTTCAAAACTTCCCCATTTTCAGAGCTTATCCATTTTCAGAGCTTACGTATTCTCAGAGCATACCCACTTCCCAACCTCACCCATTTCCAAAGCTTCCCCATTTTCAAAGCTCACCCGTTTCCAGAGCTTACCTATTTTCAAAGCTTCCCCATTTTCAGAGCGTACCCATTTTCACGCGCACCCATTTCCAAAGCTTACCGTTAGCAGCAATGTAGTTGGAGGTGAAATGAAGATTGTGGTGGAAGTTGTGGTGCAAGTGCTGATCCCAGAGAGGTACGGCGGTGGTCAGGTCCTCCATGCTGAGCGACGCCTCGGAGGGATAGTGAGGATGGTGGTGGTGATGATGGTGATGGTGATGGCCTCCTCCTCCTCCACCACCAAGCATTCCCTCGGACATCCTCCGATGGTCCGTTTGTGGACGTTGAAGGCACTCCCATAAACACCTCCTGGGACTTTCTTCAGCTCACTCGGGCGAAAGATTCCTGGTGAACACTGCCCTCTCCATCCAAGGGGACTCCTCTTCCTTAGACAGTTCCTTTCTGCCGGCAGGATTCCAGAGGATTCCAGGGAGGTCGTTGCCACGAAGGGCACTGACGAATTCCTCCTTTCTGCTGGCAGGGTTCCAGAGGATTCCAGGGAGGTCGTTGCCACGAAGGCCCTGACGAATTCTTCCTTTCTGCTGGCAGGATTCCAGAGGATTTCAGGGAGGTCGTTGCCACGAAGGGCACTGATGAATTCTTCCTTTCTGCTGACAGGATTCCAGAGGATTTCAGGGAGGTCGCTGCGACGAAGGCCCCTGACGAATTCTCGGTGGTCTAGGGTGAAGACGGGGGCGGCGCCGGGGATTCTGCTGGAAGCGTTTGGAACTCGGAAAGCGACAGGAGGCGGCGATGAGATAAGCGGCCGAAACTGCAGTAGAAGTAATAGTGACCAGGAGCTGACGTTTCTTCACCATCACTCCGGAGGGGGCGCGGTGACACGTGAGGGGCTCACCATCACTCCATGAAGAAGAGGCGCGCGCGTGCACGTGCAGTCACCATCCCTTCAGAGGCATGTCACGCTCACCTGGTCACGCTCGATACCAGGCGATGGGGGACAGTTCTGTCTCAACAACAACCAGCCACCTCGCACCCGGCACATTAAAATTCAACCGACACCCGCTGCTGCTGCTGCTGACAATCGCTGAACACTGGCAGGAACACCTACTACTACTTCTACAACAACAACAACACTGCTGCTGCTACGACTACCACGACTCCGCCGGCGTTGTCTACACATCACTCGAAGAGGCCAGCGACGACTCCCTGATATCTGGTTTCTTCATCTTTGCGAGGCGCTGCTGAGATGAGGTGGCCGTCCGCTCCCGGATTTATGTCAGAGGAACTAGAGAGATGCGTTGTAGCGCGTGTTACACAAAACTAATAGATGCTTTGTAGCTCGCGTCACATAAAAATAATGAGTGTTCATAGCAGATGGAAGGGGGACTATGATATGCCGATGTCAGAATGGGAAGAACTCGTAAAACGGCGGCAAAGCAGTCATGTAGTTTTGTAGATCAACAGAAACCAATTAGTTTAAATGTCTCGCCTAGACAGTCCTTGAACGCAGTCGTCATTCACGTTCTCAGACGAAACGTCCAGTTTCCTATCACTTCCTTCCACTTGCAGTTATTTATTTTTTCTGTCTCTGGTTAACGATACACATTTGGTAAACGGAGCTGCGAGCGTTATCAAACGGCACCGACGCACGACACTAGGAGTCTTTGGGAAAACATGGGCGAAGGGCGTCCCCCTACAGCCAGCACGAAGGACGCAATCGCATCCAAACCAGTATGACGAAAGCAACGAGGGGCAAAAGAAGAAGAAGAAGAAGACTACGGAACACTAGCAACCCCTAATGCCGAACTGGCAGTGGCATTTGTTCCGAGGGGAAGCGGCGGAGAGCTTATTTCTTCCGTTTCTCATTTTCTCCTTCCGAGGGAGTCCGGAAAACCCTCCGACGGGCGGGAATACTTCCGCGTCATGTTTCCCCTCTTCGCGACTGAAGGCTTCTTCTGTTGGGCGAGGGTCAAGTTGGCAGGGGAGGGGAAAACAGGATTCGCCCGCCCGCAACAGGGCATGAGGATAAGGTGCTGGTGGTCGGCTGTGAGGGCGTGGTGCGTGTCCGTCGGCGTCCGTGGATGTCCACACACTGAGGGGAATGAAAGGCTATCTGTTTCTCGGCGTGTGTGTTTCTTTCTTTCTTTCTCTCTCTCTCCTCTCTCTCTCTCTCTCTCACTCCCAATAGTAGAACTCTCTCCCGCCATCCCGACCAGCAAGCGGCCATCTCTCTCTCCCTTCCAGCCCCGCCCCCTCCTTCTCTCTCTCTCTCTCTCTCTCTCTCTCTGCAAACACCCAATATTTCTGGCTCCTCCAAAAGGACACAACAAAACGAAGGCGTGATAAGACTCCTACCGCACAGTACTCACGATCTACTTCACATCAGGCGAAGGATCCCTCGTAGGATGCCGAAGGTCTCCTTCAAAGGGGCGAAGCCGTGCGGTAGTAAGAGACGTGAGTGTAGGAGCGGGTGTGTATAAAGTATGACGTAACCTGCTCTAAAAGCCGTGGCAGCGTTCCAGATCTAACAAACGAAACAACGACACATCTTCCAGCAACGGTTTAACCCCAACGTGGCGCGTGCCCTTCTTGTCGGGGCTCGCTGCACCCTCCGCGCAACAAGGACCCAACGTCGCACGACGTTGCTGCAGAACCAGCGCCCTTCTGGCTCGGAACGCCACTATTATCTACCAACACCTGTCCAGTTCCCAAATATTCCCACGTTACAGTGCCTCGCCTGTTATCCTCGCTCCGGGGCCGCAGTCGATACCTCCCTTGCCGACCAAGCTAGACCGTTGAGGCCCCGCCACGAGCGTGACTCCCTCTCTTCTCCTAATCACTTATTTATAGAATTTTCCAAGGATTTCCGTCTAGAGGATGAAATCAATTGGCGATGTTTTATAAGGGGGGAGGGGTGGGGAAAGCGTCAATGGGGCCGTAAGTGAGAGAGAGAGAGAGAGAGAGAGAGAGACTAACAGATTTCTCATACGAAGTTATAAACCTTCAGTCACCTACGATGTAAGTAAAAGTATGGAAATAAAAGTCCTCTTATATCTGGATACCCTCATTCCAGGCTCCTCCTGGAACACAAGAGGGAAAGGATACGGAATCACATGACAGGAACAACATCAAAATAATTTTCCAGTTTTCATATGAATCATAAAAACATTCTCGCCAACAACAAAAATAACAATAATACTGATTATCAAAATAAATGCTGAACAAATCTATACCATACAGGAAGGATGGCTGATCAATACAGCTCCGTGGGTCACTTTTTTTATATTTTTTCTATCTTTCTCTCCTTTCTTCATCACTAGGCCTAGTAATGACTGCTATCAAAGAGCCGCCGACCGAACCCATCAATTTTTTTTTTTTCGGAGTAACAGTACTGTTTACAAGGGCTCGTTCACTACCTCCGGTGACGCGCTGTTTGTTTGCAAGGGAGCGTTCACTAGGCTTGCTGATTTTTTTTTCTTTTTTCTTTTTTTAAGCAGAAAGAGAGGACTGCGTGAGGTATAAACTGTCGGCAAACTGCTATTCACAGGAACTCGTTTTAACCGTTCACCGTGATGCAATAATCCGTTGTGGCTAATATTTGTTTTCATATCTGTTTTGACGCGTCAGTGCGTCAGTGACATTTGTCACTGTGACGCTATTATGTCCCGACTAATACTTGGGTTTATTGTGTGTACAACGAGAAGTTCGTTGCGACGAATCATTTCATTTGATTTAATTTCTGTATGGATATATTTATATACACTTGTCAAGAGGACAGGCCATGATGAAACTGACCGTAATATGCATAAACAAACAGACGGATAATAAGGAGTCGCATTATCGTGAAAGAGAATAATTACCAAATATAAAAATTAATACACAAAAGAAGCAACTCAATAGATAAAAACAAGTAAAAAATGCGCAGAAGTTTCTTCGGTGCAATCGAGTTTTCTGTAGAGGGTACTAGTATAATGCTGTGTGAACCTCTCAGCCACGGCCGGGTGGTGGTGGCCTGTGTTGTTGGCACCTCCAGCGGTGCCAGACGCACGATCATGGCTAACTCTAGCCTTAATTAAGATAAAAATTACTGAGGCTAGAAGGCTGCAGTTTGGTACGTTTGATGATTGGTGGGTGGATGATCAACATAGCAATTTGCAGCCCTCTAGCCCCAGTCGTTTTTAAGATCTGAGGGCGGACAGACAAAAAAAAAAAAAAAACTCATGATTCGGTACCGGAGTAAAATCCAACCGAAGAATATATAAAAATAAATAAATAAATAAATAAAAACCTTGCACGTTATGGCAAAAACCACCTGTTCCACGGTGACGATGACGATAAAATCACTGCCCTTCTCTCCGCGGATGCTCCTGGTTCCTATTTTTTGGATTTCATTTTTGTTAGGAGAGTCATTATGGCGTATCCTTCGCCGGCCCCCCATCCCCCCGCCATCTCTCTCTCTCTCTCTCTCTCTCTCTCTCTCTCTCTCTCTCTCTCTCTCTCTCTCTTTCCGCTGCAATCATTTCTTTTTGTGGGAGCATTACCATCTTTATTATCAACTTTTTAATCTCGTGAGGTTATTGGCAGCTATAATATGTGTAATGCAACTCGACCTTGGGCATTACAATCGACTGAAAAGTCACTGCAGTAGCGAGTTCTGTCTGCAATAACTTTTTTCTTAATTACGAAGCATTACCGGAACATAAAACAGAAACGTGAAAAGTCAATTATCACTTTAAAATATAAATTAACCCATCATTTTACACTGTCCGAAAACTTAGAAGCTGAACTCTTTTTTTCATTAAAAAAAATCAGATATTTCTCAATAACAAACTACAACGTTTCCATACGTGGTAATCTGTTCATAATATATATTACAATTACTTTGAATCATCATCTACCGGAAACTCAATTAATGAACCCAATTCATTAAATATATCGAAATACCTAAATTTACACATACGGGTGAGGGGGGGGGGTATGTACTGGGGGGGGGGGGGTATGTACGTAAATACGTCGAGAGAGAGAGAGAGAGAGAGAGAGAGAGAGAGAGAGAGAGAGAGAGAGAGATTATACCGGATGCCATGTCTACTCCTATAAGAGGTCGCGTGGCTGCATGGTGATGGCACGTGCAAGCTGCGCGTGTCACGTGCCCATGCGATCAGCTGGTCCACACGTGTGGCCTTTATTTACGTACTTCACGTGCTCCCCGCGTTGCGCAAATGCGGGACGTCGCATCGCCTCCAATTTACAACAGCACGCAAACTGCTGTTCTCCAGGAGGGCCACAACACGCTCATTAACGGGAGCCGCTTGATTGGAAAATGGAGTGCGCATGCGCGTGCGGTTGGATCTGTTTACAAATTTTTGGCTGCGCGCAGATAGCCTGCATGTCTTCGTGGAATTTGTGGAGTCGTCAACATTTCGATCTGTACGTCTAAGAAAGTTGTTACTATTTAGTTTTATAGATGAACTTGTTAAGAATAGCATATGCTAGATTTACTGAGCGGAGTCTAATACACATGTAGCTATTTATATGTCTATGTATGTATGTGTATATATCTATATATATATATATATATTATATATATATATATATATATATATATATATATATATATATATATATAGAGAGAGAGAGACGAGAGACGGAGAGAGAGAGAGGTAGAGAGAGAGAGAGAGAGAGAGGTAACGAAACTTCCGGTAGTTGCGTGATAAATCGTAATCGACTATACGACCGACGCGCAATACATTAAAATCAATCCGAATTCGACGATGACAACAACAACAGTCACCACCAAATGCAAAACAACACATGGCCTTCTGGCATATCAAAGCACAGAGAGAGAGAGAGGAGAGAGACATGAGAGAGAGAGGTCCCAAACCTAGTAGTACTCATCATTCTTCACTGAAGACTCACGGAATTGGAAACGTCTTTCTGAGGGGGCTCAGATCGCAACGCCTCCGCGTCGCTATTATCAATAAGACAATTCGAGCTTAACAAACACGACAACTTTCTGATTTTTTTCGGGGGAGAAGGAGGGGGGGAGGGGGAAGGCGGAGGGAAGGACCATCGAGGGGGAGGAGGAGATGGAAAGGTGCGGGTTGGGGTGGGTGGATGGGGAGCGACAGTCCAACGGATACTTATTTACTTTCTCTCCGTGAGAGAGGGAATTCTACCCCCGACTCATACTCGCTCTATTTATCATAATATCTTGAGCAGTAGTATAGTACCTTCCTATCCAGTGACAGGAGAAAGGGGAAAAAAAAAAGTCTCAGAAAAATAGTGTGAACTGATGAAATTCCGGCGTCACACTCATCAAGCTTTGAAGTGACACTTGGATGACCAACATTCTCGTGACGACGTTCTTTTAAGTATCGGCGTTGAATTTATTCTGAACTGCGAATTCATCATAGTCTAGGATGACGCGTCGGTGTCCGGAGTCATCGCGGCGTTGAATTTATTGTATGGGAATTATTCTCGATTGCAATAATCATACGATGTTCCCTGATTTCAGCTTTCCAGCGCGTTTCCAGTTCTCTAGATTCCAGTATTTATGGCAGCTTATAAGACTGTAGGATCTGGAATTCAGGTGCAATATATATATATATATATAGATCTTATATATATATATATATATATAATTATATATTTGATACATACACACATCAAGGCCATTTTACTTCAAACATACTCATAATGGCTTCTAAGAACCAGTCATCGCTTCCTAGACTCCAAAATTCTATTCTTACACGAGCATTATTCACATATACGCATCTACGTATGCTTCCTATAGCATCTCATGCCTCCATTCGTTAACACAATATAATATAACTATATTTATATCTATATATCACAAATTAGCCATACGACGCTATCTAACCTCATGCAGTAAAATACAATAAAAAAATAAATAAAGTACCAGGGGGTTACGGAATGAAGGTGAGGATCCTAAGAATGAGTAGCGAAGAAAGGGGGCGGGGGAGGGGGAGGGGGGAGGGGGAGGGTTTAAATCAAAGGCGATTTCTCCAGATGGAGATAACGATTCCTATTATTTCAATTTTTTTCTTACCCCGTCATCACGACCGGCAACATACCATGACTTCTGAGAATACGGGCCCAGGCACCGTACAAGAGTGGGAGTCATCGGTAGTCATTTCCATAAGGCGGAAAGAACTGCGTTGTATTGTGACACTGTTAAGTCTTTGAGTATGTGTGAATATATATATATATATATATATATATATATATATATATATATATATATATATATATATATATATATACGCATACACAGATACACACACACACACACACACATAAGGGCATATATATGGAATTCTATGTGTGTCTGTTTGAAGAACTTTATAAACGTTCAAAAGTATTGTTTACACATTCATACACAAGCATGCATACATACATGCATGAAGACATTCACACACACACACACACACACACACACACACATATATATATATATATATATATATTATATATTATATATATTATATACTATATATATATATATATATATATATATATATATATATATGAATACATCCATGTGTGTATGTATGTATGAAGTGCGTACATCTAACAGACACACACACACAAACGATTCCATTTATACTCCTGACAAAAACACACTAACACGCGCACATAAAGGTCCATTCACACAAATGATAAAAACATACCGTATACAACTTTTGAGGAGGTGAATTCTTAGAATTCCATTCAATCACCGTCTTACACCTAGGAAGAAAATACGCGGCAGAACCTACTTTCATATCGCAAGGCATTTTCAGATGAAACAGAGGAGAATCGTTATGATTTCAAAAGCATGATGTGAATCAGTACAGGTGTTTCCTCTTATCTATGTCATACAGGTATACCCATCCTCTCTCTCTCTCTCTCTCTCTTGAGCCTTTTAACAGTATATGTTATGCACAGAGAAGCATAAACACAAACACACACACACACGCGCACAAACACTGACATATATATATATATATATATATATATATATATATATATATATATATATATAAATATATATATATATATATAAATGATATATATATATATATATATAATATATATATAGATATATATATATATATACTATATAAGTAATATATATTATATATATATATATATATATTATATATTATATATATAATATATGTCTACATACCGTTTATATACACACATATACACATAAATATCATATATATATATATATATATATATATATATATATATGAGATAGGAGAGAGAGAGAGAGAGAGAGAGAGAGAGAGAGAGAGAGATACTCAAAAGCAAAAGATAACGAAGGTAAATAGATAACACTTCACAACGATGAATTCCGAGTAATATGAACAACGCGGCGCATCCAAAGTAAATAAAGTTTCAGAGACAACTTTCTCAATATGGATTAGAAAAAGGAAATGAACGGAACAAATGCTAATGCCAAAGCGTGTTACAACTCTGAGAAATATGATGGCACTTTTACTTGTGAGAGGGAAAAAAAATAAATAAACGGGTGACCGGAATTATCCAACTGCAACTTGCCGTCGGAGAGAGAGAGAGAGAGAGAGAGAGAGAGAGAGAGAATGGACTTCGCTATATACAATGACAAAATCGGCCTATTATACGCATGCCTGCCCGGCCTAATGGTGGAAACGAAGGTGCTGACCCCTTCTCTCTATATCAATCTCTCTTCTACAGGATGCTCATAGTCCAAAAAAGTCTTCTTCCTATTTATTTATGATGCAGTACGAAAACGTATAAATGTGTTCATTCTCTCTCTTCTCTCTCTCTTCTCCTCTCTCTCTCTTCTTCACTCTCTCTTCTCTCTCTCCCTCTATCTCTCTCTCAAGCGCTCCCCCAACCTCCTTTCTCCCGCACTTCTTATAGCAGGTTCCTAGAAGCCAGCGCTCGTTGTACATTCCTTCATATGTGATAATCACATTAGAAAGTGTGGCACTCGACCATATAGTAGTTGCATCGCCTTCTGTTTTCGCTCTTGGGAGCCATTTCATTTTGAGACGAAACCTTGGTGGTTCCTTTTTTTGTTAAAGAATGGACATATCATCTCAAAAGTAAATATATGTTAATGTATACACAGATAAATAAATTATATATATATATATATATATATATATATATATATATATATATATATATATATACACGCACATACACACACATACTCACACACACACACACATATACATATGTATACATATATATATATATATATATATATATATATATATATATATATATATATATATTTCTAGAGAGAGAGAGAGAGAAGAGAGAGAGAGACGGAGAGAGAGAGAGAGAGGGAGAGAGAAAAATATATGAAATTACAACAACGCACAAACAAACGCAAACCCAAACGCGGCACATGAAGTAGCACAGTCATAGGACGAGACTTATTCAACAATCGGCGAATGAGAGCAACTGATTCCAATAACTACGGACATCAGGCGCTCTCCATCATCGTAATTTATCTACATAAATTTTCCACTTTCTTTTTTTTTTATTTTTCATCTCCGGGAAGTGGAGTTGATTGCAAGCGCTGGTCCACTTTTCGCTTGCTTGAATGCAAGGCGTCAGTCAGCAGTGGCTTATGCAATGGGGGTGAATGTGAGCTGACTGATTGACTGACTTACTGACTGACTGGACTAGTGATATTCGTACAGAAATAGTACCTATAAAGAGGAAGATGGAGGTTTCCTGCTTTCACTCATTTGAACATGTTCTTATAAACTGATTACAGAACAGTATCAAATTCTCTAAGGCGGAATGGTGCAAATCAAAAGAGTATAGTACATACATCTACATATGCACACAAACACAAATAATATACACAAAACACACACCACAACACACACACACACACACACACACACACATATATATATATATATATATATATATATATATATATATATATATATATATATATATATATTACACATGAGGTTGGTAGAATGTTCTTTTGCAACAGAATTCCATCTAATAAAAGGAGCCCATAAAAACGGTAAAATATAGAAAGTACTATATTTCATAGACTGCTGTCTCTCTCTCATCAGGCAGGTAATGAATGAGAAAAGTAACTTTTCTCATTCATTACCTACCTGAAGAGAGAGACAGCAGTCTCTGAAATATAGCACTTACTTTCTATAGTTTGGCGTTTTCATTGGCTCCTTTTATTAGGTATAAGTGTGTATGCAAATGGATAGTATTCTTTTGATTACACATAAATATATCACAAAAATACATGCAGAAGAATAAATGAGCACTGTACCAGGGGTTCAAATCTCTATTTTTCATTACAGCCAACACTTTTAGAAGAACAACATTATGGAAAAAAAGTATCGTGACTAACACACGCATACACTAAATACACGTTACAGTACACAAGCATACGAGCTCATATCTAACATGAGAAAGAAATTCGCCACTTTGCAAAAGCAAAGCAGGCAAGCAGAGATAGCTGCATGTTTTGTCGAACATGAATTACGGTCATTAAACGAAAAGGGGGTGGTCCCGTTAAAAGAAAACAGTAGAAAAAGTAAAGATACAAGAAAAATTAGCGAAGATTAAAAAAAAAAGTGGATCCGCTGGTTTATGATGAACTGGGCAGAAGAATTTCGCATAAAAATTGCCTAACCGCGAAGGCATAAAGTTCACCATATAATCACCGCGCCTAAAAACGGCGTAGGCTACACGCAATTAAAATAGTATCCAAACCCCCCACCGCCCCCCCCCCTTTCAAAGCTCACCACAACAATAGGCAAGATAATGCGAGGGCTACGTCGGTCGGGCGGGGTGGGGGTGGGGGGTGGGGGTGGGGGTGGATAAGCACTTTGTATTTGATTCAGTAAACGAGATTGCAGTCAGAGACTGGAAGTTGGGGGTGTGGGGTAGGGGGGGAGGAGAGGATGTATTTAAGAAGAGGCGGGGAGGTTACTGAAGGAAAGAAATGGGTAAATGGAGGTTTAGTAGCGGGAGGAAGGCTGGCAAACCACCATTATTCCCCCTCCTATATATAATCTACCCTCATAGCAAGGGGGCAGATCTAACAGCAGGGAACCCCTCAAGGGAAGGAAGGGCATGGGGGGGGGGGGGGGGGGGGGAGGGGGGGGGGGGAGGTGGGGACTCACTCTATCAGAGCTCTTAGTATGTGAGTGCGAGTAACCGGCCCCCCCCTCCCCCTCCCCCCAACAAACCGTGAAGAGGTAATAGTTAGTTTTAATTGGAGGTTTTAATGGCCTTTTTGTCTGATTCTGTCAACTTTCGGGAGCTCGATGAGTGACGCGCCAGGAAACTGCGCGCCCTTTTTTTCCCGCCTTTTCACGGTTTTTCTCCTTCGGTCTGCCTCAGGGCTCCGAGAAAAAGCGAGGTCGGACATTTTCTCTCTCCTTCTCTCTCATCTAACTCTCTCTCTCTCTCTCTCGCTCCTCTCCTCTCTTGCTTTTACTGATAGGAGCATATATATATATATATATATATTATATATATATATATATACTATATACATATATATATATATAATATATATATATATATATATATATATATATATATATATATATATATATATATATATATTAAACAGTATCGGACATGAGCATAAAGTGTTTAAGATGCTCCTAACTGTTTCGATATTACAAAATCATTACCAGTAGTTTAAGATGGCCTTATGCCAGCTTGGGTAACCGTTCTTCAGAGAGAGAGAGAGAGAGAGAGAGAGAAGAGAGTTTCCATATTTCACGACTCCTCATACCTACTAGAGCACAGTTCAAGCTCAAGTCGCCGTGAAATTCAACGGGGCATAATTCACAAAAACTTCGGACACGAAACTCGAAGTTGCGAGCAGGGGGACTTGGCCAAACGGAAGAAGCGGAAAGGGGGGGGGGGGGGGGATCAGCGAAGGGAGGGAGCGACTTCGGAAGGAAAGTTGCGACGTTGAGTTGCGACACTTCTTCTTCTGCCTCTCGGCAAATATTATAAGTAAATACGGAGCAATCCAAACAATAATAAGCCAAAACTTTCGTATTTCATGACAAGCAAAAATGTATCGACACCGTGACGGGGAACGTTTGAAAATATCATTAGAAGGAAATATTCTACATGGACGGGGTGGGTAGGAGGAGGAGGAGAGGAGGAGGAGGAGGAGGAGGAGGAGGAGGAGGAGGAGGAGGAGAGATAACGAAAAGAAACTAGCGGAAGAGAGGAAAACGTCATATTATAAGAAACCGTAATGCACGCAAGGGTTAGGATAAGTCCCAAGGTGAGATGCGAGTACCCTAGCATGGTTAACGACTACGCTTTTGCTACACCCTCTCTCTCTCTCTCTCTCTCTCTCTCTCTCTCTCTCTCTCTCTCTCTCTCTCTCTGTACACCTACAACTCACTTCAGGATTTCCTTCTAAACCAAACCTTCCCGGTATCTAATTTTACATCTGATCAAAGTTTCAACATTCATATTCCTCCATCATAACCTCACTATCAAAACTCCATTTTGACAAGGTTTTTCGCGTTGTTTCTCCGTGTGTTAGCTGGAACTTCACGAGTTCTCAGAGGTCTGACATGAATTCGTTATGGAACTGATATACTACTATTTCTCCACATAACTGACATTCCACATGGTTTAAAAAGTATATGACGCGGTACTTGGATACAGATATAACTTTGCATACACTTTAAAAAGTCGACACGCTTAGATCATGAAGATACTCGAGTGGTTAGTGTTCAAAAGAGACTCGAAGTACGAAAAATGTTACGCACGGCATTTAACGAACACCCGACATTACTACTGTTCGCGCTCGCATAGACTCCCCGAAGTTCGACAGTACGTCAAATGTCAATGACAAAACAAATCCGAGAAGACAATGGGGCAATCACATAACGGATGATAAAGGACTCTGAACAAACCGACGCAGCTGATAATGACAGCAATAATGATCAGGTGAAGGGAAGAAAACAAATAAGGATTTTTTTTTTTTTTTTTTTTTTGGGGGGGGAGGTTGGTGGACCTGGACGGGTAAAATGATACAAGTGACGTTAAGCTTCTCTCTCAAAGGTTTTTCCAGGAATTCCAGGAACACGAGCGAGTGAATATATGGACTTCCATATATGAAATGAAGTCTTCTTATATGCAATGAAGTCTTCTAACATGAAATAAAGTCTTCTGCTTTCTAATATTAAATGAAGTCTCTTAATATGAAATGAAGTCTTCTAATATGCAATGAAGTCTTCTAACATGAGATGAAGTCTTTTTAACATGAGATGAAGTCTTCTGTCTTCTGATACAAATTGAAGTCTTCTAATATGAAATAAAGTCTTCTTATATGAAATGACGTCTTCTAATATGAAATGAAGTCTTCTTATATGAAATGAAGTCTTCTTATATGAAATGACGTCTTCTAATATGAAATGAAGTCTTCTAACATGAAGTCAAGTCTTCTGTCTTCTTATATGAAATGAAGTCTTCTCACATGAAGTCAAGTCTTCTTATAAGTTGTGAAGACTTTTAATATGAAATGAAGTCTTTTTCTTAAAATATGAAATAAGTTTTCTAACATGGAAATCAAGTCTTCTGTCTTCTTATATGAATGAATCTTCTCACATGAAGTCAAGTCATTCTTATTAAGTTGTAAGACTTTTTAATATGAAATATATCTTCTTATTATAAATGAAGTCTTCTAATATGAAATCAAGTCTTCTGTCTTCTTATATGAAATGAAGTCTACTTACATGAAGTCAAGACTTCTTATAAGTTGTGAAGACTTTTAATATGAAATGAAGTCTTCAGTCTTCTAACAGGACACGAAGTCTTCTTATATTAATTGAAGTCTTCTAATATGAAATTAAGTCTTATATCAAATGAAGTCTTCTAATTTGAAATGAAGTCTTCTAATATGCAATGAAGTTTACTAATATGAAATGATGTCTTTTTATATGAAATGAAGTCTTCTAACATGAAACGAAGTCTTCTAATATGAAATGAAGTTTTCTAACATGAAACGAAGTCTTCTAATATGATATGAAGTCCTCTAGAGTCCGCACTCAGCGAACGGCTCCTGAAACAAAGCAGTAGTTACGAAGGTTGATCAGAAGAGACAAAATGTCCTTGGGACTGAAAAAAAAAATGTAGTCACTATAGTCACTGCAAGGCACGAACAAGACACTACAATACGTGTGAGGTCACTGCCATCATCATTATGACGTCACGAACACCGTATATATATACCTCTGGTGTCACGAACACGAGTAGAAGGTCACCTACAAAACAAAATGGCTCTAAGAGTTCCCCCCAAATCGGAATTTCTTCGTCCTTGTATCTCTCGAGAGACTCAGGTAAATGAGTATACATGCCACAGCTTTTGGTATACATGAGTACACGTGCATGTGTAAACACAAGCACGTGTATGCGCGCGCAAATAAACATAATCTGCTTATACACCAAGGGACAGATACACAAATGGTTCATCCTATGCAAACAATAGGCATGTACAATTTATATATATAAATATATATACACATACTATGTATAGCATACACATCGTACATGTATATTTTTTTTTACTTTAATACACAAGCCACAATTCATTGTGTACGTACAGACAGATATACACAAACAGCGCATACGGTTGAAAATTGATATGATTATTTTACGTTCAAGGGAAACAAAACATACACACACACACACACACACACACACACACGCACGCACACAAACACGAGGATGAAAAAATGACGAAACTTTCCCCGCCATAAAAGATGCGCTGGGTGTTGTAACAGTGCCAACATAATAACAACATCCTTTTGTTGAACAGTTAAGTACTGTCATGGCATGATAACAACTATACGGGAATGGTTGAACAGTTTGCGTACTTCAATTCCATGAAAGTATTTTAACATTTCAAGAAAGTATTTTTACATTCCAAAAAGTATTTTTACATTCCAAGAAAGTATTTTTACATTCCATGAAAGTATTTTTAAATTCGATGAAACTATTTTTAAATTCCAAATTCCATTAAAGTATTTTTAAATTACAAATTCCATGAAAGTAAATGTAAACGAAATCAAATGGGAATATTTGTAAATTCTATGAAGTATATTCCAAATTCCATTAATTTTTAAATTCCAAATTCCATGAAAGTATTTTTAAATTCTATGAAAGCATTTTCAAATTCCATGAAGTATTTTTAAATTCCATGTATTTGTAAATTCCATGGAAGTATTTATACATTCCATTAAAGTATATTTACATTGCATGAAAGTATTTTTAAATTCCATGAAAGTATTTTTAAATTCCATGAAATTATGTTTACATTCTATTAAAGTATTTTTAAATGCCATGAAAGTATTTTTGAAAAATGGTTTTAACAGGTGCGTAATCTAATGCCACCATAGTATATTGAAGTCCTGTCATTGATTGACTGATTGATTTATAGATTTTAGGCACACATGCCAAGCACTGGGGCAACTAAGGCCATTCAGCGCTGAAACTGCAATTGACAGTGAAAAGGTTTGGAAGCGCGTGGACAGTAAGATAGTAATAGGAAGAAAATATGAACGGAGGTATAATGAAAGGCATGAAAGAAGTACCGTCCTGGAAAAGCTTTCCTTCAACTTGATACAAATTTACATCTATTTTCATATCTTTATAAATAGAAATATTTATTCGTACATGAACAGTGAATTACACCGAACTTCACAGAGATATGATTTTCAACTTATAAATCTCACAACCAGAAATGCTTATAACATCATCAAAGACGCTCTTAACCAATGTTAATGCTCATTATCAAAGACATTCAAATGTCAAAACTAGGGTTACAGCGACCGCTAAAGATGGCGCAATCAAATAGCACTTTGCTTCCAAGGTAACATAGCACTTAATTGCCGTCCGGCAAGAAAAGATATCGTTCTTGAATTTACGCAATCTTTATATTATATTATATTATATATATATTTAGGATATTATTTATATATATATATAAATTTGGGCGAGAGAGAGAGAGAGAGAGAGAGAGAGAGAGAGAGAGAGAGAGAGAGAGAGAGAGAGAGAGAGAGAGAGAGAGATTAATTGTAATAATATAATTGAGTAGCTGACTTGGTATTACAGAATGCTATTACAAACTGACGTTTGTAAATAACATTAATAGAAATAAATGTGTAATAAAGCCTAAGCGATACAGATGCGAGAAAAGACAGAAGATCAAAGATGCCCCAAGTGTCAAAGAAATACATGAACGAAACACGCCAGCGCAGAGCAGACACACACACACACACACAGACGCTCTATACGCACATAAACACGTCACTGCGGCTTCATTCTGACAAGAATGCTATGAGGGTTTTTGTGTGTCTGTGTTACGGAGCGTGGAAAATGGACTTCTTCATTCCGATTTCGGCAGCCCAAAAATACGCTCCCAAAAAACAATGAGAGAGAGAGAGAGAGAGAGAGAGAGGAGAAGGGAGAGAGAGAGAGAAAGAGAGATAGAGAGAGAGAGAGAGAGAGAGAGAGAGAGAGAGAGAGAGAGAGATTCATAATAATCATTACCGTGCACGATAAAGTTTAGAGGAATCAACATGGATACTTAAAACAAAAGTAGGAAACGCTGTACTGTGCCTTACAAAATACTGAGGCAAGTGCATCACTCATTCGGACTTAACATTACTGTATGACTATTAGTAATATTAGTATTAGTAGTCCAGAGGACGACCGCAGGATGTGTACGACCGAGGAAGGCAAGAGAAGTTGAATTAGTGGTGATATTATTCTTAGCAATGAGGATAACGACGCAGCCATATTATCCCAGAGTCTTATAGCAGTAGCAGGAGAAGAAGAAGAGAGGGACTTGCAGAGAACAGTACGTTCACGAGCGACTAAAGGAACGGACGGCTATAAGCGTCCGTCACGGTCGCCCGGCGTGCATAAGCCCTCAAGGGGGCCTAGCGTTGAACGCGTGATAAGCGCGCAATTAACAACCGCCAATCACGGCGCAACGCGGCTCAATCATACACGCCCCACGGCGTTTTTGCAACGGAGCTCCGTCCCGATGTCCTCATATGCATCGACAAACGCCGCGCGACCCTTTACCTTCCACACCCCCCCCCCCCCAAACCCCCGCTCCCTACCCACCCACCCTTAAAAGGCCATTTATAACAGTGTTCGAACATCACTCGAAGGCCCATGAGAAGCAAAATTCCATTTCGTGAAAGAGAATTCTCCTATAGCGATTTCAACGTTTTTTAAAATAAATGATTCGCCTCATATACTCATCGAGGGATAACAGAATCACTTATTCAACAATAACGAGTCTCAGAAACTCAACTATCTACAAGATTTTTCGATATGTCAATGCTAATGACGAAATGAATTTAATAAAGAATTCTAGGCCAAAGGTACTATGTTTAAATGAAAATACTATTTATAAAAATATTGTCAAAAAGGTAATGAACAAAAACTATTTACCTCACGCTAAAATACAAATGATTTGGAGACTTCAGTATGTCGACAACATGGCCTCCAGAGAAAACAGATGTTTGACAAAAGAAAATTATTATCATTTAAATAATATGGTACATATAGTAATGGCCATAAGGTTAACAGGCTCCTTTGGTGTCAGAAAAAGCGATTCATTGGTCAGGTTAAAATACTTAATATTTAGTAGTGATAAGTGAACATGGCAACGTTCTTAATTATCTATACACAGAAGTGAACCGATATTCATTCCAGTAAAATTCCAAACTAAGAATCTGACAAAAGAGATACTCCAATATGACAAAAAACTCACGATTCATGAAAGTTTTGTTTCTTATCTGCATTCTTGAATAACTTATTAATGAAAGTACCAAAAAGAAAAAGAAAAACTCTTACATTCAAAACACGAAAAGTCAACAGGAAATGAAGCAAAATATTTGCTGGTCACGATATGACTTTTACCGTATTTTGTAAAAAAGAAAAAACAAAATAATTATTTTTATCTCTCTCTCTTCACATACCACATATGTACGTATACATAAACTAACCATTTAATGATAATACTTTAAACTTACATGGCGATTTAGGAATGCGAACAGCAAAGAAATATAACATTACTGACACCATCAATGCAAGAGGAAGCCAGAGAGAGAGAGAGAGAGAGAGAGAGAGAGAGAGAGAGAGAGAGAGATTTTCATTTCCCTAAGTCAAAACCTTCCATAGCATTAGACGAAGGACAGACAATTTTTATTTGTCCGATTCCACGATACCAAATATATGAATAAAACGTGAGGGGAATCAGGGAACACGGGGGATAAGAAATGCAGAAGAAATCGGTTTAAAGAAAAAAGAAGCTTAAAGATTGCGTGCGTGCACGCGCGCGTTCGAGCGCACCGAGTGATCAGCGGTTATGAGTTTGCAAAAGGGGTTGATTGTTCGTCGCGAACTTTCCCTCCCTCTATCAACCACGGACTGTCCGACGAGATAATGACACATTCCGATCGAGAGAGAGAGAGAGAGAGAGAGAGAGAGAGAAGAGAGAGAGAGAGAGAGACTGTGCAAGATAAGAATTATATATATATATATATATATATATATATATATATATAAATATAAATATAAATATATATATATATATATATATATATATATATATATATATATATAGATATATATATATATACAGAGAGAGAGAGAGGAGAGAGAGAGACGAGAGAGAGAGAGAGAGAGAGCTGTACAAGATAAGAATTATATTATATATATATATATATATATATATATATATATATATATATATATATCGAGAGAGAGAGAGAGAGAGAGACAGAGAGAGAGAGAGAGAGAGAGAGGAGAGAGAGAGAGAGAGAGCCATTCAGTAAAGTCAGACCAGAAGCCTCCTCCAAAATGGCGGGGAGCTCGGTCGTCCAGGATCTCTCCGAGTGACGGCGATGTTGGCAATGATAGTGATAAGGATGGTGATTATGATGGTGACGCAGACGATGCGCTCAGGGAAGCCTGATGAATGGGAGGTGCCACTGGGGTAGTCATCTCCCACCCCCCAAAATTCCCCTTCCCCCATTCGCCAAGAAGAAGGCATGGATGGTGAACCAAAAATGGTGGAGATGGATTTCTTGGAAGTCAGAAGATGGCGAGCGCTTTCGTGACTGCCACGGGGAGAGAGAGAGAGAGAGAGAGAGAGAGAGAGAGAGAGAGAGAGAGAGAGAGAGAGGAGAAATGATGATTTGCATTAACTGAACTTTATTTAAAATCAAATCAATTATTACCATACAAGGCTTTATATGATATCAAGTCTACTATACTTCCAATATCGATTAATTTTATCATAAGTGGAAATGCGTTTTCTACCATTAGTCAAAAAGGCGAAAAAAGGAACCACAGAGACGAGAAAAAACAAAGTCACGGGAACAACAAAAAGGCAGAGCGAGACACGGAACAGTAGACAGAGGATAAACGCAAGCTGTCATAAGACGTGAGTTTTTACTTCTATTTTCCTTAATCATTCCCTTTCAAACAGAAATAAAAAATCGGTGTCACAACAGCTCTTAAACATCGACTTAGACCGGATAATGTCACAATAAGTCAGCGGCAATACTTTCACGAAATAAACCGCCAAATATACAAATAGCAGCAGCAGTAGCAGCATTATTCACCAAAATACATAACGCCGACACCTGATTACGGAAAAATGCAGGTGAGACAAGACGCTCTCGGACGACGAGCGCGCGTTCATTTCTCGCCCAGGGGGACGGACGGGCTTCAGGAACGCGACGGCAGGAATCTATATATACGAAGGAAATAAGAGACGAATAAAAACGCTCGTAATCATTTTAATGACGTGAAGACTATACGGTTAAGATCTGACAAAATCACGGCTGGCAAAAAGATGAATAAACCGTGTGATTCTGTGCGTGTGGCGAGGTTCAATTGGACCCCGAAAGCTGAATAATTACCGTCAAAATATTTAAGCGCCGCTACGCAGACGAGTAAAAAGGGGAGAGAGGAGAAAGAAAGAAAGAAAGAAAGAAAGAGAGAGAGAGAGAGAGAGAGAGAGAGAGAGAGAGAGAGAGAGAGAGAGAGGAAAGGTGTGTTTAGATAATTGTTATTCTCCTTCCCGTGTGTTTCTCACGTCGCCAACCTCCAGTAGAGGAGAAACTTCAGACCTTAAGCGCTCTAAACATCACCTGGGGGGGCCATGCACAATCCCCTCATAAAAAAGTTCGGATACACTTTCGACACAATTCCCCTTTTTTTTTTTTCAGAAGTCGATATCTCAACCTTCAGATTTCAAAGCGATTTGAAGAAGAGGAGTTTTTAGGCAGACGTTTTTAAAATGCTTCCCAGCTATTTTTTTTTTTTTTTTTTTTTTTTTTTTTGGTGGGTGGGAGATCGTTTATTCCAATAGTTATCATATATAGTTCCGTTTATCTCAAACCGATTTAAACGTTAAGATTTGAAAAATAGACCATTTTAAGACCTAAGAATTCTGCGCAGCAAAAGTCGATTCAAGTTCTTCAAAAATCTAAAAAAAAAAATAGACAGCTTAATTAATCAAATTCCTTCTGAAATGTCAGAGCGTTTCAAAACAAAATTAAAAATAATTATAGTAGCCTATTTAGAGATTATTCTAATTTTCATTTTATGAAAAAAAACGGACCTAAACTGTCATAAACAATAAAAAAAAAAGTGTGAATCATAAAAAAAAATAATTTTCAGCGACATTCCACCGGTAGATTGTAGGTACGGAGCGCGGATGCGCAACAACGCACGAACGTACGTAATCTCGGTTCTTTCGACATCTCCAGAAGGTAACGAATCAGCTGCAATTGTCTTCGTATTAAATCAGAAGTTTAATAGTAGGTCACGGACGCCCGGTCGGGTGGTGATGCCTCCAGCCAGCCGGGCCCCGTCACGCCAAATCGTGGTGGTGGCCTTAAACGCTCGGGAGGTGGAGCTGCGATCCCCGAGAGAGAGAGAGAGAGAGAGAGAGAGAGAGAGAGAGAGGTAAAATCGTCGGATAAATGAAAATACAAACTACACTTAAGGAAGAATAGTTATTCAACGTCATGTACAATATATATATTATATATATATACATATTCAATGTAGAATTTTAGTGATCTTAACGAAAACCCATTCATACGTTCAAGTTCCATGCAATATTCGCAATGTTGAACTTATGGAAATCATTCCTTTGCCTACTTTCCATTCCGTAACATGCCTCACTTTATATTTCTAAGCAACGGTCGCCATTTTCAAATCCGAATTAATAATATTCTTCGTTTCAAATTCCAATCAAATGGCGCCATTTTAAATCAACAAGATTCCTCATCCAGAATTTCAAACAACACAACAACTTTTTTCAAACTCAAGTCAAACAGTTTTGTGGTCAACTTCACAATTTATTCGCAAATTTCGAACTCAATCAAGAGGTTTTGTGCTAAACTTTTGTTTTTGCAAAAAAAAAAAAAAAAAAAAAGGGGTTCCAAAAAAAAACAAAAAAAAAAAAAGAATTACAGTGTTTAATACCTACAATCGGATCATCCACAATGGCGGCCACAAACTAACCAACCCCCCCTCCTTCCCCCCTTCCCCGACGAGATTCAAGGCTGGGGGCGCTATGTGCCTCCCTATACAACTCCTCCCAACACGCCCCCCCCCCATCTCAAACAAACACTAAGAGACAACCCCCCCCCCCCCCAACATCCACACACTGTACAGAAGCACGAAGGAGTGAAAGTGGTCTACTTGACCCAGGGTTAAAGGTCGCTTCTTCGAGGTCACAGAGTTGAAGGGGGCCGGGGTTCGGTACCCCGCCATCAACCACTATTCAGCCGCAACAACAATCCTGTACCTCATCATCCCTCCCCCCTCCCTCCCTCCCCTTTCGAATTGTACCCCTAACATCACCGCAACGCCGAAAAACCAAGATCCACAGCCACATCCGGGAGAGAGAGAGAGAGAGAGAGAGAGAGAGAGAGAGAGAGCTTTGAAAATTTAGGAGGTATGTAACATTTTAAAATCAGCAATAGAGACTTAAGTGTACAGAGAGAGAGAGAGAGAGAGAGAGAGAGAGGACATTTTCTCTGAAAATCTTAGAACATTAATCTCTAAATTTAGTATGGACTGAAATATTGAACAGAGATTGACTAAAACTCTACTGTGTGTGTGTGTGAGAGAGAGAGAGAGAGAGAGAGAGAGAGAGAGAGAGAGAGAGAGAGAGAGAGAGATTTTCCAAAACCATCTAAGTAGCTCAAGTAGCAAACTTCACCGAGTGTGAGTGTGTCCGGACCAGTGTGTTTTACATCATCGCAAAAGCGAGACTCGAGCAACGGAATATTAGTTTCATTAGATGTATAAATTGGCGAAAAATAATCCTAGCTCCCTCTACCACTTCACAACCCCACTACAATAAACCCGTACGTTTGCTTTAATGCGGTGTAATTCAACTTCTTAATACCGCCATTACAGATAAAGAGCGCAAGGGAGCGGCAAAAATGGTGAAAGGGTGAAAAACGAGAATATTACGGGGGGTAGGGAGGGGTAGGAGGTTTCTGTGAAGGTGAGGTTGCAAGACGGAGGAGGCATATGAAGGGGGGGGGGGGGGGGGGGGGGGGAAGGTTGAAGTAACGCAACCCTTCAAGAATAAAAGTAATGTCCAATAAGAATGGAAGTTACAGCCTACTCATGACCATATAAGAAAATCTAAATTCGATGAGAATGGAAATAAAATTTGATAAGACATTGACACATTAAAACCAAATATATAGGTACAAATATCCAGAGATCAAGTCTCATACCCCCAGCATGTAGTTCTGATACCCCCAAAGGGGTATGGATACCCCATGTTAAGACTACTATCAGAAATAAGATATATCCTCTTGATAAATGTTAAAGCCCATATTGACATCAAAGGAGAAAATGATAGATATCTAAAAATCACAATGAATATTTATACCTGCCTTCGCCAATCACCGCGAATCACTAAAGAACATTTTAACCAAAATTAAAGACGAACATTAATTTTATTCCAAAATCACGCCATCAAAAATCCCAAAAATTGAGCTTCCAAAATAAACGGAAACTGAAAGAGGAGGAGATCACGTCTTGTACTTGTGACTACTACTGACGCCAAGTGCTCGACAGGACAAACAGAGCGTGCACTCACCAATGCATGATTCAAAGAAACGACCAAGCCCTCCCTGAGGAGACACCAGAAAGTGAGCAATCGCGTCCCCTGAATGCCATTCGGGACGCTGTAAAGTATTCAAAAAGCGGCCACAAAAGGCGGCCGCTGTCCGTCACGAGTGGCATATCACACGACTTTCGGAGCGAGAGTGCCATTATGTTTACCAACCCTACCTTCAAAATGGCTTTGCCGCCATCCCTCCCACGCCCCGTGAACACATACGTATCTCCTCATTAGATTCCATTCGGCGGAAAAATGGAACCGGGCGACTGGGTCAATTAAATGGACGAAGGGAGATCCGTTTAACTTTTTAATCAGCCGTCCGCCATCTTGGCCGACTCCCGCCGATTCTGAGAGCTTGGCCTTATAGTCAGTCTAGTTTTAAAGTTCATTTAAGAGAATTTCAGAGTGCCGCGTTGCAATTCTAACATCTACGGAATCCTGTAACCTTTTCAGCTAACTGTCCAGACCAAGGTATGATTGAAGAAGTCAGTTCAGTGGCCAAAATATCTAACAATTTTTAGTCTTCTTATTTTACCCTTTATTTAGAGGTATCCTATAGCTTGAGTCACTTGTGCCAGAAATTCTAAATACTTTAATCGTCATCTAAAAACAATTAGAAGTGTTCTCATAACAATTCAATCCCCACAAATAAGTATATCTTAGTTTAACCAGATCACTGAGCTGATTAACAGCTCTCTTATAGGGCTGGCCCGAAGGATTAGATATTTTAACGTGGATTAGATATTCACTGCCTGGAAAGTGTTCTTCCCAGAACCCATTCAATATTTGAAAAACTTTCACAGTTTCCTTACTCGTTATATTTTCTTGTTTGATTACCACCGAAACCTTACAATTTCCAGCCCAGTTCAATTGTAATCGAGATATCCTACCGATTACATAGTCTAATTCAATCCTACTTAAAATCTTCTAGCTACCCCATCCACCGCCCCCCAATTTCAAGGGATTCGAAAGCGTTGGACGATTTCTTTTCCAACTCAGTCTTCTTCCTGAATCTAACCACCTAAAGCCCCAATCATCTCAAAGGTTAATCAGCATCATTTTGCTGTTAAACGGGTTGGTTCGACAGCCATGACTGGAATCACGACTTTTATTATTATTATTATTATTAGTGAAAGATATTGAAAGCAGCGAGCCGCAATTATTTTCAATAAGGGACTTGAAAGAGGGTCTCCTTCCAATATATTATTATTATTATTATTTTTTATATTAGTATTATTCATTATGTTATTATTATTTTTTTTTTTTTTTTTTTATATTATTATTATTATTTATTATTATTTTTTTTTTTGCTCTATCACAGTCCTCCAATTCTTATTATTATTATTATATTATTATTATTATTATTATTATTGTTATTATTATTATTAGTTATTATTATTATTATTATTATTATTATTATTCAGTAAGATGAAACCTATCATAATAGACAGATAGGTAGGTAGGTAGGTAGGTAGGTAGGTAGGTAACAACAAAATTGACGAGGTAATAATATGTAGAATGATTTTGAATTGAGTGACGAAATGTGGAGTACGAAAGGGTTGAGAAATTGCTTTGATAATTGAGATAGGAGTGTTGTAAGATACTGAATATAACCATTATATTTGCATTTAATGCTGCACCACGTATACACATACATTCATACATACATACATATACACTACATATATATATAGAGAGAGAGAGAGAGAGAGAGAGAGAGAGAGAGAGAGGAGAGAGAGAGAGAGAGAGAGAGAGAGAGAAACTAGGAAATTCGCATTTAAAAAATTGGGATTTAGCTAGCTATCGCTAAATTTATCGCTTTGCTACGGCTAGCAGTGATTAGCAAACTCACTTTTTGAATGTTTAAATTTTGTTCTAGGTAATTCTTATCATTATGGAATTTACATTTGTGTCTCAGCGTACGACACTGTAGATTAATCATTTAAATTTGAAATACAAAGAGAGAATAAATCTCTTTCGGATTATAAAGATTAACGGACAGTCCTGGGCCTGAATTTGATAACACAAGCAAATCGACGTGGTTCGGAAGTCACGTAAAGCCGTTGGTCCCGTTGCTGAATAACCACTGGTTCCATGCAACGTAAAAACACCATACAAACAAACAATAATGGCGTTATTATGCTTCATTAAAAGGTAAATAGATAAAACATATTTCTCAGACATCATAAGGGAGGAAACAGAAATTCAACCACTACGTAGACTTTCATTTCTTGTAATGTCTCGTATGATT
>NC_087207.1:75955014-75970014 GCF_015104395.2 Macrobrachium nipponense
AGAAGCTTATGAATATATATACGAAATACAGTCCATATCGTCATTACGGGCCCATGTATGCTGTAGACTTCTACATGTTTAACAGATCCATGTATAGAACTGCTATCTGCAGAGAGAGAGAGAGAGAGAGAGAGAGAGAGAGAGAGAGAGAGAGAGAGTGAATTACACATTCTTTTCCGCGGTTTTTCAGTCTATGACAGAATCACTATTATAAATATAAACAGGCGTGAACCATAGCGCCGACACGGGGCCATTATGTGTTACATGGAGCATATGGGAGGGCAATGGGCCGGGTGGGAGGGGGGAAGAAATCGATCTTAATGAGTAGTTGGCAACTCTTTGCTGTGGAGGAGCTATTATTTACTTCATTTACTGAGCACAAATTCCTTTTTTTTTTCCTTTTTTTATCTCAGCCTCTTTATTGATAGACATCAAAATTGTAGAATACAAAACTTGCTCCATAAATTTTCGCTTACTCTGGGAGAAAGCCTACAAAAATACTTTGATGCTGTTGTTGTTGTTGTTGTTGTTGGAGGGTTAGGACAGCCCTACGGAAAAGCCTACAAAGGTCTGATAAAGGTGTTTCGCGTTGAGTTAAAGGTACAGGAATTTTAGCATAAGATATTCATGATTTAGTTCCTAGAATGAAAATGTAAAGAATAAATAATGTGCATTTTAAACAGTACAGAACAATTATTTCTTATAAAACATAGCGTATTCATTTCAATTTTCGTTGGTGAAACACGCTGTTGATCGCAGACTTCAGCATACGTCCAGAGTATGCTGGAGGTCGGGTCACACCCTTGTTTTTCTAGGAGATACGGTGTAATCAAACATTTTCTTCTGTTTCTGTTGCAAAACAAATCTAGATGTAACATCATTCTATCAAGTAAAAATAAATTGCTATTCTGTAAATATTATCAAAATTCGAAAGGTATAGTCGAATTTTGCGTAACGAGGAAATATGAAATTTCGTCCACACATGAACATAACCATGACTAAACAGAGGAGAAAAGCTTTGTTTTATTAAATATGATCTATTGTTTTGTCATAAAGACCAAATTAAGTATCTAATTGTTTTTGTTTTTGTTTCAAACCAAGGCCATCGGTTTCACTAAAGCGAAAGATATCAATCAGCGGTTTAATTAATGCGAAAGCTAGAACTCGTATGTTTGACTAAATCAAAAGCTAAAATCCATTAGTTTAACAAATGCGAAAGCTAAAACTCATTGGTTTAACAAACAAATACTAAAAAGCAAATGTTAAAACCAAGTGATTTAACAAGAGTAAAAGCTAGAACACGGGTGTTTAATTACAGCAAAAGCTAAAACTCAGCGGTCTGACTAAACGAAAAACTAAAATCCATTCATTGGTTTACCAAACGCGATACCTAAAACACATTGGTTTAACAAAATAATATACTTTAAGTGATTTTAACTAAAGCAAATGTTAAAACCAAGCGATTGAACTAAAGAGAAATCTAAAACCCATTGATTTAACTAAACCAAAAGATAAAAATAGGTGGTTTAACTAGAGTGAAAGCTGAAACCCAGCGGTTTAAATAAAGCGAAAGGTAAAACCCGTTGACTTAACTAAACCATAAGATAAAAATAGGTGGTTTGAGTAGAGTGAAAGCTACAAACAACCAGCGGTTTAAATAAATCTAAGCTGAAATCCAGTGGTTAACTAAAACCAAAGGATTAAAAAATAGGTGGTTTAACTAGAGTGAAAGCTGAAACCCAGCGGTTTAAATAAAGCGAAAGCTGAAACCCACTGTTTTAATTAAACCCAAACATAAAAATAGGTGATTTAACTAGAGCGAGAGCTAAAACCCAGCGGTTTAAATGAAGCAAAACCTGAAACCCAGTGGTTTAACTAAACCAAAAGTTTAAAACATGTGGTTTTGCTAGAGCGAAAGCTACAACAAACCGGTTTGATTAAAGCGAAAGGTAAAAGTATGTGGTTTAACTAGAGTGAAAGCTAAAACCCAACGGTTTAAATAAAGCCACAGCTAAAACCGCGGTCTAATGAAAGCGAAAGGTAAAAAATATGTGGTTTGACTAAAACAAAACTTAAAACCCAGCGGTTTAGCTAAACCGAAAGATATAAACGAAAGCCGCCTCACAACTCGTAAATTCGCGGCCAGGTAACACGATCGGCTAATGTAATATCGAACCCTTAATGAAACAAGGGAAACTGAAATAGCCCTTTCGTTACTTCTGGCCAGTAGCGAACACATGCTGTCCCATTAACACCAACGGAAGAAAGGTCCAGGTAAGATGAGAGAGAGAGAGAGAGAGAGAGAGAGAGAGAGAGAGAGAGAGAGAGAGAGAGAGAGAAGGGGGGAAGGTGAGGAAGCTTTCATAGTCATTCATTATTCGTTCAGGTTATTCAGCGTGCCTTCACATTATTCATCATGTGTATAAGGGATGAATATATGGGTGTAATTCGTGGCAATTCATGAATCAGGCAATTGACCGAAACAGACAAGTCACATGTGATAGAGCATGAATAAATATCATCCTCTTATCATTAGTTTCAATATTGCTTCAAACAGAAGGAATTGTCATTTCTCTCTCTCTCTCTCTCTCTCTCTAACACGCACACAGAAGAGAGAGAGAGAGAGAGAGAGAGAGAGAGAGAGAGAGAGAGAGACGGGACTCAAGGGCTCTCGTGGTATCAAGAGTTGCACATTTCGAAAAGGGGGGAAGCAGAAAGCCCCTATGATTATGTTAACTTATGACAACACATGCGGGAATGAATCGTAAGAGGGGAATTCAAATCCCTCTTTCTCCCTCTTGCCAAGAGGCACTTCAGACGCCGAGGGGAAAACCAGATAATTTGTCAAAAGAAAAAAAAAAAGGAGGGGGGCAGGGGGGGTTTGTTTGAGTGCCGTATGCTATGACGCTAAATGCAATGTGTTACAGAGGTCAAGGTCGGAAGGAAGATGATTGGGCATGTGTTTTAACCTAAAATTCCTTTATACACCATTAGCAACTTCAACTACAATATAATTAAAAATATCTTATCTCTCTCTCTCTCTCTCTCTCTCTCTCTCTCTCTCTACTGGGAAAGACTACAATCCTTAAAATTATATAGTCTGAAAGAGAAGAGAACGCACATGATAATTCAGGCATGGAAACAGATATAAGGAATAGCAGAAAATATCATGGAACTAAAAATATCAGAAAGAGCAAGCAGAGGTAGATTAATAATGCCCAAAACTATAACAGGAAAAATAAGGAAAGCACACAGGACATTAATCCACTACGCACCAGCATCGATAATGCAGCGTCTATTCAATGCGTTGCCAGCTCATCTGAGGAATATATCAGGAGTGAGCGTAGATGTGTTTAAGAATAAGCTCGACAAATATCTAAACTGCATCCCAGACCATCCAAGATTGGAAGATGCAAAATATACCGGAAGATGTACTAGCAACTCTCTGGTAGACATTAGAGGTGCCTCACACTGAGGGACCTGGGGCAACCCGAACAAGATGTAAGGTCTGTAAGGTAAGGTCTCTCTAAATATTCTATATATATATATATATATATAATATATCTATATATATATATATATATATACTATATAATATATATACATATAAATATAAATGTATATGTGTGTATATATTAATATATATATATATATATAATATTATTAATATATATATAATATATATAATAATATACACAAACAAAATAGATGCATATATATATATGTATGTATGCATTGTGCGTCACTCTCCCGCATTTGTCTCTTAATGCGTATACATGCATACCGTGTGAATACTGACTACCAACTGTTGGTTGCAACTCCTTGAACCTATAATACATAGGGCAAACTCGTTTCATGAACAAAGACAGCATAACAGGAAGTCACTTGAGGCCAGAAAAAAAATCTATATGTTTTCCAGTTTAACAGGGATTCGTTTGAGAGAGAGAGAGAGAGAGAGAGAGAAGGACTGGGAGAGAGAGAAAGATGAGAAGGGAAAGAGGGAGAGATGAGAGAGAGACGAGAAGAGAGTACCATTTTCACAACCCAACAAGTTATGTTGTTGATCGTTCGTTGGGGTGATTTTATAAAGAAACGATTGTAAAATGTATATGATATAAAAAGTAATATGGTAGATAAAGTATCATCTAAAATATAGAAAGTATAGAAGAAATCATTATGAAAATATATAGAAAAGTATCAAAGCGTGATGAGAATTCATGACACAAAGTTGGAGGAATAATGGCAATATGGAGAGAGAGAGAGAGAGAGAGAGAGAGAGAGAGAGAGAGAGAAGATAAACGCTGACACGTGTGATTACGATGCGTGCAGAACAACACGTGTTCCATATTGACCCCGAAAGTCCTTCGATGGGCTGACCCTACTACCGCTGCCAGGCCCTTTCCTTTGCCCGTCCCCATTTCATGCCCCCCACCCCCAAATCAATTCCCCACCCTTACTCACTCGACACCCGACAAAAACAGATTGATTCATCAATTCCAGGGTCTATTTACTTCCCAATAATGTTCTCTCTCTCTCCCTCTCCCTCTCTTTCTCTCTCGATGTAACACAATTATCTGTGCGGTCGTTAAAAGGCATTTCTGAGGGGAGTCAGGAGGAGGAGGAGGAGGAGGAGGAGGAGGAGGAGGAGGAGGAGGAACTAGACTTCAAACATCACACTGTCGAATGAATACCTCTCTTAATGTCTATTTGAACGAGACACCAAAGGGCGGCGAAGAGATATACACTTCCAACGCAATGATTGATTGATTGTAACCACATACTGGCGGTACAGCAACAATGGTGATCCATGGCCAACCCCCTAGACGTATATACTATACAATATGGACTGAGAGATCACAACTAGTCCTTCCCTTTCTGCGCGAATCAATTATCCATAACTAAATGCGTAACTCGACCGTGAACGAGGAATGTAAATATGTACGTCCGTAATGCTGCGGGAAGACATGTTTCTCTTCATGTTGCTCTTTTAATGAGCATGCAGGTGTAAGCGTGGAGGGGGGGGGGCATGATTACCCCCTATAGGTGCTAAGGGGGGATGGGGGTGGAGACAGAGAAGGGATCCGTAATTGTCTTCATTTTAACCTATTATTCAGCTAACATGAAAACACCCCCTTCAATACTAATCTGAAACTATGCTTAAGAGAGAGAGAGAGAGAGAGAGAGAGAGATAAGTAGCTTTCACCAAATAATTGGGATGGGATGTCCTTGAACATACACGTATTGTCTTCCGTACACCCAAGATATCTCGTACGCACGAACCATAGACAAAGATTCCAGGATATTATGAAAGAGCAGCCATTAAGACGCTGAAGGACCCCCCTTACAAACAACAGCCCCGCCCATTTCCTCGTTATGTCGCTGATGTTGCAATTCGACCATAACTCTCGTCCACTGACTCACTCACCTACTTCATCGAAACCTCACTGTCGATTGACAGATATAGTATCTGCCCATGATTCAACTTCGAGCAAGCTCCTATTCACAGCCCATACACTCTTTCATTCGCTCCCTTAATCCCCAACTGACTCGCTTGGATCAAACGTTACTTTGTCAAGGAATCCATTACAAAACTTCAATAACTCAGGGATTCACCCAAAGATTCAGTGACTCACTCCACAGACACCTCACACCCTGGTAAGAAAAGTATCATCAGGTCACCCAATTTCCAGCCCTTCCCCTCCCTCAGACAGACAGACAGACAGATAGACGCACTCGCTCATTCCACTCGCCCACACCAGGGACACCTCACGCCCCTCGGAAACGATCATCAGGCCGCCACCCACTACGCCTGACGCCCCCGGGAGAGGCATTGTCCTTCGCACCATCAAGGCCCTAATCGTTGACTAATAGCGCGCACACACAGCGGAAAGGGGAGGTTCTGCTATACAAAGAGGGGACGGGGTGAGTGAGGGCTCTTCACTTCACGAGGGGGAAAGGAAATGAAAAAAATAATAATAAGATAAAGGGAAGATGATATATAATGAATATGAAATATATGGAGCTGGGACGATAGGCGGCAATTCGAAGAGAATGTTTGCGTAATCATTAACAGTTTGTATATTTCTTGCATAGTTTTGGTGTCTTTTCAGCGAACACACTGGGATTGGCAAATTATCACTGTCGTCATTAGGAATTTAAAAAAAATTAAAACAGCAGAATTGCAATGAGTCAATGAAAGAAAAAATTGTAAACCAAATTTTTCATAACAGCAGAATTACACAGTCAATGAATTTCCTGGAATGAAAAAAAAAATTGTACAAGGTTTTTTTTTTATAACTAAAGGCTAACTAATTCACTTCAAGTTAAGTATATCTTAGTTTAACCAGACCACTGAGCTGATTAACAGCTCTCCTAGGGCTGGCCCGAAGGATTAAATATGTCTACGTGGCTAGGAACCAATTTGTCACCCAGCAACGGGACCTACAGTTTATTGTGGGAGCCGAACCACATTATATCGAGAAATGAAATTTCTATCTCCAGAGATCAATTCCTCTGATTCCCCGCCGTTGCGCCGAGCCGAGAATCAAACTTAGGACCAACGGATTGGTAGCCGAGCGCGAAAACCACTCGTCCAACTAGGAATACTACTTCATTTCAAGAAAACCCTTGAAAGTAAAAGAGTTCCCGGATTAGCGACATAGATAATAAAACAGTTTCGATCCTGGGGACAAGACTGAAGATCTTCTTCCTCTTAGACAACAAGCCTGGTAAATACAATACATAACGTTGAGAAGGACTAACAAAAATAGTTTCTCCTCAATAAAAACTTAAATGACCTCTTAACGTAAATTAAAACGTGCTAAAATCTACGGTGTCATATACAGCCTTTTTTTTTAAAAAACGAAAATTAATATAAATACTCTATATTTTATGAGAAATACTGGTTTCTGTACTGTTTAACATGGACATTATTTATTTTTTACACTTTTCTTCTAATAAATAAATCATAAATATCCCATCCTAACATTCCTGTATCTTTAACTCTACGCGAAACACCTTTTTCAGACCTTTTTAGGCTTTTCCATAGGGCTTTCCTAACCCCCCCAACAAGAACAAGGACAACAACAACAACAACAACAAAACAAAGCAGTTTGTACGATTGAAAAACTGAATATTTTCGCCACTATATTTTGGCATAGTTCATGCACATTTTAGAATTGCATCCTGGATATAAAAACAATGCTTATATATTGAAGTGTCATAGCCAAGAACGGCTTACATAAAACTTAGTCTACATAGACAAACACACACACACAGTAAGTTTCCGACACAAGTAAAACATCTTTAAAGAAAAATTATAAATGAAATGGATGAGAAATCAAATAAATAAAAAACGGGGGCGGGGTGGTTGAAGAGACAGTGAGGTAAAAAGAGAAGAACAAGAGAAGATAAGATAATTGAAAGGTGAAATGGATGAGGAGTGTAATAGTGGGGAGAAAAGGAAAAAGATGATCAAGAGAGATAAGAAAACTGAAAAGTGAAATGGATGAAGAGTGTAATAGTGGGGGGAGAAAAGAAAAAAGATGAAGGATGAGGGAAGGATTATATAAAAAAAAGAGGTAGGAAAGATAGAAGGGGAGAGAGGGAGGGGAAACAGAGAAGCAGTAAGTGGTTTTCCTGAGAGCACAGAAGGGCGAGGGGAGCTGGAGGGGAAGGGGAGGGTGGGGTGTGAGGGAAGTTGACAAAAGCTAAAGTCAAAACACAAGAGGGAATCGATGGAGGGTGGGAGGGGCTGGGGGAGGGGGGGAGGGGAGGGGAACCGTCAGCTGCATGTAATCCACTCCAGGGGGAGGTTCTGGAGTAAATGAGAGAGAGAGAGAAGAGAGAGAGAGAGAGAGAGAGAGAGAGAGAGAGAGAGAGGAGTTACTAAGTGAAAATAATAAAAGAACATTATTCTCTAAGTTGAACAGAGATCAAGTTACTACCATATGCTATCAGGACGAGAGAGAGAGAGAGGAGAGAGAGAGAGAGAGAGAAGAGAGAGAGAGAATATCAATGGGCCTCTGCTCTCTTTCCTTAATAAGGATCTCTATGAGACGATATTGTAACATGAACGAAAGTGTAGAATATCCAGTATAGTATTATTTTCATTTAAGATGACGATATTCTTGAATAACACACACACAAACTATATATATATATTATATATATATATATATATATAATATATTATATATATATTTATATATAAAAAGCTACCCCAAGACAATTTGTATAATTGCAATTGTAACAATACACTTGACTACTCACTCACTTATCATACAATGTACTAATGTTGAGAATCCGGTAAGACTGAATCAAAATGTTCTATTGTTTCCCAGTTTGATTTGTGTACGTATAAATATTATCTGTACAGAACATCCTGTTAGGGAACAAAGTTTTCTAGAGGAAAATAAAAAAAAATTAAAAATATTGAGCACTATCCATAAATATTCTCGACGCCAACAATACTGAATTTTCATTTCTTACGGAATTGATATTTAGTATTGATTTTTTCGTTATCATCTACTTGATAAAAGTGAAGTATACATTAGTTTAACCAGACCACTGAGCTGATTAACTTTTAGAGAACATAATAATGTAGATGCGTTTATTTCTGTCAGGTTATACGCCTGCAAATATTTCAGCGGTATTAAGAAAGTGTGCTAATATTATGAACTGCAGAACAGATTTATTTAAAAGGGATAAACAATGACAGTATATAACGGATAAAACTCCCAGCTAATTAAATAGCCCTGAACAGATTTTTTTTTAATCTGTCAAGGTAAAGATTATAAAAGAATCTATTTTTAAATGACAGAATACATACACTAGGAGAAAGAGACTGATATCAAAACTCTCTCTCTCTCTCTCTCTCTCTCTCTCTCTCTCTCTCTCTCTCTCTCTCTCTCTCAAAAACAACCACTTGATCGCGAAGTGCGGGCACGTGGACGTTGGCACCAGTCAAGTGCCACATATACACCTGTCGACACACCTGCCGGCGTTGGCCAATCAGTGGAAACCTTAAGAAACAGATGAACACATACTATCTCGCATACTACAGGTGTTAAAGAGTGTCCTGGGGGCTGTTATCAGCACTGTTTGATTCGCCGACAAAAGACAGCCCTTGTCAAGGGTGACAGCAGGTGAATGAAAAATTGATAGTGCCAGCAAATTCTGTAAGAGAGAGAGAGAGAGAGAGAGAGAGAGAGAGAGAGAGAGAGAGAGAGAGAGAGAGAGAGAGAGAGAGAGAGAGCAGTTTATACCCACAAGAAAGAGCAGAAAGCGAGCTTTAAAAATAAGCAGAGAACTTCATTACTAAACAACCCCGTAAAAATGATGAGATGACTGCAGACAGATATAAGTATTAGCGTGTCATCGTTTAGCCAATTACATTCTAAAAATTCGGACCGAATTATTATGAAAAATATGCACTAAATGTAATATATGATACAAGTATTCTACAACACTCAAGTCTAATGCAATATGAACAAAATGCTACACAAATAATGCACACCGGAATCGGAGCTACTGATTACAAGAAGAGGCCACTCCAATGCACGTTCCTTATCAATCGCGCACAGTAGCAGCTGCTACTTCAAATGCTACTTATAATGGACTAGACTATAGAAACAAACAACATGTCGTTGCTTGAGAGGGGCTGAAATGGAGAAGCGTTTCGCAATGAGGACAACAGAGAGAGAGAGAGAGAGAGAGAGAGAGAGAGAGAGAGAGAGAGAGAGAGAGAGAGAGAGAATTATTCTGACACTATTAGAGTACAACAAACATTCTAGAGAGAGAGAGAGAGAGAGAGAGAGAGAGAGAGAGAGAGAGAGAGAGAGAGAGAGAAACTCCATTCCCCACTACAGAAGCACTAAGCATTTTGACAGTATTACAAAGCACAAGAGAAGTATACTTATAAAAAAAATATATACACTACATTGATATCGCCGTACGCACAACCACACCTAGTACATACAGCTATTATAGACATTCAGCAAAAGAATTCTTATCACCACTTCGTCCCTTTCGACATAGCTGATGGTGCAATCGCCCCGTTCTCCATTAACCCACTTCATATCAATTTAACGACAAAAGAAAAAAAATCATATATAATATATACGAGAAAGTGCAGGTTGATTGATGTCAGGTATCTAGACGTAAAACTGAACAGATCATCTCTGAACACGATATCTGTTCGGAAGTATTTATGTATACATTTATGTTATGTGTACTTATATTGTATATATATTATTATATATATAATCTATATATATATATATATATAAAATATATATATATATATATATAATATATAATATATAATATATATATTATATAAAATTGTAACATAAATATATTTAATATACGTACCATGTGTAATAGCAAGCGTATATATAATTATATAATATATTATATATATATATATCCTAATATATATAATATACTCCAGTTACGTACCACAAGCGTATAGTAGTATCAAGCGCCAAGAAATATCAATAAAAACATTAGCGCATATAAAGCGAGGAGAAAAATCAATAATAAAATTATACTCGTCAATATAAGAGCACGCAAGATGAATATAGAATACTACCATTGACGAATGAAGCACAGAAATGAAAATATAATGAATCATTAAGAAAAGAAAAGGTAGGAAGTAGACATAAAAGGAAGACCGCAAGAAGATAATAATAACAGAATAAAGAGGGATGGATGAAGAAGGAGGGGAAGGGGGTTGAGGGAGGGAGGGAGGGAGGAAGGGATGGCCATCATCATCTCTCCTCCTTCGTCAGAACTTCTCCCACGCCCCAGCTCCACACTTATACATGTCCACGCACTGGCGACCCCCTAACGCAAATCATCTCGAGTCTTGGCCCGTGTAATTGTCAAACCCCTCTTCCTTATCTCTCTCTCTCTCTCTCTCTCTACACAAGACATGCGTACACTAAATACACACACACACATATATACACATACATACATATATGCATACATATTACGTGTTATTTGTATGTAATTTCTTATACCCATTTACCAAAAATTAGAAAATAAAACTAAATTTCAGGGTTGCTTTCACTTCTCTCTCTCTCTCTCTCTCTCTCTCTTCATCTTCTCTTTCTCTCTCTTCTCTCAAAAACAAATAATCTATCATGAAAAATGTAACAATACTTCTAATACTTTTAATCTTTTTTTTTTTTTTTGTATCATCCTCTAATTTGAAATTCCTGAACTCTTTTTGAACTGCTGCCGAAACTTTCTACATTCAAAAGCTCCTCATTTTGGTTGAGATGCCGCCACCCCTCCAATCCACGCAAACTCTCTCTCTCTCTCTCTGTACTTTCTTTCGTCATCCTGCTCGAACTGATTGGGGTCCGCCATTCTAAAGAAAATGGTTCAGGCCCCCAAAAGAAGTCGAAGAAGACAATTCCTCTGTAGACCGAACCATCTCTCCTCTCTGTTCCGTTACGAAATAAAAGATAAGAAAAAATAAGGGGGGTTTAAGGAAATATCTCTCTCTCTCTCTCTCATCTCTCTCTCTCTCATCTATATCATATATATATATATGCAAGCATTTATGTGTGCGTGCGTAATGCGTGGAAGAGGCTAGCGAGTAAGTTTATGACACAGATAGTTGCTCTCTCTCTCTCTCTCTCTCTCTCTCTCTCTCTCTCTCTCTCTCTCTCTCTCTCTCTCTGTAAGCCAAGCCTGACTGGACCGAGGGGGAAATTCACTGATAGTGAAGTTTGTCATAATTCCCACGCCACTAATCGCTGTCGTGGTCTTTCCCGATGTCGTAAACCTTTTGAGATGAGATGACTCGGATGCTGCATCTAAAGTCCGGGATAAGGAAATTAATGAGGCTGATTTCTAAATAAAAAAAAATTTATTAAAAAAAAAATAATAAATAAAAATTGGGGGCGATGAACTGATTTAATGTCATTTAATGTCATTCGCATTTGTATATTGATCTGAAACACCTTAATGTGTCTATATAGGAGACCTGGAGATTATATAAATCGAGGGCTTTTAGTACTTTATTTAGTATTAATATCAATGAAAAATAAGCGAGCATCACAACACGCGGGAAAAAAAAAATCTACGAGAATCTACAATTCCATGACTCAAACTGCAATGACAGGCCGGATGCTGAGAATGTGTACCTGGACTGTCAGGAAATCTATCTCGCCTTCATTTCCAACAGTGCAAAGAGGTCATTCGCGTAACAAGACGTCTTACAAATCAGTGATGACTCGGAAACTCCGCAAAATAAAAAAAAAGTCGTTCTTTGTGCTTTTTCTACGATATTGGATGGCGTGGATTGATCAACAGTCGTGAATAAATAGTAGCAGTAATAATGAACAATAAATGAGTTGGTATTAATAAAGATAAACAATGTCCCAACTAAATACACAAACGGTGCTGCATCTAAGATACTGGATGGCGTGGACTGATATATACTCGTGAATTAATAATAATAATAATAATAATAATAATAATAATAACAACAACACAAATGAGAAGATATCAAACTACGTCCGGTGTTGCATCTGAGGTCTATCCCCGGAAATGGTCTCGGTGGGTGGAATGGTACAAATAAGCATAACACAGACAATAATCACATAGTTTATAAGAAAAGATCAAATACTTACGTTGGCTGTCAATTTTTTATTTGGGGGGTAGGGGAAGCGAAGCATGAAAGAAAAAGGAGACGAGTATTCAGAAATAACAACAGAGCAGAATGAACGAAAACATGGCAGAGAGAATGAGGGTCAAGACTGAATATCTTTATTATATTATCATCATCATTTTACCTCGTATCTCTCACTAAATGGAAAATAAATTAAAATAATCCCGCTTTTCTCGATTCTCGCCGACATTGAAATCAAAATGAGTGAACTAAGTGAGGATGGGAGTTAAAAGCGTTTCTCATTTTTGTCTCCTCTTTATAACTGTCGCTCCTTTAACATTATTTTTTTTTTATTTAATTTTCTCATTACAGAGAAACCTTGGCAGGAGAGTATAGAATTTATGCAAAAGGCCAAGCACTGAGACCTATGAGGTCATTCAGCACTGAAACGGAAACTGATAGGAAAAGGTTTGAAAGAAAGCCTCAAAGCAGTTGGAATATGAAAGGAGTTACAGTAAAAGGAACAAAAGGGATCGCAGCTAGGGGGCCGAGAGCACGTTACAAAGAACCTTCAGCAATATGCCAACAGTGCACCGCTTGAGGTGCACTGACGGCAACGAAAACTTTTTCTACAAGTATAATTTTCGTTTATTTTTTTAAATTGTTTTTTTACTGAACGGCAGTCTCTCTAGGGATTTTTTTTTTTACCCAGATAGGGAAACGCCAGAATGATCGATAAATCAATCAATTCCTAATAAGAGAAGTGACATGGTGACAACGGGAAAAAGTCATTGGCGACAAATATGAATGAGAGAGAGATGCGCATTGTTGTTACTGACGGAGACGAAACTTGCACGATACGTAAAAAAAAAAAAATAATAAATAAATAACATATGTACGACAAGGAAATCGAAATGACAGAAGCAGAATTATTACAAGTTTTGCATCAGAAAAAAAAAGTTAATCAATAAGATGACAATAAATAAAAAGGAAATCGAAAACAAAAGTACGACAAGGAAATCTAAACGACAGAAACAGAATGATTACACTTATCAAACTTTTCGAAAAAGTAAAAACAAAGATAATCCACTAATATGAGAAATAAATAAAACATAAAAGTACACAAGACGTCTTGGAGGAAACGTGAACCTTAAGGCTCTAAGACCAAATATGATTAAATCGAATAAACTAGAGAAAAAAAATCAGCTTTCCAACTGTAGCTGGTAAAAATACAGTAACTTCGGCTAAACGGGTTCATTCGCGAATATTAGTTTCATTAAAAAAACGGAAGTACAGAAAATATGAAAAATGCTAGTACATGACAAAGATTATATATTATATATATTATATATATATATATATATATATATATATATTATATATATATGTGTGTATATATGTCAGAGTTCAGTTCTTCAGCTTTCAGAATCTTATAATTTTTCGAATTTAGAGCATATATATATATATATATATATATATATATATATATATATATATATATATATATATATATGATATATATATATATATTCCGAAATCGACAAATTATAAGAATCTGAAAATATGAGAACTGACACTGTGGCATTTGTTAATCAGGAATAAATTAATCAAGCTTATTTATCCTAAGTCATTGAATATAAAAGAGAACATTGATAAGGGAATCCTCAAAGTCCCTTATTCAAAGAGATATCATAGAATACTACAAGAGTATCCCACAGAAGAATAATTTAAAAAAAAGGGCATCAAAGTAGGCTACACATAATCAACTCATCTACTATATAGAACAGGTGGATGCGTATGTACATAGGCATATACGTTTATCTATACATGCGATATAAACATACGGTACATGTCTACCTCAAGAGGGAAAACGACTATAGGGTCACTAAAAAGAGCCAACAGGTCCTTCAACTGGGATGGGGGAGGGGGAAATATGTAAGAAAGGTCAGGAAATGAAAATGCCCAAATAATATAACAAGGCAAGAATTGTACACACACAGATATCACACGTCATATCATAGGAGGGAGCAAATACCCCTATTTCATAGATCATGCTGCTGGCGAGAAGGGTAAGGGTAGGGTAGAAGAGGAGGTCAAATGCCCCCCTGCTACCTGCCTAGCCTTACCTGTGTCGAGAAGGGTGGGTCTGTGGTTGTGGGGGTCGTGCAGTGGGTACGGGATGGTCGCGGGCGTGCCGCTGGGCTGGTTCTCGCGCTGGGCCTGGGAGAGGTCGACGGGGCGATGGGCGGCGGTGTGTGGACCCAGGTGGTGTGAAGTGGGCGGCAGTGAGCCTGTGGCGTGGCTCTGTGGGGGCTGGCTACAGACGATGGGGGATAGCCGCCCACGGGCGTTCCTCCTGCGTGACCATTGAC
>NC_087207.1:75972514-75977514 GCF_015104395.2 Macrobrachium nipponense
ATAGAGTATAGGCCAACGGCCATCCGCTGAGACCTACGAGGTCATTTAGCGCTGAAAGGGGAATTAACAGTTATAAGGTTGGAAAGCGCAACTGCTTTGAGGAAAACCTCAAAGCAGTTGCGCTATGAGTCAATTGTGAGGAGAGGTGAATAGCAAGACGGAAGGTAGATACTATGAATGAAGGTGCAGTAAAAGGAATGAAAGGGGTTGCAACTAGGGGCCGATGGGACGCTGGAAAGATCCTTTAATAATGCATACATTGCACACTGTGAGGTCCTCTGACGGCACTACCCGTCCCGCAACGAGGTTAAGTAGTTTAGTTTCTTATAATACACCAGGATTTTAATTTAAAAAATGCTTACACAATGAGGAAATGATAAACAAAATAAATATGTGAACCGAAGTGTCATTGAAAGACTACAAAGAGACAGATAAATCAACAGAGTAGACAATGCAATATCTGTCAGCTGGAGACGAGACAGGCAGTTGTTGACGAAGCTACCTACTTCTCGGAAACAACTTCTGTTTCCCTGAAAATCGAGCAAGAGATAAAACCGGAGAATACCATCCAGACATACAATTTCATATACAGTATACACACACACACATACAAATATATATATATACACACACACATACACATATCGTATCTATTACCTCACCAGGATAAATCATTAAACAACTGGTATATACTGATCTCCAAAGAGCGACTCTTGCTGGCCAGCAATCATAAAACCCTCTCTGACAATAGTACAATTAATCTTTGGAAGTGTTCGACCCAAACCTGCTGAATATTACATACAGCAGAGAGATATATATAGCATGTATGATGCATGCAAGATGGAAGCCAATATATATCAGACGCATTCGCCTTAAACCGGAGAGAGAGAGAGAGAGAGAGAGAGAGAGAGAGAATTTTTTTGGAAGCCAACATGCAAACACCATACCCTCTTATTCCTTGATGTTGGAGGAGAAGTATTGACTACACTGACTGTCAGAGAGAGAGAGAGAGAGAGAGAGAGAGAGAGAGAGAGAGAGAGAGTGAGGCCAATGTAACGAGGGGAGAATCGCGCCCCTCTCCGCTCCGTTCCCTCCCCGTCCCCAACCTGACGGTCTCCCTTTCAGGTGGCGCGTTCCCACGCTCGTCCTCGGAGGCAGAGGGACGTAAGCCTCGCTGGCTCCGGCGCGCCATCTTCACCCGTTGTCTTCGCGGCCGAGTCAAGACCACACGACTCTCAATACACACTTCTTGCGTTACCAGATGAAAACTGCCCGAAAACACCTACTTCTTTTTTTTTTTTTTTTTTTTTTTTTTTTTGTTTTTTTTTTTTTTTTTTTTTTTTCTTCCCTTGTTTTTCTCCCTCTTTAATATGTCCTCTGATAAAGCCATCGAGGCCCACGGAAGCGAATAAATAAAAGAAACGAATGAGGATGCGACTGGAGGCAAGGATTCATAAAGGAGTTTGAGGAGAGCATCACTTCCAGTAAACTGTTTTACTTTAGGATCGTGTGTAAGCGCGCGGGAGTAAGTGCGTGTGTATGCGTGCGTGTGTGCGTGTGTGTGCGCGGTCCTAAGAAACCATGAGTCAGCAGCAGCAGCCACAGTGGAAGCAGTAGCACAAGCTTATAGCGACAGAAACATCCAATTTTGCTAAATACCTGAAGGTGAAGACATCGCTTACAGCTTTCCTGCTCTTATCTTTATTCCAGATTTTATTCAAACTATTTTCTCCACTCTTCTTTTTCACTTTCTTTTATATTTTATTTTTCTGGCATCACGTAGCTTGCCGGAACTTCCCTGGCCTTTCCGCTAAGTTAGGAAAACCAATTCATCACACACAGATGAAAATATATGAAGTCTCTCTCTCTCTCCTTGCGAGTGGAGTTTTTTTTTTATCATATAAGACTTTTCCGACTACAAAGATGTCAGTGGATCTGGCTTTAGTTTACTTCGAATGCCCACTCATTATAATATTCTAGCTGACCCAATCCGGCGCTGCATGGGAAAACTATGAATGACAACTGATAAACACTCACTCTCTCCTAAACCCCCCCCTCTCTCTCTCTCTCTCTCTCTCTCTCTCTCTCTCTCTCTCTCTCTCTCTCTCTTTTGTTAAGATTGTTGCTTCAGTTACATTGCCCAGCACTTCCGACATTTTATATTTCACCACTTCTCAACCATATACCTATATGTATGTATGTATATATATACACACACACACACACACACACACACACACACATATATATATATATATATATATATATATATATACATATAGATATCCATCATATTATATATATATATGTGTGTGTGTGTGCATCTACTTATTTACACATCTATACATATATATATATATATATATATATATATATATATATATATATATATATATCACATCATCAAACAGAACCGCAAAGAAACCACAACGATTTCATTCACGCCGCCATACAGCGACCATACTACTACTCTTTCGCTTAAAACAGTTTTCGCCTTAATCGATTACGACTCATTTAATTAAATTTAACTAGATTAATTAACCTCACTCGTTAACCCCTCGGAAGACGCATTTATTCCCACTGAATTAATCTAACAGATAAAAGGGGAGAGAGAGAGAGAGAGAGAGAGAGAGAGAGAGAGAGAGAGGACAGGAAAAAATTATTTGAAGTCATGATGATGTACTTGTTTCTAAAGATAAAGATGTGCCTGCATCATAAAGACTCTCTCTCTCTCTCTCTCTCTCTCTCTCTCTCTCTCTCTCTCTCTCTCTCTCTCTCTCTGTATTTACCTTCGTAATACTTACAAGCATCTCCTTACAACAGGGTTAAATTAATCGATTTCACTTAAGAAACTCTCTCTCTCTCTCTCTCTCTCTCTCTCTCTCTCTCTCTCTCTCTCTCTCTCTCTCTCCATAACTTACCTTTGTAATACATGCATCGTACTTTATAATAATGGTGTTAAACTTGTCAATTCCATTGAAGAAACACTGTGTGTGTGTGTGTTTAATAAATGGCTACAAAAAAACGAAATAGTTAATACCGTGCCAGAGCACGAAAAACTCTGACTTATATTCTTAATGGTTTACAGTCAAACTTATTAAAATTTTGTTTAATGCAATGTAGCCCCTAATTAAGTAGATTCAAAATATAGGTAATGTGTCATCATGGAGAAATTAAATGCACTGAAAATTTTTAACAATTAGAAAACACAAAAATTGAGATGCATTAAAAAAAAAAACAATCACACGGTGATCAAACTAATTGAGAAGTAAGAAAGAAAACATACTTGAAGAACTTAAAACCACAAGAAAACACTTTCCAAAAAGGGAATTCAATTTAAAGATATTAAAACCAAAAGAAAAAAAAATGCTAGGAAACATTAAAAAGCGGAGCTACAACAATATATTCAAGGAAATCAACCAAAGAGTAAATAAACATTTCAAGAAATCAAAACCAAAAGAAATCAAGTTGTTTTACTTGCATTGCATCAAAAGCTCATGTCGATTAAAAAACAGGTTTGGCTCTGTTTGGGCAATCAACTTCCTTGCAATCACTCCAAAATTGCGCGATATTTTTTTCTGCCAATCAACTTTTTTCTTCCCATTCGGAGAGAGGAGTGTCAGTAAAATAAAAATTAAATAAAAACCCAATTCTCAATTAAAAGAAATAGCGCCAGATACAATACAATAAACGCATTCGGAGATACTGCCTGATCAAACGTTAACACCACGAAAATAAAAGTAAAACTCCACGTACAAGATAGAACAGGAAACTAACAATAATAACAAAACCAACACTGAAAACAAACTACACAACAAAGGCCAATGCACAAGCTCAAAGCAAGTCTTCAAACAAGTGAAAAATGCAAAACAAGATGCGAGCACAATAAACTCCCCTACTCCATTAGGAAATAGTAAGCACAATAATAGTAGCAATAAAAAAAAGAAGTTGAAAAATAAACATAATAAACCAGTGTCCCCTTTTCGTCTGGCCTCCCTACAATGGGCCACTCATTAGCTTGACTCGACCATTGAAATCTTGCCCAATAAAGCCACGGTGGGTACGGAATACGCGTTATATGCCCCGACCAGAAGAGCGGCTGCCCCGTCAAAGAGTCGCCCACAACAACGGGCACCAGCAATTACGCACCTCTGGTGACGTCATTCGGGGCACCAGAGAGAGAGAGAGAGAGAGAGAGAGATTATGAAAAGAGACAGGAAAAAGAGAAAGGGGGAACAAATTGTGAGACGAGAGAGAAAGAGAAATTATGAAAAGAGGAGAGACAAAAAGATGAGGACGGAGAGAGAGAGAGTGGGAGAGAGAGAGAGAGAGAGAGAGAGAGAGAGAGAGAGAGAGAGAGAAATTATGAAAAGAGACAGAGAGAAAGAGAAAGGGGGAACAAATTGTGGAGAGAGAGAGAGAGAGAAATTATGAAAAGAGAGAGACAAAAAGTGAGGACGGAGAAAAGAGGAGAGAGAGAGAGAGAGAGAGAGAGAGAGAGAGAGAGAGAGAGAGAGAGAGAAGCTTGCAGCGGTTATACTAAAAGAATAGGCTCTCAAGGGAAGGAGAGAAGAGGAATATGGAGAGATGGGAGAATATGGGGAGAAGGGAGTAGTAGGGGGAGAAAGGGGGAGGTGAAACGATTGGGGTGGTGGGGGGGGGGGGGTAGGGGGGGGAGGGAGACGTGAGCTGGGATGAATAAATTGACAGGATGTATTCAATCACTTGGTCAGGAACAGGGAAATTATTGAAAGGGTCCTCCGCGCGGATGCTTAAGTGCAAAGGGACAGAGAGAAAACCCGCTTTTCGCGCATCGTTTTCAGATCATCGGACAGTACGTGCTTACGTACGTACACTTGCGTACGTACACAGACACACATACATTCATACGTACATACGTTACATGTACACATAAATACAGGCAAGGATTTTACGTTTGCTGATAATATTCATCACATTCCAAATTTTCGTGATTCAGTTTTTCATATGTGTATGTATAT
>NC_087207.1:75982514-76017514 GCF_015104395.2 Macrobrachium nipponense
CAAGAAATTAAACGAACACTATTAATTTGTTAATCAACAAATGCTAGGAGATGAGGGCCGACGTCATATTTATAATCCATTCTGACATATTTAGATTTGGTTTAAAATAATAAAATAAAAATAAGAAATAAATCTAATTCATTTTGATGTATGGAGATGACTCTTTGGTGGATCATTAATCCAAAAAGTAGGCCACATTACCGAAAGGCCATCTTCAACGATTTGCAATCAATAATACAAATGACTGAAAGTAAGTCTTCAAACAATGAGTAGCCGAACTTCTATTTTTAAGACATTTCTTTTTCTCTATTTTTCAAGAGAAAAGAGTATCGCTGCCTGCAGGAATGAGCCAATCTTTTGTGCTACACATATAACCTTGCACGGCACAACCAAATAAAAAAAAAATAGATAACTGAAATTAAGAGGGATGGGAAAACATCCTCCGGAGGAAATGCTGATGATGATAGGGGGGGGGGGAAGGAAGGGGGGGAGGGGTTACCTTCAAACGTGGTATACAGGAATGCTATCGTCACAGCTTATGGCTCCGAAGACAACGACGACACACAAAGTCCCGAGCGCCGCCGCCGATGCAGTTTCAGTGCGGAGTCGGGAGGGTCAACTGAGGGCCTGGGAAACTCCTAAAGAAGCCATTGTACAGTCCGCTTTACAAAAACGGCCGCTTCCCCCCATCCCCCCCCTCCCCCCCCCCCCCCCTTAATTACTCCTCCAAAACCATATCTCCTTTATCCCCTTACCTCTCTCTCTCTCTCTCTCTCTCTCTCTCTCTCTCTCTCGCCTCACCTTTCCGCTTCCCTGTCTTCCTGAAGTCACAGGATTAACTTTCTTTGACGATCTTCGTCTTGGCGCTTGGAATAATCTGATCAACTCGACGTCCCCGATTCGATAACTATGTAAGTCCACTAGGAGAGTAGCGTCGTCAGTGCACCTCATGCAGTGTACTGTAGGCATTTCTTATAAGGTTCTTTGCAGCGTGCATTCGGCCCCTATAGATGCAGCCCCTTACGTTCCTTTTACTGTACCTCCTGAATTCTTTCTTCTATTTTTCTTTCCATCCTCTCCTCACTGCGAGGTTTTCCTCCTGTCACGCCTTTCAAACCTTATACTCTCAATTTCCGTTTCAGCGCTGAATAACCTCATAGGTCCCAGTGCATGGTCTTGGCCTAAATTCTATATATTCAGACCGGTTCTATTCAGATAACTATATAAATCTTAAGCAAAATGTTTATAGAACCACATAAAGCTGTCTTTCTCGTCTGCTAATCTTACCGCCAGAAATAAATTGCGATGCACTTCTTTTGTTTCTTCAGCTCGTCTCCCCACAGGAAGCGAATTCTTCCTTATCTCTGTACCGACAACTGAAGTAAATTAGAAATAAATTCGACTTCCTCAATTTTCCTTGGATCTACACACGAAATAAACTACATCTTCATTTCCTCTTTCATTACGCGAATCGCCATGCTGTACCTTTCCTCCATCAGTGGCAACGGGATACTTAACATAACGTAAATCTCTCTCTCTCTCTCTCTCTCTCTCTCTCTCTCTCTCTCTCTCTCTCTCTCTCTGCAGTTCATTATACCCGTTGGTTTGCGGTGTGAGTGTCTCCCGTGTGCCTTGTCTTTTGGTGACCAATACCGAACAAGTGCCCACTTTTGGAAATGCCCAAGTTCAGGAGAATGGGTAGAGGAGTCTCTCTCTCTCTCTCTCTCTCTTCTCTCTCTCTCTCTCTCTCTTCTCTGCAGTTCATTAATACCCGTTGGTTTGCGGTGGTGAGTGTCTCCCGTGTGCCTTGTCTTTTGGTGACCAATACCGAACAAGTGCCCACTTTTGGAAATGCCCAAGTTCAGGAGAATGGGTAGAGGAGTCTCTCTCTCTCTCTCTCTCTCTCTCTCTCTCTCTCTCTCTCTCTCATAAGAATCCACAAAAGGCATTGTTGCCTGCCCCTTCGAGGACCGAGATGTGATCTGTGGTAATTGAAATCATTATTTCGAGGCTATATCAGCTCGGAGGATTAATTTGCGGTATCGTCGAAATTACAGCATATATACTACTGGTCTGTCCCGTTACGAGAAGCTTGGAGAACCAAACTTGTGGATATAAAGTGCGTTTTAATGAATCTCTCTGAAGCAACGGATGAAATGTACGAAGAGAAATGAATCTAATCATCAGAATTGGTAATTAGGGACAAATGAGAAAACATTAAAACTCAGATGACTAAGCTGATACACACACATACACACACACACACACACACACACACACACACATCATATATATATATATATATATATATATATATATATATATATATATATATATATATATAAAATATATAAACACTGTATATGTGTGTTTGTGCGTGAAAAAATCTTTCTTAGCCACCTGCATTATTCATATAAGAATCTAAATCACACATCCAGTACAGGTTTGCATTTACAAACCTTTATATAAGTGGTTTGATTTAGAAACAAATTTGGCTGTACAGCACCAATGGTCGTCTACGCCATAAATTTACAATCTAATAAAAACTACTATAATTATACCTGGATCTCCTTTCAAAACTTACTTGAAAGGCACTGGAACCTGGCGTTCTCCACTTCCACATCGTCAGCACTGTGACAAAGGCAATCGGTCCCTTCGTTCATCCAAAAATTAAAGTTTTAATTCATGCCACAATAAACTTATCTCTACGAAATGAACACCTCCATCTTGAGGTAATAAGATGCGACGGCCTCACTCAGATTAAAGTTACTTAGTTTGTAGTACGTAGTATCACAGCCTTTTATCACAGTCTATATCTATGACGACATCAACAACAACAGAAGCCAAATTCTCGACAGCTGTCATTTCTGAGGCTATTCTGCGTAAGTGACGTTGTAGGGGGTTGGTATTGGTCACTGTCGTATTATGACAACCAATTAGCAAAGAGTCCAGCCTAATCACATGCTAAAATATAAATAAGTGCTCAGCAGGCGCAACAGCAATAATATTGAGGCTTTCTAGTATACCTAAACAGGAGGACGGTAATTGAAACTGAAAAAATCATGTCTCGGTCGGAAGCGGAAATGACAATTTTATTTGTAATGATCCTAATTGGTCTGAGGACATTAAGGCTTTCTATTTCTAATAGGTAAATAAGGGGCGGGCCGATTACTTTTACGTTATAACTGGATTTAGCAGATTTTCAGAATAAAAACGTTTTGAACAAAATGCCGATATGGAAACGTAGGATAACTGTAAGCACGGGGGCAGGAGGGGGGGGGGGGCGATGGAGCTGAGGAGAGGAGAGGTGAGACGGAAGGAGGGGGAGGGGGGGGAGTATATAGTCAGGGTCGCCAATCCCCTAGGAAGGGAGAGGGGGAGGGTGAGGGGGGTGGGTGGATAGGAGTCGAAGTTGCGTGAACGACGAGTATTAGCAAGTCTTCCTTTGTCATTAAGAACCATCTCGACCTCGACACTCCACATTAACTAGCGTTAACTACCGCCACTACGTTAATTGCTCTATTTGTGTGTGGCTCTTAATAGGCTCTGTGCCAACGTGGGATCCTGCTCTTCATGCCCCCTTACCCAAACAAACTTCTTTCTCTATTTGCATAAAATGACGATGTATTAAAAAAACAGAATTGGTGTCACATAACATCATGTAACATTTAAAAATTAACATTTGGAAAATTCCAAGTGAAGATATTGGTATGTCATTTACATCAGAAACAAAGTCTGTCAGAGAACATTCGTCCGTTGTAATACAAATTAAAGTTTGAGAGACTCAAACTCATTCATTGTATTAACAAAGTCTGACATAATTACGAAAAATTCATTCGATGCAACACTTGATCTAACAGACTTCAATTCGGGACGACCATTCGCATCACATACTATAAAAATCAGTGTAAGACGATCCGGTTATATGTTGACAGGTTGACGAAGCCTGGATTTTTCTTCCGGGGTATAATCCAAAACATTAATTAACGATCCAGATAACAAATCTAAACAGAGTGGCACTGTAATTTCAATAAAAAGCTGAAGAATGAGATTACAATCCGTACAATGAGGACTCGTATATTATTATTATTATTATTATTATTATTATTATTATTATTATTATTATTATTATTATTATTATTATATATGAGGGACCTGAACCCTATTCATGTGGAACAACCCAGCAGATACCACTGAATTGAAATTCAAGCTTTCCACAGAATATTATGGTGTTCATTATTATGAAGAATTAAGAGGAAATAACGTGGAATATAGACAGACAAGATCCTACTTATCAAATAATAATAATAATAATAATAATAATAATAAAATAATAAATAATAATAATAATAATCATATAATAATAATAATTGCATTTTGCTTGATCTTCTTATGTTCATATAACAGCAATCCGGTAAAAAGAAAAAAGAAAAGAAATTGCAATCCTGGTATAAAGCTAATGAACGAAATTCCGATCCCTAACCGAAGCTACAGTCCATTTTCCATTTTTAAAAAAATACGAAGGTACGATTCCGATAGCTGATAAAACCACGTAATCACAAGCTAATCAAGCAACGATATACAAATTTCCTCCTCACCCTCCTCCTCCTCCTCCTCCTCCCCTCCTCCTCCTCCTCCTCCGCCTCCCCTTCCTTCCCTCCTCCTCCTCCTCTTTCCTGTTGGCAAAAGAAGCTCGTTAATGGAAGGTTATCAACAGGAAACACAAATTTTATATCAAGGAGAAAGCGACGACCTAACATTTTAACGACTCCATTACAAAATCCAGAGGCGGGGGGCGGGGGAGTTTGGGGGTGATTAGCATACAATGGCAGACTTTAGGGGAAGGGGAGGGCTGGGGGGGCAAGTCATCCAGGGAGAGAGTGGAGGCAAGAGAGACGAAAAAAAAATTGGATAGAGCGAGTAATTATAAACAAAATGAGGGTGAGACGGTATAGGGAGGGAAATAAAGACTAAGAAAATAGAGATTAGGTAACTACAGACAAACGTCCATTTAAAGAAAGTGGCGACAGCCACAATCAAAGTACACGAATGATAAAATCTTATGTGGGTGACTACAGAAAAATATCAACATTGAATTACAAGGATTATTTGTAAAATGTACATGCTAAAATATTTTGTTAAATTCTGGTATATTCAAGTCAACTTTGATAAAATTCTGCATGTAATGATATTAAAACTGTAAAATATTGTATATTTTCTCTAATAAAAGATAAAAAAAAAATTACACCAAGAGCAAAGGAATAACGGGACAATGAACTTGACAAAATTCGCGGAGCTGACCAAGATGTTATCAAAGCCCCATTACAAGGCAGTTACCACGAAACAATGAAAGACACCAGAAATTATATCAAACAATGAATTATTATTATTATTATTATTATTTATTATTATTATTATTATTATTATTATTATTATTATTATTATTATTATTATTATTTAAAAATACTCACAATAGCATGAGTCTTCAAATGCAGATTCCACAGTTATGTAAATGTACATATATTTTATCTTCAAATATATATATATACCTTTAAATAATTGTGGATTTTTTTCTCCATATAATTATTGTTATTATTACTATTATTAGGTAGATGAGAACTATTCATATGGAACACGCCAACCAAAGGGGTCATTCACTTGAAATTTAGCTTCCAAAGAATATGGACTTCATTAGGAGGAAGTAAGTGGAAGTACAGGGAAATACAGAAAGAAGAGATCCCACTTAAAAAAAAAGTGCTGAATAACACAAGCAATGCGCAATATATATTATATATATATATATATATATATATATATATATATATATATATTATATATATACTTGAAATCACAAAAAACGCTAATGACGCGAGAATTATAGGAACTAAGCAACAGCCACAAAGGAATAAGACGAAAGTACTTAGCATATCTCCGTTTCATACTTTCCATTGTGGTTGTAACTTTCTTCATATATATATATATATATATATATATATATATATATATATATATATATATATATATATATATACGTATATATATACACACACACACGCACCAGACGGAGGGTAACGAGAGATGATAGCACTTATGGGAAGGCGACAGAGAAAGAGAGACTGACAGACAGACAGCAAAAATGGGCGTGGTACGTACAGGATGCGGGAAGAACGAGTGTGCAGCAAGAATAAGGCGTGTGGGCGTGGCCTGTTGCATCACGGAGGCCAAATGTTAAAAAGAGGTCGCCTTTGCCATGACCTCCGACCCGAGCAGGGTCAAAATTATCATTCGGGAGGGTGCGGTTCGCGCTGAGGTCAAAATGACATCCCAAGAAAGAAGAAAGGAGTCTCAGAGATACTTCTCTCTCTCTCTCTCTCTCATCACACGCAAATATATAATATATATAGATATATATATATATATATATATATATATAATATATATATATATATATATATATATATATGTGTGTGTGTATATATATATACTATATTACAAACATACATATTCTGCGTTTTTATACAATGACAAGTCTGTATACTTTTCCGATAAACTGGACTTTGGGGTTTACAAAAATATGATTCCAATATTTCAAAATAACACGATGATACAATCATTTAATCAATTCGGTTCTAACATCTGATATTTTCATTGCCTAATCTAAAAATTCCAACTTCGTTAGATCCAGTGTTCTTATCAATCAAATGAAATTTTGGTTTAACATAATATCGTTACAAATGCTAGTTTTTTTTTTTTTTTTTACCTTTGCGTAATCTATATATATATGTTTTAATTTTTTTATTTACTTGACTTCATTTCCTCACTTGACTGGTTTCGCTCTTCATTCATTTCAATTTACATTCCTCGAACTAGGAAGAGATTTTTCGAACATTTCTTGACGATACCAGTAACATTAGAAACTGAGTATATGGTCATAATATCAGATTTATAGCTACATTGCCAGCCATGTTTCGAGCGCATACACAATCACATACATACATACATATATAATTATATATATATATATATATATATATATATATACATGTATGTATGAATGTATCTGTGTATGCGCTCGTAGCATAGCTAGCAATTTGATAAATATTACCAGACTCGAATTTTGATCTTACTGGTATCGTCATGAAGTGTTCGAAAAATCCCTATATCTAGTTAATATACATATTAACACATACGTATGCGTTTGTAAGAATGTACGTAAGTTCCAATACATAATCCCGACACGAGTAAATACTAAATAGAACAAAAAATAATAATAAAAAAAAATATAAAAAAACTGAACACGGCTCTTATAAGCAGTTAAAAATTGAACTCGGTGGTCGCGGCCGCTCATTTCGGCCGCAACAAATGGCTCTGAAAACGCCACCGGTGTTAACAATACAAAAAATAATAAGTTCTTGCAATGTTTTAAGTGCCACTTGTTGAGCAAAAAGAATAATGCAATGTCGATAAAGTTGCACAAGGAACGCCATTATAGACATTAAAACAGTGATAAGAAACCCCACTAAGCGATTTCCTTTGAGGCAATAAATATGAGAGAGAGAGAGAGAGAGAGAGAGAGAGAGAGAGAGAGAGAGAGAGAGATGAGAATATATATATATATATATATATATATATATATATATATATATATATATATATATATATATATATATATATATATATCACACAAATCCAGCATTAGGGTGAGGGCAACATCGCCAGTATGTCGTCACCATAAGCAAACATTTTTAAGGCACGAGAAAAAGACGTAAAGAGAGAGAGAGAGAGAGAGAGAGAGAGAGAGATTCTAATAATCAAAGTCAATGGTCAATTACGAAGGCTGTATCTGTGCGGTTTTCCGATGCGGTCGAATCGGGCACAGTCTACTCAACCGCATGGATTGTCTCTTTCGAAAAGCAATTTCTGAAAAACTACTTAAACCATTTTTTTTATGAAGGCCTACGGGTACGACGAACTACCTGGTGCTCTTATCCATACTGCGAATGGAAAAAAAAAAAAAGTAAAAAATTCGCAATAGTTTCTGTATGCTGCGGCCCATGAAGCTTTCGACCAAGGCCCGGTGGCGGCCTGTCCTATATCGTTGCCTGACGTTGATTATGGCTAACTTTAACATTGAATAAAATGTTAAGAAAAAACTGCTGAGGCTAAAGGGCTGCAATTTGGTTTGTTTGATGAGTGGAGGGTGGATGATCAACATACCAAATTGCAGCCCTCTAGCCTCCGTATAGTTTATAAGATCTGAGGCCGGACAGAAAAAGTGCCGACGGACAGACAAAAGCCGGTACAATAATTTTCTTTGACATATTACTAGAAATGAAGGTCCTGATCCCAAGCAGGGCGAGAATTGTGAGAATTTGATGAAAGATAGAAAGATGTCGGTATTGGATAAAATGGACTTGGGAGCTTCGTCTTGGAAATATATCTGTTGCCGCCAAAACTGAAATCTGCGGTGCTGATGTCACAAGATTTGTCATTCTTTTATTTGGGTGAAGGCTTGATGTCGTAAGATTTAAGTACTTAGGTTTGCTTCATTTGTCACAGAAATGAAGCGAGTAAACGTTAAAATGACTTAGTTCATTTCTTTATAAAAGAAATAAATAAAAAAAAAAAGTTTGAGACGACGATAACTGCATCACTACAATACTTCACATTCTTCAGTATCTCTCGCCTCAACACGAAGGCGGAAAAGTCTTCGCACTAAGCTACGAATGGAAGCAGAATACGATGCCGCCCAGTACAAAATGGCGGCGCAACTCGTGGGGATTGGAGAAAACATTCTCCTTCAGTCCACTCTGAAAAAAAAGCGTCTTTGAAATCACACCATTCTTCGATGCTCCTTATCGCCAAATCATACCGGACATGATACGGCAACGGCAAAAAATCTTGCACGAAACGGAACAGAAAAGTCACCGCCATCAGCATCAATCACGTCGAACTTACCAGCAGATGCCCCGTGAGCAATATGTCAGAAGCAACGGTGTCCACTTATAACAATGCCCAAGCGACGATGTCAACTGTCAACAACAACAGAGAGGGCGTCCTGCAAGGTGGGTAATATACTGTCACTACTACCACTGCCGAAGGAGAGACCACAGCACTGGAAGCATCCACTACTATACGCCAGGAGATGCCGCGAGATGAAAGAGGTGGAGCCGCCGAGATGCGAGATGGTGTCGAGAGGTCTCGAAGGTGTCGACTGTGGGTGGGGGTGTCGGCGGAGATAGTGAAGGAGCACTGAGACAGACAAAGCCACCTGTGCCCCCGTTCGTGCCCCCGCGAGACTTGGGGTCACCTGCCCGAGGGCAGGTCGCGACCCTCAACATCTCACCTGGGGCTGCTGCTGCTGCTGCAACAAATCTCTCATCATCATCACGGGTATCCTCACAGGGAGGAGGGGGGGAAGGGGGTCCCAAAGGGCATAGGGCCTCACTCATTCATGCCCGCCGAGAGAATCCTCCCAATAAGAAACCCTGACAAATCCTCTGAAACCCTTTGACGCGACATAGTTATCCAGGGCTTTAACCCACGCGGAAGCTGTACAGGTAAGTTTCGTGGTTATACCAACCAGAGGCATTGCTGGGGCATTGCCGTGGTATGTGTGTGGGTATAGCGAAGTTGGCCCGTGTGACCTGGGGTGTGCGGGATCGTCAGGGAGGGCGGGTTCCCACACCCTTGCCACTATCGCCCCGACATCTCTCAACTTCCGGTGGCTGCCGAAAAAAACTCTCCCAGGCCCTCTCCCTCGGCGGCAGGATTGGATTGGCCAACGAGGAACCGAAGGAAAGAAGTCTCGGGAGGAGGAGGAGGAGGAGGAGGAGGAGGAGGAGGAGGAGGAGGAGGAGAAGGAGAGGATGCCCTCAGGCATCGCCATCATCATCATCTTCACCTTATGGCATCATCATCTCCCGAGGAACGCTCTCTTCCAATTCCTCTTCCTCCGGCAATTACCAATACTGTACTCCGACGGAGGCGAGACAATTACCACAATTACCAGCGGTGGCAGCAGAGAAATTACAACGATGCCAGGCGATTTCAGCTGCGTTTATTGGCTGCTCTGGAAGTGCGACGCAAAAGAGATGCAGGAACAGACCCGCCGCGAGGAGTCGGGTAGTGATTTCGACCAATTTCGTCAGTACGCGACCCTTTCCCCCTCCCCCTCCTACATCTCGGGGGTATGGAGGGAAGGGGAGGGGAGGGGGGTAGGCAGCAAAACGGAAGAGAATCAGGTGAATTGCCTCTTAATCGTTCGGGGGCTCACTGACCCCTGGGATCTGCAGGGGGAAAGACCCTCCCTCATCCAATAGCTGGGATGACTCTCTCACGACCCCGAAGGGCTCATAATCACCTCGTGCAGTTGTTATACGCACACATGCACGAGACATTCTCGGATGCTATGCCAATTATAGCAATTCTTAAAAAGACACACACACATAGACACAAACACACACTTCCGCTTTCCTCTGACAATTGAACAGAGCAATATCTTCTTCTTGCACTCCAACCAAATGAATACTACCTATTTGGATTCAATGATGCGCAGAATGAAATTTGCAATATTATTCATCAGTACCAAATGGTTTACCTAAGCCACTCTTTTCTTTAGAATATCAATTATCAAAAGACTAACTATATCAATCTCCCCCAAGAAAAAAAGTAAAAAAAACATAAGACTAACCAATTCCGCAATAACTTAAGTTCCTAAGTTATAGTTAGACAAACGAAGACTCACAAATAGTACATTTCCCTATAAATGAAAGGAGTGAAATGAAGAGGAATTTTTTTTTTAGAGATAAAAAAGGGGGGGAGGGGTAAGAGTTACGGGAAACAAAATAAAGGAGCTTCTCACCTGAAGTTTATATTTCAAATGAGTTTTAATTTTGTTTCTACTAAAGCAACAGCGTCATTCTACTTTAGTTGAACTTTGTTTCAACTTTGGCTGAATTTTGATTCTACCAAGGTTGAACTTTCTCTCTCCTGAAGGCGACCGGATGGGGCATCAAATACCCTTATCAAAAGTACCCTTGAGGGAAAAAAAAAGGTGCAAAGTTGACGTTTATTTTCTATGTCAAATAGAAACAAAGGGCTACAGAGAGAGACGAAATGGGAGATCCTGGGATAAAAGACATGAAGATTTTAGAAAAAGTTCTTCTAGATGAAAGAGCAAAGAAATTTGGAGTTCACAAAACACACACACACACAACACACGATACACACACACACACACACTCACACACACACACACACACACACACACACACACACACGATACACAAGTATGTAAAAACTCATCATGATATTTACATGACATTATAGAAAGTATATTAGGTTAAAATAATACAAGAAACTTAATTTAAAAAATGAATAATTAATTGTCTTGAATTTAAAAAAAAAAATAAATTATAAGAAAAACACGGCATAAGGATAACAAACTGATAACACATTTTTAGCCAGCGATGACTCAAGGTTGCTTTAATCTATAAATGCAGGAGGCAGGAAAACTACATATATTTACTAAAACTGTGACAGAGTGAGATAACCAATAAGAAAGAAAGAAGTAATAGCACATATCTCCAAGAGAGAGAGAGAGAGAAAAAAAAATAGCCAATATCCCTGAGAGAGAGAGAGAGAGAGAGAGAGAGAGAGAGAGAGAATAACCAATATCTCTAGGTGAAAGAGAGAAATAATAGCACATATCTCCAAGTGAGAGAGAGAAAACAATAGCCAATATCTCTAGGAGAGAGAGAGAGAGAGAGAGAGAGAGAGAGAGAGAGAGAGAGGGAGGCTGTCAACAGCTAATAAAAAAATAAGAAGGCAAAGCAATATCCCACGATTTAGCTGATTCTGATGAAGCAAGCAGAAGGGGAAGCAATGAAATTAGCGACGCAGAAAACATCTTCGTAAGTGCAAGCTTAGTGCAAAAGCACATCTGGAAATAATGAAGGGGCTCACGATAATAGCCATTAGATTGTCTGCAGAGAGAGAGAGAGAGAGAGAGAGAGAGAGAGAGAGAGAGAGAGAGAATATCTTCAACTTGATCGTTATTACAATTCGACTCACATTATGTAGTTCAGAGTAAGAATCCGTTCCACAATCTTTTCCTTAATATTCTGAGGAAGGTATTAAGATGGGTGGAAGTTGGGGGGAGGGGGGGGGAGGAGGAGGAGGATATGAATAAGGGAACAACGGAGGAACTGCGACATGGGGGGGGGGGGGGGGGGTGGAAAGCACGGACACGGGTAGTTCCCGTGAGAGCGAAGGCTCGTGGCAGATACTTCTTCACGTGTTTTGACTGTTTCCCGATTAGGGGTAATTTAATACCTATCTATCTATCTATCTATCTATATCTATATATATATATATATATATATATATATATATATATATATATATATATATATATATACTTGCATATTACATTAGGAATAAAACATTCGGAGACGAACGCCTAAAAAAAGGATCTATAAAATGCTTACAAACACACACACACACACATGTTGAACATGTAGTACCTCGCTTACCCGAAATAGTCTTTAGAAAATTATTTCTCGTGATTGTATGAAACTATGTATATGTATGAATAAAGATGAAATCCACGAAGGCAAGAGCAATGATGACGTTCAGCAGACTTCTTGTCTGCTAAGCAGAAAAGGACAAGAAGTCGAAAGGCCTTGCAGCGCTCCATCTTTTCTCCTACCTTCGTGGAATTTGTCTTTATGCATATTATTCATCACGTTCCATATTTTCGTGATTCACTTGTACGTATATATACACATATGTATGAATGTAGTACTACATTTACGTAAGTCCATTTTGCACGAGACAGAATTTTCATAACAGATCCCTTATCTGGAACGGAAATGACAGTAGGTGGTTATAAAACTCTAATGAGTGGATGCATTTATTAAGAGAGAGAGAGAGAGAGAGAGAGAGAGAGAGAGAGAGAGAGAGAGAGAGAGAGAGGAAGTGAAGACCGTGTTCTGTAAGTCACAGCTGTTTTAGGTAATGATGAAAATGAATAGATGCGGTGAGGAGGGAGTGATGAGATTAATGATGACCTTTCACCCCTGGGGTGGTAAAGATGACGACATACACGTTACGTCCCTACAGGTACTCGGGTTCGCTAGGAACAGTTGGAAGTAAGCTGTTGCTTTAATGGCTGTCTGTAATTTGTTCGCTAAGGAGCGCTTATGTCAGCCTTTTACAAGTCCACCTTGGGTTCCGTTGAAAGCTGTGGTAGATATATTATTATTATTATCATTATTATTATTAACATTATTACTATTATTATTATTATTCATAAGATGAAACCTATTCATATGGAACAAGCCCACCAAATGGGCGACTGACTTGGAATGCAAGCTTTCTAAGAATGTTATTATTATTATTATTATTATTATTATTATTATTATTATTATTCAGAAGATGAAAACTACACATATGGAACAAGCCCGCCAAAAGGCCACTGACTTAAAATTCAAGCTTCCAAAGATTATTATTATTATTATTATTATTATTATTATAATTATTATTATTATACATAATATGAAACCTATACTGGAACAAGCCCACTAAAGGGACTACTGACTTGAAATTGAAGCTTCCAAAGAATATTACGGTGTTCACTCGATAGTGCTAACAGAAGGTGATGGTAAATACAGAAAAAGGAGATCAGTTATTAAAAAATATAAATAAAAAAATTGATAAATGAATAAAAGAGGTAAAAAAATGATAAATGAATAAAAAAAAGTTAAAATATTAAAATTCCAGTTGAAGTGCATTAGGGAAGTAACACATTACATCTTCGCTTGAACTTCTGAAGAAGAACTTCTGAAGAAGTTCCAATTGCACCTCATCCTCAGGGAGGCTGAAAATCAAATTCCAACTTCCTTTACACTTTCCCCAGGTTATATACTTGGCGCCAACCGCTGGCTAGACCAACACGTGTTGCTGTGTCTGTCTGTCTGCGTCTCTGACGTTAGAAATTGATTATATCCAACCACAGCAAGTTGAAAAAAAGACAGAAAAAGTAACAACAACGCAGCTAAAATGCAACATAGCAAAAGCACCCCACTCGAGCAAGAAGGCCAGGTAGAAGAACAAGCACCGAAGAACATTTGGCTTCCAGATGTTATCCACACCTCCTTGTCTCGGTTTCAAATTGCAAACGCGTCGTGTTACGTCACTCTTCTTCTATCATAATGCTAGTCCGCAACATAACATGACTCTAAAGATATTGTTACTTTGCAAACTTCGACGATTTTAAGGACGTTGCTTGGGAAATTATAATAGTTCTAAAAACTGCCGCTTTGATTTTTTTTTTTTTTTTTTTGTAAACTGGGAGAGCAAAGTCTCATCAATATAATAAAATACTTTTAAAAAAATCTTTAAAAGTGCAACATCAAATTTGGAAAAGTATTCTGTTAAATGCATGTAGACCACATTTTTCCACCAACAAACAGACAGCCATTATTCTCGACTAAACGTAAAAATCGTCAAAAAAATTTCAACAGCATGAAATAATCTCGACCAAACGTTCATAAAATCACATCGTTACCAACTAAACGCGACAGAGTGTCATAAATTCATAAATAACTTCGAAGAAACTGACCCCGAGAAGAGAAATGAAGAGGGAACTGCCAAAGACAATGTGGCGTGCGTCTAGCTCAGAGGAGACGTGTGTCAAGGGAGCTCTGGAACGGAGGAGAAGTGTGGCTTTCAAGACTGACGATTACCTACCTCCCCCTCTTACCCCTCCTCCTGAAGTCTCCTCCCCCCAACCTCCCCCCACACACCAGCTGGTCAGACTTCCTCTCGCCACACAACTTCCTTTAAGGTTCCCCCACCCCAACACTCCTACCCTCCCCCCAACCCCAATACATCCATAAAACGAGCTTGGCGTCGAGCGATCTTCTACTTTCGACCTTCAGTCCTCCCGTCCTATGGGCTCTTTTCGGAGATTCTCCCTCCTCCAGAGGTTACGCGCCGTGCCATAATGCTTCTGCTGGTGCTGCTCCTTCTGCTGCTGCTGCCACGCGCAGAAGATGAGACTCCCTCTGGAGTACTTTGCAGCACCGAAAAGGGGCAGGGTCCTGCAAGCTGGCGTTTCTAGGGGCCTGAATTGTTTATATATACTAGACCTATCAATCAGCATACCACTGGGACACCTTTCTCATTCCAATTCACATTCTTGGGAAAGTGTGCTTTATAGACACTCCCCTTCTTTGCTTCATGACACCGAAAACGGAGAGAGAGAGAGAGAGAGAAGTGAGAGCGAATGAATGGGTGGAGGGAGAATAGAGAGAAGAGACGGTGGTGGGATGGGATGGGGGGGGGGGGGGCATGGAAAGAAGGAAGAAGGGAGGAAGGCAATGAACGTGGACGACGACGACGACGATGATTACGGTGTGATTACCTTCTCACCTGTGACCTTACCTGACCCGGTAAGTCACCAGCCCGGGGCATTTCCCTCCGGGTGGGGCCACACACTCCCGCCCTTGTGCCCGGGCGCCTTAGGAACGAAAATGGCTGCTTCAGACGCACGGCGGATGCGTCCTTGGTTAGAGCGCATCCCCTCGGGGTACCCCTGAGTCTCAGATTTGTGCCTCCGGGCGGTAGCTGAAGGAGGAGGAGGAGGAGCAGGAGGAGGGTGGGGGCCCTTACCCTACCCCTTCTTCCCCCAGGCAACCGACATCCGGCCGTCGGCCACTCCGTCGTAAGGCCGCCATTGGCTTCTTGAGCTCCCGATGGATAAGGCCTTCGTGTCACGCAAATCCTTGGTGATAATTTACCACATCCGGTGCTCGGCTCACGCAGCCACTTCAGGAGGATCGCTTCTTTCTGGACTTTATCCGTCGGTGGCGCCAGAGCGCTGCTTCTGCTGCCACTACCACTTCTACTTCTTCTTCTTCTTCCTGCAGCCTTGGGGCAAATCTGCTGAAATCCTGATATGAACTTCCCGGAACTTCCGACGCTGCCCTTTGTTTCGAACAAGTTCTTCAGTTCGATGGAAAAAAAACGAATGACACAGGTAAGGTTTTTTTTTACACAGGGTTTACCTAAAGCCTGGATAAACACCGAGAAGTTTAGCCTCCTTAGATAAACCCTATATTAAACCGTGTCTGACGAGTGGCTTCGGATGTCACCGAAGGCCAACACTTGCCTGACGAAATTCCATCCTCTCTGAGGACGCCCGCCGGAGGAGGCAGAGGTAACAGAAGAGGTAAAAAGAGACAGCAAAAGAGGGAAGGAAGCAGGATGAAGCGGGGTAAAAGGGGGGAGGAGAGGAGATGGGGGGGGGGGGGGTGGGGGGGGTCGGGTGGAGGAACGATGGTCTCTGTGTGGGTATGTCCTAGCTCAGATTTTCCCACGGGGTGAGCTGGGTTCTCACGACCTCCCCCTCCAATGCCCAAGTGTGGCCCAGGTGCCCAAATAAACCCCCCTTTAACCTCTTCTAGTTCATAAGAATGGCCGATGAGAGAGAGAGAGAGAGAGAGAGAGAGAGAGAGAGAGAGAGAGAGAGAGAGGGCGCGCGGCGGCGACATGGAAACTGAAAATATTTCGTAGTGGGACGATTACAATTTTGCTTGAGGAAGTAATCAATGACGATGATAATTTGCGTGAGCAGTAAAACTAGTATCAGAGGCAGCGATGATACATAAAACAAAATTTTGTTTTTTCTGTCAGATTAACATCTAGCACATATCACTTCCGTTTCCAATTATTCTACACTTACTCTTCTATTTGAAGACACAATCGAATTAACAAAAGGAATTAATATTTATTGTACTCTCTCTCTCTCTCTCTCTCTCTCTCTCTCTCTCTCTCTCTCTCTCTCTCTCTTCTTCTTCTTCTTCTTCTTCTTCTTACTGAGGTTGGCTTGAGTACGAACGTGCTCGTCGGTATGCACCGAAAATACAGCAAAATTATCACGTTCTTTCCGTTCATATTGCGTCATTATCAAGATAATCCACATTTGAATTTTCCTATCAATTCTACGGCGTTTTTGTTTTTCATTTAATCTTCTTAATAGTCTTCATCATCATCATCATCATCATCATCATCGCCTATTTCCTTCTTCTTCTCATAATTAATATTATTAATAGTAGCAGTAACAGTAATATCTAATATCACAATGCGTCATTATTTTGAAGATGATCAGCGACTGAGTTTTCATCATCATTCATCATCATCATCATCATCATCATCATCGTCTATTTCCTTCTATATTTAATCAAGATCATTATGACTGATACCAGTAATAGTTCTATCTAATATCACCTCCATGACTACGCAACAGTACTCCCGTTTAATAATTTCATACAAAATTTACCCAACGAAAACCATTAGATGGTTTACCGCGCTATCCGGTTTCGTGAAATCTTGATCACAGAACAGCGACAACTGACCACAAACGCGAAAACACTCAGGAATTTGGGAGAGAGGGAAATGAAGGAAGGAACACAACAACAAGAGATAATACAGCTAAAACTCAGCATAAAATAACGATAATGTATACCATCAGAAAGACACTAGGCAAAAAATAAATAACTGCTGTTCTGCCAAGACGAAAAGGACTGTGAAAATGGTAACGAAAACTTACCTGTGTTCCTATATGTAAATGTGCTTTCATCCTACATCACACACACACACAAACATGCACACACACAAGAACAGGAATGCCCGTCTCTTAGCGTTTAACATATCTGCGGCGCACTCAATTACGGGCGACCGCCCACTGTGTACGTATACATCATGCCTGCTCACACAGTCAAGTATGATTACTGTGGAGATATATATATATATATATATATATATATATATATATATATACATATATATATATATATATATATGGTGTGTGTGTGTGGGTGTGTGTATAATTGAATCAAGAAAAATTGGAACGTGATGATGATGATAAATATATATAAATAAATATATATATTATATATATATATATATATATAATAATATATATATATATATATATATAAGTTAGAAGCCACGAAGGAAAATGAAACAATGGAGCGCTGCGAGATCTTTCGACTCAAGGGTCCTTCGTGGCTTCTAACTTTATATATAAATATATATATATATATATATATATATATATATATATATCTAATACATACATACATACATTTATATAATATTCAACCCTAGATAAAATGGAACATTACCCCAAAATAAAAATGAGTCATAAAACAAGTCATTCCCTTCTTGCTCCCGAGTACAGGATCAAAAACTTTAGATTTAAAGGACGAAAAAATATAAAACCTCAAAGGGTTGTGTTTAAGGGTAACCGCCAACTGCCGCGGCTGTAGTTCTTCTTGCTTCGGTCAACAAAAACATCAGTTGCGTCCTTGCGTCAGGTAGATCTTGTGAGCTTTTCAATAGCTGGATTGGTAATGGTTCTTCTATTACAGTTTCATTCAATTGTCATTATGACCCAATAGCACATACAAGAGGATATGCTCGGGACATATGACTGTGGTCTTCTGTCAAAAGCGGTTATATACTCCGTACACTTCATTTGGATAATACAAATGTAAAAAGCTCTCTCTCTCTCTCTCTCTCTCTCTCTCTCTCTCTCTCTCTCTCCTCTCTCTCCAAATACGAATGCAACAAGCCCCCACCCTCTCTCTCTCTCTCTCTCTCTCTCTCCAAATACAAATGCAACAAGCCCCCACCCACTCTCTCTCTCTCTCTCTCTCTCTCTCTCTCTCTCTCTCTCTCTCTCTCTGTGCAAATAACACTTTCGCCTGCCTTTCCTCCATTTATGAAGGTCATCAAAGTTCTACAAGAGACAGGAGCTGGGTTTGTCCAGGACAGGTACACACTGAGGTAAGTGGGTGGGGTGGGGTGGGGTGGGCGGGTGGAACACATATATAGAGTATGGGCGTCTTGGCCCACTTCGTACCTGTGAATGAACGTCGCCCAGGTATCCTGAGAACCTAAGGGTGCTGGAGTCCCACGGCGGTTCCTTCACTCACTCAACCTTATCATCCTCAGTGTTTTTTTTTTTCCTTTTTTTTTTTCTTCCAAAAAGGGGACAATTTATTCCTGGGTAACCTCGGAAGGTACTTTTTCCCGTTTTCTATTTTTGTTTACAATTTTGGGGTAACCTCTATATGTTATTATTATTATTCGCCATCATCTTTTTTGTATCATAAATATCATTATGATTATTAATTCCAGCTGAGTGAACTTCGTGTCGACTATCTAGCCTTTATGGGACTAATATATATATATATATATATAATATATATATAATATATAATATATATATATACAAAAATATATATATAGATAATCTTCTAATTTTTCGATGATTTTAAAATTTCAGGAGTCAATATTATTTGCCAAGATTTAAAACCAACTGCATATGCATCTAATACTGACACTAGCCGGGCAATGCAAAAACTTTCTGAAAAGAAAGAAGACATCAAACTGATCCGTAGGTTGAATTACACCCGTAATTTGTTACCGTTATTTTTGCATACATTAAATCTACCATCTACCGGTCCATACCATTCTTTCAAAGAATCGTTACCCTCACCCTGAAAGGTGTCATCGTTATCCTCACACTAGAAGGTGTCAATCACATTTCGCGAGGGCTCAAAAGACAGGAAAGGAGTGGCCCCCCCTGAACCCTCTCCCTCCCCCTAAACCACACCCCTTAGATGTTAAGGGAAGTTACCCGTTCAAGGGATATTGTCCCCTAATGAGGTATTTGTTCCCCCTTAATCAACCTAAATTGTCCCATAAAGGCAAGATAATCGACACGAAATCCACTCGGTTTTATGTCTCGAGAAACGAAGGCCAAACCAAGTATGCGGAATTAATAATCATAATGATATTAATGATACTAAAAAAGATGATGGCAAATAATAATAATAATAATAATAATAACAATAATAATAATAATAATAATAATAAGGGGGAATAAAATATGTAGAGGTAATAATCACACTGATATTAATGATACCAAAAAGAAAAAGATGAGGAATAATGTTACTTTTAATAATAATAATAATAATAATAATAATAATAATAATAATAATAATAATATTTAAAAATAAAGGGGGAATAAAATATGTAGGGTTAATAACTATAACGATATTAATGATACAACCACAAAGAGGAAGACGAATAATGTTACTTTTAATAATAATAATAATAAATAATAATAATAATAATATAAAATAATAGCAAACGAAAGGCAATAAAAGCACTGGCAATAATTTTTGTGTAATAATAACTATAACAATACTATTACGGGAAATAATAATAATAATAATAATAATAATATTAATAATAATAATAATATGCAAGACAAATCCTGAAAGTTTTGCCCATAACAGCGTATCCCGATGCGCCTAGTGACAAGAGCTTGAAGAACAGTAGGAGGAAGAGGAAGAAGAGGTGGGTGCAGATAGGAGGGAGAGAGGAGAGAGAGAGGGAGGGAGGGAGGGAGAGGCGAGGTGAGGTAAGGTATACGATTGATATTTGGGTAGGTGGTCCGGCAAGTGTCAGGTCAGACAGGTAGGGTCAGTGTCAGGAGTATAAGGTGTTAGCGGGCCCAGCTGGGTATTTGTGTGCGTGTGTGTGTGTGTAGGGGGGGAGGGGGGGTAGGGGGTAGTAAGGAGGAAGCCGGATACACGAGGAAGGGGGCTGAAGGGCAGGGATGCGAGTGAGAGGGGGGGAGGGGGGTTATAAGCGTGGGATTCGCCACCAGTTCCTGCACGCCCAGCTCCGAATGCTCCTTTTATCAATGGGCCATGAGAAACGGAAAACTTGATACTTTCGGGGGCCCATTCACAAAAACTGACGGCACGGACCGACAAACGAACGAACGCATGAAGAAGCTCACATATGAACACACACACACACACACACACGCGTGATCTGCCGTGTATACACATGAAGTTGACGTGTGTACTCCCTTTCCTTTCTTAAGATGGCGGAAATACGTCCAAACAGCAAATTTATATTTGGTAATGAACGCAAACTCAAATACGGTCACACACAAACGTACAAATAAGTTTTACATACACACACCCACATACACACGATTCACACCCATTCTCCACCACCCACCCTGTCTTTAAGGTCATCAAAATGAGTCTGACAGGAAAATTACCCTATTCTCTCAAAGGAAAGTCAGTAACCAATAGGATGTTTTCGTTATCCTTACGAGAACACTGTAAACAAAGTGAAAGCGACAATGGCACCTAAAGTTTTATACGAACATCTACTTGAAGTTTCAAGCATCAGTCGTTTATTGTCGTTTATTCTTGCATACCCGAGAATGACATAATTAACGACGAAATAACGGCGGATATAATAATGGTAGAGAGCGATGAAAATGATGGTAATTCATTCACTCATAAATAATGACAATAAATTATTCACAAATAGTAACAAATGGCAAACTAAAAGTAGCGTCAAGTTGGGTGAAAAAAAAAAAAAAAAAAAAAACCGCGAAAATCCGAATGAGTTGTTCGGGGAGATTCACATTAAAGCACAAACATATAATATACATTATTGCCCGCTGGCATAGCTGTTAGTGTCGTGGTATGCCGCTCAGATGTCGTGCGCGGGGGGTTCGCGTCTCACCCATGGCGATGAAAAATCACTGGCTCTGTATCATGATCAGTTACTGCTGCAGTGTGGGGTCTTCAGCGGTGGGAGGTTGAAACCAACCATTCTTTGGAAGCTTCAATTTCAAGTCACGTGAATAGATTTCAGCTATTGAAATATATAATAATAATAATAATAATAATAATAATAATAATAATAATAATAATAATAATAATAATAATATGTTTTGTTAAAGAGGATGGCAGCATCCTCTTTAACAAAACATGTTTGAGAGAGGGTCTCCTACCTTCATATAAATATACATAATAATAATAATAATATAATAATAATAATAATAATAATAATAATAATAATAATAATAATAATAAGGAATTTAGTGTTTCAGTCTTTCTGTAAAAAATTACTTGAATAAGTTCAAAATATTATTTTCATCTTTGGGTTTCCTCTTTTAAGGTATTTACATAAATCACTGAATACATATCTGCATCTCTCTCTCTCTCTCTCTCTCTCTCTCTCTCTCTCTCTCTCTCTCTCTCTCTCTCTCTCTCCTACTTACACACGTAAGATTTTTTGGGGGTTTAAATAAAAAAAATTATCCAGTTAAAAACCACGGTAAGAAAGCACTAACGTATACAGAGTTTCCCCGAAATAGAGAGAGAGAGAGAGAGAGAGAGAGAGAGAGAGAGAGAGAGAGAGAGAGAAGTTTCGTAACACCGCATCGAAGAGTGCCAAAGCAAAAACAATAAGGTTATGAATGGCAAAATGATCTAAAATTAACTTTAATGGCTTTCTTTACGCGTTGGGAGAGAGAGAGAGAGAGAGAGAGAGAGAGAGAGAGAGAGAGAGAGAGAGAGAGAGATTACAAGCCATATGGCATCTAACATTAAGAATCCCACGCTTACACAACACCTCCACTTTCGGCCTTACGTACAAAACACTTTTGAAAGATAAAAGCTTTTTCTGTCGTGAGTCGGTTCGAAATATCCCAAGTCTCCGAGGAAGATACATCGTCATCTTTAGCAAAACCACTGAAGCTTAATACCGATGTTTTCATTCAATGTCCAGTTGGATAACAAGTAGACCGCAAAAATCAAATGAAGGAAAATGGGGAAACTAGATCTACTTAGGCTATAGGCATCAAAACCAATTTTTTTTTTTTTTTATTATCAATTCGGAAAAAGAAACAGAGTGGAATCAGATCATTGTAAATAAATAATAAAAACAATCTATAAAGCTATATCACATAAATCTGTACTAATCGTTTCAGTGGGATTAAATAAAGGGTTATTGACATCTCTAAAACAACAGTCAAATGAAATAATGAAAATGATGTTTCATGCAAATCATCACGAAATAGAAAATTAACATATGCTTTCACTGCGGATATGCACGTACGTCTGTCTTGACGCTATAAGCCCAAATTCGGGGAGAGAGAGAGAGAGAGAGAGAGAGAGAGAGAGAGAGAGAGAGAGAGAGACTCCCACACACATTCATTAGAAAAAACGTAAAAATATCTTCCACAGCACAGGTGGTGTTGAGGGGAGACTTAAATCATCACCAGGAGACCTGACCCCGATGCCCCTCATACCAAGAAGAGGGGAAAAAGAAGGGAAGGAGGAGGAGGAGGAGGAGGAACTTCAGGTGTAATGACGAACTCGTGTGAGAAAAAAGGGTAAAAGGGAGGTGGGGGAGAGGAACTAAGAGAGGGAAAAAGGGGATGGGAGTCAATTACTAATAGAGGAATGGCGGAATGCAAAAAATGTGGGACAAGAAGTAAATGAGTATATACATTAAATGAATGAGTATACACATTAGGAAAATGGATAGTCATTCATGAATAAACGAAGGAACTAAAACAAAGGTAAAGAAATGTTCTTTTTAATGCGTATAAAAATATGAGATACATTTTCATACTAATGATAAAGTGAAGACAAATGAAGAACGAAAGAAAACGGGAAATAATCCAGCCATACGTCAAACGAGAGGAAAAGAGGGGAAGTGAGGGGCTAAGGGTAAGAGAGAGAGAGAGAGAGAGAGAGAGAGAGAGAGAGAGAGAGAGAGAGGGTGGGAAAGACACAGTTATGGAGCCTCTTTAAGGTTCTTTTAAGAGTCGATTCCTGTCCTCTTGATGACCTCACCATCTATATTCTAAGACTGACCTAAAACGACCGTGGGACGTCATGGGAATTTCTCACGCGGGGGGGGGGTGGGGGGGGGGGGGCGGGGGGTGGGGGGGGGGGGGGGGGGGGGGGGGGGGGGGCTGTTAAGGTGCAAACAGCAACTTCCAATCTCTCTCTCTCTCTCTTTTACAAATTCGACTACTTTTTTCATGATCTGACGTCGCAAACGTTATTGTCACGAAATGACGGGAAGAGAACGCGAGAGATTTTTGAGCAAATTTCATAATTCACTCAAGATATTAATAAATCATGAGAGAGAGAGAGAGAGAGAGAGAGAGAGAGAGAGAGAGAGAGAGAGAGAGAGAATGAATACCCAAGAGAGAGACAATAGTCTCTTAAAAGCGCGTAAAGAGGACAGTCTCTCGCTCGATTCCTCTCAATGGAAAGAATTGGAGATAAGAGTTTATCGTCAGCTGCCGCTACTCACAACAACAAACACTTATACGGAGAGAGAGAGAGAGAGAGAGAGAGAGAGAGAGAGAGAGAGAGAGAGAGAGAGAGAGAGAGATGATTACACGAATAAAGTTACATCCACGAAAGGAAAATTGAAACATTGGCGATGCTAATAGGATGAAAGTAACTTAGCATCACTAGTGTTTCTATTTTCCGTCCTTGCTGTAGCTTTGTTATATATATATATATATATATATATATATATATATATATATAATATATATATAAACTCCCTACAGGCTTCTTATAATGACAGCAGTTAGTGGAATAGACAGTTCTAATTTGTGAACCCACTACGAAGTTGGCCGAGTACTTAAGCAGGTTCATGTCTAATACGCAAGCGTATAGGGGAGGTGTTTTTCCTCGAGTAATGCCTACGTAAACAGAGAGAGAGAGAGAGAGAGAGAGAGAGAGAGAGAGAGAGAGAGAGAGAGAGTACTCATTTTCACAGAGAAGTACAGAATGCAGCAACGTTTTTGAATAAAGGACAATTGACAGTCTTTGAAAAAGAGAAGGCATCTTGGAGAGAGAGAGAGAGAGAGAGAGAGAGAGAGAGAGAGAGAGAGAGAGAGAGAGAGAGAGAATACTAATTTTCAAACAAAAGGACAAAAATAGAGCTACGGTTTTGCATAAAGGACAGTTGAATGTCTTTGAAAAAGAGAAGGCATCTTGGAGAGAGAGAGAGAGAGAGAGAGAGAGAGAGAGAGAGTTTCTCAGCATACTCGCTAACAACTTCACCCGTGTTTCTGCGGCAACTTGATCAAGTAGGGGAAACGCAGAACGGTACTTCTGTCTTCTCCTCTTCCTCAAGTGTATGGGATTTGAGCGTCACAAGGCATGGGGTCATCAAAGAGTGGGAGACCGCCAACCTGAGGTTCCCACTTTGCGAACGTCCTTGCTTTCGGCTCCCACACTTCGCCCTCTCTCTCCCACACATACACACACACACACACACACGGCCGAAATAAATCCAATCCGATAAATTAATGGGGAACTTGTATTCGCTTCCTTTCTTGCCAGGAGAGGAGTCGTTGTTTCATACGATAGTTCTTTCTCTCTCTTCGGATTTAAAATTTTTTCATATTTCTCCCATAAAAAAAAGCTCATAATAAGATGCAAATCAATTTTTTTTTTTTCGAACACGAAATCGGCCTTTCTCTTTGCTCAATTTTTTTTTTTAATAAAACTCAAAGCCCGTTTCATTTCTCTCTCTCTCTCTCTCTCTCTCTCTCTCTCTCTCTCTCTCGTCTGATTTACCTGTCTCACCCTAAATCCTTTCCCTTTTCCCCTTACCGTTCTTACCTCAAGCACAGACAATGAAAATAATACTATCAATCTCCCCCACCCCCCACCCACCTCACCCTCCCCCCTCTCTGATGCAGAGAGAGAGAGAGAGAGAGAGACGAGGTGAGAAGAGAGAGGAGAGAGAGAGGGGGGGGGGGGATTCCCACACCGACCCTGTTCAGTGCAGAAATCGTCATTTCGCATACAAAAAAAAAAAAAAAAAAAAAAAAAAAAAAAAAAAAAAAACAAAAAAAAAAAAAAATTCTGAATTAGCTTGGAATTTAACTTCAAAATTATGATTCCTTAAAAACGCCATTTCTCTGAAAAGATTTTGATAATAATTAAATATGAAACGATGGCAGTAATTCCAATGCAAGGACCGAACTACCCAAACTGTTCAATTAAAGCCTTTAGATGGCATGTTTTTAAAGTTGATATCGACGAAAAATAACAGTAAAACCAAAAGGCACCGGGATGACTGGCGTTCGAGCGCTAAACAGAATCAAAACGAGAACAGACAAAAGAAAAACAATCAGGAAATGAAATGGTGAAACACATCGGGGAATCTCCCAAGAGAAAAAGATGGTTGTTCTTCTCACAAACATTAATGCCCCGAATTGGAGGAAAAAACGTATCTGTTATACCTTCCCAATTAAGGACCAAATAAGTCGTTGCCTAGACAAAATACTCACATAAAAGTAAATACCGGAAACTGGAAAGTTGGGTCACACGACTGAACGAAGCAAAAATGAAAATAGTGTAATGAGTAATACAAATCGCGAGAAACTCCATTTACGAAACAGAATAGGCCAGAATATAGAACTCAGGCCAAACCCTGATATACACACACACACACGCATATATATATATATATATATATATATATATATCTATATATATATATATACATATATATATATTATATAATATATATAATGAAATAATATATTATATAATATATAATATATATAGATAAAAACTTAAAAATAAAAAAAAAATCTAAAGCGGAAACTGACACTAAAAAGGTCTGAAAAGTGTAACAGGAGGAAAACCTCAAAAACATCAACTGTTAGGAGAGGGTGGAAGAAGTAAGATGGCAGAAAAAGAATATGAACGGAGGTAGAGTAAAAGGAATGAAAGGGCGTTGCAGTTAAGGGCCTACACTCCACTGAGGGCACTAACCGCCCTGAGGATCCATTTATGAAAGGGAAGGTTGAACAAACAAATAATTGCGAAAAAAAAACACATCCAATGCACCGCAATTAGATGAATCCTCAATGCATCCTACCCCATGGAAGGCTGTCTATCGTATCCTATACCAATTCCATCCTGCGGTACACCCTATCGTCGGCGAGAAAACAGAGACAGGGCCGCCATTAGAGCTCTCCTGTGTGGCGATAGGCCGCACAGGGGACGTACCTGAGGAGGACAAATTACACCGGCCTTCATCGCGCATTTACGTCCACATTTGTGCGCGCGCCCTGCCGCGCGCAACGCGTGTACGAAATAACGTCTCTTGAAGGTCATGTGTCGTCTATTTGAACTAGAGGGCTACTTCTCTCTCTCTCTCTCTCTCTCTCTCTCTCTCTCTCTCTCTCTCTCTCTCTCTCTCTCTCTCTCTCTCTCTCTCTCTCTCTCTCCAGAATATCTTCTCTTTTTCAAAGACTTTGAACTGGCCTTTATACAAAAACGTTGATGTATTCTTGTCCTTTCCTACGAAAATTAGTCTCTCTCTCTCTCTCTCTCTCTCTCTCTCTCTCTCTCTCTCTCTCTCTCTCTCTCTGAAATATTCTCTTTTTTCACATACACTAACCAAAACCTCATACAAAGCTAAAAAAAATCAATAAATACTTAAATACATAAGCATACTCGGAATGGAATACGTGATTTTAGGCACAACGCCAAGCATTGGGACCCACAGAGTCATTCAGTGCTATGATGACAATGGCATAAACATACATAAAACAGAACATGTACGAACGCTGAAAAAAAAAAAAAAAACACACACACACACACACAAGGCCGTCTGCACGAGCACCCTTGAATACAAAATAAGCACACGCATTGAACTTGCAGACACACACGCACACACACTCACTCACACACAAAAACATGCATGTTTACTAAGTTAAGTTTCCTAGTTTAACCAGACCACTGAGCTGGTTAACAGTTCTGCTAGGACGGGCCCAAAGGATTAGATATTTTGACGTGGCTAGGAACCAATTGGTTTCTTATCAACGGGACCTGCAGCTTTTTGTGGGATTCGAACCACATTATATCGGGAAATGAATTTCTAATCACCAGAAATAAATTCCTCTGATTCAACGTTGGCAGAGCGGGGGAGTCGAACTTGCGACGACCGAATCGGTGGGCGAGCACGTAAACCACTCGTCCAACAAGGAACTTAACACGCATGTACTAACAGTCAATTGCAAACATAATGGTAGGCAAATGAATAAAAACGCGTGTACGAACATACACACACAATCACATACGTACCTTGGTACCCAAAATAAGAGCCAAATAATGACTTGTTTTTCCCATTATCCCCGAATTCAACTTCTCGCAACCCATTAAAAAAAAAAAAAAACAAAAAACCCACACACACACACTTTGGACCCCGGGGTTTCCTTGGCTTTACAAATCTTATCTGAGGTATGCTGCAGAATGGGGAACAGGATGAGAGAACGAATGGAGAAGAGAGAAGGGAATGAGAGAAGGGAAGGGAGGGAGGAATAAGAAACAACTCTGAAAGTAGGAACAAAAGGATGACGGGAGCAGAGGAAGATTAGGTGGCAAACGGTAGGCAGAAAGTAGACGGCGCGAAAGAAAGGGCGCATTGGAATCACGGAGAAGTAAGATGCAAGAGAGAGGGAGAGAGAGAATTTTCACGACAAAGGAAGCTCTACACAAGTCGTCTGTAGAGCCATTAGCTTCCGTCCACTCCCCCTAAAAAGAAGAAGAAGAAGAAGAAGAAGAAGAAGAAGAAGAAGTAGAAGAAGAAGAAGAAGAAGAAGTTCACGACCGACATGGGCAATTAACTCCTCCATTTCATATGAACTCAGCAATTTACGCCTCCGTCTATCTGCTGTCGAATCTGTCTATCTCATCATCTGTCCCTCCTCAGTTTCTCCCGCCTCCCCCCCCCCCCTCCCCCAATCCCTCTCCCTACCTCCCCGAACACATCCCTTTTAACTGCAATTCATCAAAACCCCGACCAGTAACCTCATCCACCAATCCCATCACAAACTCTTCTCTCTCTCTCTCTCTCTCTCTCTCTCTCTCTGTGTACATCATTCCCTCTCCTTCAGCTCCTTGCGGTGAGGAATTCCTCAACTAACACTCCCCACCCTCCTCCCCAAACTAATTCTCCACGGGTCCCTCTCCACCCCCTGGGGAACCCCGCCCCGGCCTAGGGAACCACTTCCACTCCCTCAACAGGTAAACCACTACTTCCTCACGCCTTCGGTCGCTCGAGCTGCGACAGAAGGTGGGTGGGTGCCCTTTCGCTCACGACGGATTCCAAGTCATTCTTCTCTCTCTCTCTCTCTCTCTCTCTCTCTCTCTCCTTTTTTAAAGAACCTAAACACTCAATTAACGACTCCCGCAGAATACCGAGTGAGGTCTTTCCACATAAGCAGCGGAGTCGATGCTGAGCCCGAACGAAGAGGTCATTATTTTGACTGCATTTGAATAAACGTACAATTACCATGTTCCCTTCTTTGCAAAAGTCGTTCTCCATGTGGAATCAACACGAATAGATTTAACATCTGGAGTTTTAATTCTATATCGAGGTGAATAACGAGACTTATAAGATATCTGTAAACTGAACGAGAGATGCAAGTAACTGGGTGGGTAGGTGTTCGGTGATCATGAACATACGACACAAAAATATCATCTTATTCACATTAACTTTTATTCCCGCATTCGCTACAATTATTTCTTGAAGGAAGGCCGATGGGAGCGACAACTTCATGTACCATAAAACAAAGAGAAAATTAAAAATTAGGCCCGATTTTTTTTAAAGAGACAATGCGCTCAATTTCACTTCTTAATAACTAAGAAGCGAAAAAACGCATAAGTGACATCGATTGCAATAGCCATTATTATTTCCTTTATGAAATCAATCCATCAATATGCAATTTTAATTCACGAACAATTAAATAAACATCCAAACACTAGAAATGTGGGGACGCAGGTTGGGACTCATTAAAACCTCTATCAGAGTTGGTGGGGATCCCGTGGGGGGTGGTCATGGGGAGGAGGGGCAGGGGGGAGAGGGGGGATACTGGAAGGGAGAAGGGGGGGGGGGTTAGTAGCATCGGATACTCTTTAATAAGTCGTATCCCTTCGGAGGTCACGTTACTTAAAAAGACCTCCCCGTTCCTTGTTCCCACGTTTGCGAGAAAAACCGGAAACACAATATGAGAAAGTCCGCGAGACGTATTATAAAAAACACTTCATTCATGCTTTCCCAGACTATACTAGGTACCCCCCCCTACCCCCCACCAACCAACCTATACTCTACCCATCACACCTCCATCCCCCATCCCTATCCTCGTTGGCAACACTACCACTTCCCTACACCTACCACCGATCAACCGGTAGCACCTCCTTCTGCCTCACAGGTAGACTCTCATTCTGAAAACTGCCCTTTCTCAAGTGTCACTAAATACTGAAGAAAAAACAAAAGCACTGGTCTACCTCGAGCGTAAATCAAACACATACTCGGTTTGTGCCGAAACCAGGTTTGTAGCCCACTAGCAAAACTGACGCTGGAACCCCCAGAGCCGTATAGAGAGACGGCTCTGGAATCACCCAGCTCTGGAATCACCCAGCTCTGGATCATCTCAGCTCTGGAATCACTCAGCTCTGGAATCACTCAGCTCTGGAATCACCCAGCTCTGGAATCACCCGGCTCTGGAATCATCCAGCTCTGGAATCACCCAGCTCTGGAATCACTCAGCTCTGGAATCACCCAGCTCTGGAATCACCCAGCTCTGGAATCACTCAGCTCTGGCCAATGCTGCAGTTCAAAAAGATGTCAATTTCAGACTCCCCGTAGCATTAGAAATCTGGCTTTCTGAATACTGACGAGACGTCATGAGGACGGATGTTGCACAAGAGAAGAAAGAACCAGATGATAATCAGCGGTAAACGACGTCTTCATCGCAACTAATAGAACTGAAGATCGCCTGAAGCACCTTGAGTCATCCGTCACTACAGACACCCTCTACCAGAATACCATAAAACAATCGACATTCTCTCATACCCTCTTTCACAAAAGTAGCGACGGTAGAAAACTGAAGATAGGCGAAGGTAAGAAGTTGGACAGCAAAGAGGGAAGGACCGACAGCAACGACGAAAAAAGGAAAAGCAGTTTATCACTCCTTTCACAAAAATAGCGAAGGAGAAAAAACTGAAGATAGGCGTAGGTAAAGAAGTTGGACAGCAAAGTGGGAAGGACCGAGAAAAAAAAAAAAAAAAAAACGAGTTTTTCGTTCCTTCTTTCACGGAAATACTGAAGGTGGAAACCTGAAGCTAGACGAAGGTAAAGAAGTTGGACAGCAAAGAGGGAATTGCTAAAATGAACGGATAAAAAAGTACAAGCAACGCAACTAGGAAGCCCACGGGACGGGGCAAAGAACCTTTGGTACCTCACAAGGTACGCAGAAAGTAGTAGTAACTGCCAACAACACCCCGCTGCTCCCCGACCACCACAACCTACGTAAGGAGAATTACCTCAAAAGGAGGAAACAGTAGCGAGAGAGAGAGAGAGAGAGAGAGAGAGAGAGAGAGAGAGAGAGAGAGGAAACGTCACTTCCTGACAAGAACCCTCCAGTAACGAACTATGAGCTAATCTGGCCCGGGGCCACGGAGCCAAGGATACACAGGTGACCACAGATGACGTCCATTTTACGATTGATGACTAATTGACATGGACGAATTATCTAAGTACGTCGAGTTTCGCGATATCAACCCAGAAACGGGTTCTTTACCTTCGTCTAGCTTCAGTTTTTCTCCTTCACTATTTCTGTGGATGAGAAACTGTTGCTTTATTTTTTAATCTATTCCTTTTGGCCCTTCCCTCTTTGCTGTCCAACTCCTTTACTTTCATCTAGCTTCAGTTTTTCCACCTTCGCTATTTCTGTGGAAGAAGGAATACAAAACCTATTTTTCTTTTCCCTTTTGTTTTTGTCCGTTCCTTTCCGTCCTTCCCTCTTTGCTGTTCAACTTCTTTAACTACGCCTAGCTTTAGTTTTTCTCCTTCGCTATTTTTGTGAAAGAAAAGAGAAAATCTGCTTTTCCTTTTATTTATTTATTTTTTTTGACTGAGCAGACACCTTCGTATCCTTGGAATGGAATGGAATGGAATGGAAAATGGAATTTAAGATTGAAGCCAAGCACAGGAATCCAAAGGATTATTCAGCGCTATATTCATATCCATGGAGGCAAGCACACATTTACACCTATACTAATTAGTAAAACAGTTCTTGAGAAAGAGTGATATATATATATATATATATATATATATATATATATATATATATATATATATATATATTTCTGTGTGTATGTGAGTGTGTGTGTTTGTGTAACTGAATCGCGAAAGTCTGGAACGTGATAAACGTGATAAATGCATAAATAAAGGTATAAGCCACGTACCATCCGATAAAAACAAAAAACTGAATACGTATATACATTCTTATCACAAATAAAAAATCCGGAACAAAAACAAGATAAAATAAAAATAAATGAGGAAACAGGACGAGTCATCGCGTCGATTTGCGAGAATGAAGAGTGTGAGAATATCAGGGAAAAATACGATAATTAGACACCGAAATGACTATGTTAACACGAAAGAGAAAGACAGAGAGGGAGAGAAAGGCCGGGAATAGGTTGAAGCAGATTTGTTGTCATTTTGGAAGACATGGCTATTGGGTAAGTAAGAGATTACTGCGCTCTCTTCTCTCTCTCTCGTCCTCTCTCATCTCTCTCTCTCTCTCTCTCTCTCTCTCTCTCTCAGTACGTTTGATGTCATCTCGGAAAACATGGCTATTGGTAAGTAAGCGATTACTGCGCACTCTCTCTCTCTCTCTCTCTCTCTCTCTATCTCTCTATATATATATATATATATATATATATATATATATATATATATATATATATATATCTATATATATATATATATACACCTCTTGTGATAGCCGTGTGGTTTAGAACGCTTCACTGCGCGCCCTGAATTCTTGGTTATATGGTTCGCGCCTATGAGCTGACGAATTTCTTGTCGACTAAAAAAATTCCCCCTCAGTTAACTATATAAAAAAATATATTAATTCCAGAGTAGAGCGAATTAGATATTAAAGGACATTTGTAGCTTGATGCCGGTAATGTGATATGACACACACACAATTATATATATATATATATATATATATATATATATATATATATATAATATACACATAAAGTCAACGACCAGTTCGGCATTGATAACCGATAAGCTCCACGAGGGTACAACCGCAAAAGACAAATCCTTATGAACAACCCAAACCATTTAAAGAGGTGCAAGAAGAGAATGCTATTTAGCAGTCGCCTTCTTCGGCACACTGCTGTGCTGGCCGTCCGTCTGAGGAGAGAGAGAGAGAGAGAGAGAGAGAGAGAGAGAGAGAGAGAGAGAGAGAGAAATTTTGTTGGAAGTGCATCGCTCTCCACAGGCTGGGAACTGCATCTATGTATGTATGCTATTTTACGGCTTTGCGGCCCGAAATATCCGGTTGCATATTTCCCAAGTCTGGAAGAGTATAGGGATAGGGAAAACAATTTAGGTACCCGAATCAAAAGTGGCGCCGGAGCTGATCCAGACCGTCACAAAAAGCCACGCCTTTTAGCTCCCTCCGATCCTCAGTCCCATATCCATTACTGCCACCAGTCACGATGCCGAAGAAATTCTTCTCAATTTCACCGTTTACGGCTCGTATGACATATACAGTCAGCTATATCTAAACATAATACAACACTAATTTAACAACAGTATATTGTTCAATTGAGATACACTGTGAAAGATATGCGTTATTGACTCCTCCCTCCTGGTAAATGATATTTTTACATCGCGAATGTCTAAATTATAGACGTGAAAATGCATGTTTTAAAGCCATTTACAATGAGTTACGATAAATCACGGGATGAAATAAAACAATATACAAGATGGTAAAAATGACGGTATCTGACCTGTCTGTAGGGGAAAATAGAGAGAGGGAGTAGAGCTTATATAAGGATGTCTATGGACATATGCAGTTTCGTGGTAATGCACATTACCGTGCATTGTATAAAAGCAATATACTGGTCATTACTGGGCAATGAACAGGAATCAGACTGATATAGTCCCTACTATTTACAGGGACACAGTATCAGCATCATTCATTAAATTATTTCAAGAGCTAATGTGTACTTACGGAAACCTACGGTATTGTTGCTTTTTTGGTGATCCAAGTTTTAGCATACTGTAACCAAATATAGTTACTTGACAAATCATCCTGTCAATGGCTAATTTGAATAAGGCTGTTTTGCAGGTGTACTTGATAAACTGTAGTAAAAAATTGCCTTTTTGAGGTGGATTCCGTTTTGATAAAACCTCCCAGATGCCCTTACCTGATTGGTACTTGCCATTCATTGTGTACAAATATATAAAAAGTTTGTTATTGAATATTTTTTTGCTTTTGCCTCTTACTTTTCATACATTGTCTACAGACAAATAAAAAGTGATAACATAATTCAGTATTGAATATTTTTAGCAATCCCTTACGTGATGTTTGCTTAAAATTCATTGTGTACAAAGAAAACACTAATTATTTAATTTATTCAATATTTTTTAGCAAACCCTTCGTACTTTTCATTCATTGTGTGCAAAAAAATTACAATGAGTTACAGTAGACATTTTACTGAGCTGAACTAAAGCAGAATGGATGCATAAATTCATTAAAACTGCTATATGCTTTACAATAAATATGGATGACACTTCTTTTCCATCTTTCTTTCTACAGAAAATTTTATACAAATATTCAAACATGTATTAATTAAAGCCAGAGATAACGGTAGTTTATGAGTATACTACTATTTTCATACAATCTCACACTGAATGGCAAAATAAAAGCCTTAAATTAAGTTCATAGATTTTTTTTTCCACATAGATTTTTGGAATTATGCCAAGCACTGGGGCAACTAAGGCCATTCAGCGCTGAAACGGATATTGACAGTAAAAGGTTTGAAAGGTGTTACAGGAGGAAAACCTCAAAGTAGTTGCACTATGAAACAATTGTTGGGAGAGGGTGGACAATAAGATGGAAGAAAGAGAATATGAACGGAGGTAACAGTAAAATGAATGAAAGTAGTTGCAGCTAGGGGCCGAAGGGACGCTGCAAAGAACCTTAAGTAATGCCTACATTGCACCAAATGAGGTGTACT
>NC_087207.1:76022514-76035014 GCF_015104395.2 Macrobrachium nipponense
TGGTCCATCCGAAGAGACATCATGTGCAGAGAGAGAGAGAGAGAGAGAGAGAGACGCGTGGCACAGTTCCATCAAGTTGAGTGAGATTGCTGTTATATTTTCCGATTACCAAGACTGGTTGATTAGCGTAAATTACAGTAGCAACGACTACGGACATCGATGCTGCTTATACAGTTCACCATATCGAGAGAGAGAGAGAGAGAGAGAGAGAGAGAGAGAGAGAGAGAGAGAGAGAGAGAGAGAGAGAGAGAGAGAGACGTGTGGCACAATTTCGTCCAAGTTGCGTGAGGACTGCCATGACTGACTGATTAGCGTCACCCATCGTTTTAACGACTATAGGGTCATCGATGTCGTTTGAGAGAGAGAGAGAGAGAGAGAGAGAGAGAGGGCGTGTGTGTGAGTGAGGGGGCGCGTGGCACAATCCGTCAGCTGATGACGGGCGTGTCGTCGTCCTTCGGTCTCGAGTTACTCTCAGCAGAAGCAGGAGGAACAGGAGAGCAGGAGCAGCAGCAGACAGTCAGTAGTCTCTCGAGAGGACAAAAGATTGCGCCCAAGATTTAAAACCCCGGCCCGGCCTTTCAGCCAGTAACGGTCGTTGGAAAGGACAATACGTCCCTACCTACTACTATGTGCACCCTACCCTTCACCCGCCCGGTCCCCCCCCCCCCCCCCCATGGGTATCCAGTACCCAGGTATCCTTACCCACCCACCCCCCGCCCCAACTCCTCCTCATCCTTCTGCTGATTCTCATTCTTATATTCTTTTCCTTCCGACGACGCCAGACACACACACACACACATCTTTTTGCCTTTTCTCTTTAATCTATTGTCCCATTTTCAAATCTCTTTCATAACCTCTCTCTCTCTCTCTCTCTCTCTCTCTCTTTCTCTCTCTCTCTTTCCGTTTTCCGTTTTCGTCGACGCCGCTCCATCCAAGGTCTACAGATTCTGTAGACCTTGCTTCAGACCCAAGGCCTTTGTATAGGCCTTGTTCAGACCTTTCTGTCACATTTAATCTTCGGTCGTCACCAATATCTCTCTCTCTCTCTCTTGCTCTCTCTCTCTCTCTCTCTCTCTTTTAAATTTAATCCTTACTATCTCTCTTTCTGCTTTATTACTTTTTTTCTCTCTCTCTCTTTATAAAATATAATCCTTACTACGTTTGCTTTAATGAAGTATGAGAAAACTAATAAACTCATCTATATATATATATATATATATATGATTATATATATATATATATATATATATATATATATATATATATAAATGCGAATATTAGTTCACGTAGTAATAATTCACGACTTAATATACTGTATATATATATATATATATATATATATTATATATCTATATATATATATATGTATATAATATATATATATATATATACATATATACACAGATATAAAATGAAGATTGAGATACCGGTCTTCATCAAATAGAAACGCAAGTAATTCTAATTATCATTGCCTGGGGAAAAAAAAATCCCAATTCCGCAAAAAATTGAAACAACATTGGACGGAGGTAGATTATATCATTTTTTCGCTTCTTTATCTTTCCTTCATTCATTTATTTTCTCAATTTCAGGTCGCTACAGAACGCGACAACTTTCAGCGAGCAGGAAGAACAGCGAAGACACCGCCCAGCGCCCAAAACTTTCGCCGATGAAGACGAAACGTTGAGCTGAGGGGGGGATCATATGCGCCAGGTGGCCACCTCGGGCGGTGTTGCCAGCTTGCTGGGTGAATCTTCTTCATCTTCTTCGAGACGCAATGGATATTTGTACCGAACTTTCATCTATAATTTTTATATTACTCTTGCCTTCTACGCTTCTCTGGAAACTTGAAAATCAAATGGAATTTCCTGAAGGCAATTCGGGTCAAAGAATATTGCGGAAAAGGCATGAAATAACACGAACAATGGGACATATCTTAGAGGGTTTGTCAGCCTCACTGGCTTCCGCGGCACGTGCCCTTGGTACGGTTACCGCTGCTACTGTGGAACGCTACGGACTGAGAGAGAGAGAGAGAGAGAGAGAGAGAGAGAGAGAGAGAGAGAGAGAGAGAGACCCATACCCCAAAACATGGCTCAACGCACACTGACAACACTCGCTTTCAACAGGAGGTAGCATTCGTTGTAACGGCTCTTCGGAATTTTATTACTAAACGTTTCTGACCCGAGTGTCGGTAGTATAGACACTTTCGCTTCTTCCCAAATCCGACGACAAGGGATTTGTGACTGGCGGACGCACGCTGTCGTGTATTCTCGTCGCACAGCACGATTTTATTTTTTTTTTTTTCGAGAAAGAGACAATAATTGCACTCTAATTCGAGCACGTCTACTAGGACTAAAGAAGTTGATCCCTTTACGACTTTCGCCGGACTTTTCTTTACGATTTAGTTGTGTCATTAACTTAGTGTCCTGACTTTCATCGATTTTCTTCATTATCCTGTCGGTGATCTGAACGAGATATTTTTTTCTATTCTATTTTATTTTTTTGCTTAACATCTCTTTTCTGAACGAGATATTTCTTTTCTTTATTTTTTTTTTTTTTTTCTAAATTTACTTTTTTGAACGGGATTTTTTTTCTCTCTTTTGGCTAATATTACTTTTCTGAAAGAATTTTTTTTGGCTAACATAAATTTTCTTAACGATTTTTTTTTTTTTTTTGGCTAACTACTTTTCTGAATGAATTTTTTTTTTACATCACTTTTCTGAATTATTATTATTATTATTATTATTATTATTATTATTATTATTATTATTATTATTATTTTCTTTTTGCTAACATTACTTTTCTGATCGAGATTTTTTTTCTTTCTTTCCCAGAACACATCTCTCTCTCTCTCTCTCTCTCTCTCTCTCTCTCAATATATATATATATATATATATATATATATATATATATATATATATATATATATATATATCATATATACATATAATTAAACTCAAACTGCTACAAAAACGCGATGGTTTTCATTAAACTGAAATACGATGCGACATCTGTACCTTACTAATTTCCGTGGTTTGCGAATCCGGCCCCTTTAACTGATAACCGCAACTTGTAAACCATATCCTCACTGATTACCGAGGTTTGTGAACCCTGTCCATCTTTCTATGTACGTTAGCTGGTAAACCCCTGTCCTTACTGATTAACGTGGGCTACGAACCCTACTGCTTTTAATATACAACGTGAACTTTTACTTCCCTCAGCTCCTGTAGCTGTCGACTTTTTTCTGTCTTTCGTTTCTCTTGTTCTCCGTTGAGTTTTGGGTTAGAGAGAGAAAGAGAGAAGGGTTAATGAGATTTCCCACCCCGTCGGCATTCATAAAAATGGCGATCGGCACACCACGGCAGCCCTCGCACGAGATAATTGCTGCCGGCAGCTGTAAATACCTCCGAGCGAAATTGCCCGCAGAAACACGTAACTTCATTAACCATTCAAGTCAGGTGCCCTCCGCTGCGCACACGGAGCTTCTACTACGTGCCTCAATAAACAATCGACGGCCGATAGTCGGACTATCGCAGCCGTATATAGCCTTTGCCCGGACTCTGACAGGAGACTATTTCCGATGGTGGGAAGTTCGAGAGAGCGAAAGAATTTAGCAACATAGACTCCGGGCGGTATTATAACAAGCAAAAACAAAAAAAGAGTTAAGTATTATCTTAGTTTAACCAGACCACTGAGCTGATTAACAGCTCTCCTATAGGGCTGGCCCGAAGGATTAGATATCTTTACGTAGCTAGGAAACCAATTGGTCACCTAGCAAGGGGACCTACAGCTTATTGTGGGATTCGAACCACACAATATCGGGAAATGAATTTCTATCACCAGAAATAAATTCCTCTGGTTCCGCGTTGGCAGAGCCGGGAATCGAACTTCGGATATAACAAGCAAAAAATAAGCTGAAAGTTTCTTCGGAGCCCTTGAGTTTTCTGTACATGAGCCGCGGCCCACGAAACTTTCGGCCACGGCCCAGTTGTGGCTTGTCCAATAGCTTTACCAGACGCACGATTATGGCTAACTTTAACCTTGAATAAAATAAAAACTACTAAGGCTAGAGGACTGCAATTTGGTATGTTTGATGACTGGAAGGTGGATGGTCAACGTAGCAATTTGCAGCCCTCTAGCCTCAGTAGTTTTAAAGTACGATATACTTTTTATCTTATTGCAAAATCAGATACTATAACTAGATCTTGAAAAATGAGGATGATTCTCTACGGCGTTTCGGCGTGCAAACAACAAACTTACGTTAATACTGCTTTTTTTTTTTTTCTTTATCCCGGTTTTATCTTTCGCCTATACTAGGTATTCTATATAGTGGAAAGCTAGTTCGCGACTCCACGTCCTTGTACCTGTATCTCATCTTAACAGTAACGCGAGAAACAGTACAGCTATCTATTTTCATTTCGCTGGCTCAACGTCTAAATCCAGAAACCAACTATGAAAGAACAGAAAACAATTATCATTTCTCGTCTCCTTTACTCATTCGTCGTCCTCAGCACCACATGTTTACTTCCACGGCCTGAAGGATAAACAACAAACGGGGCTAATTCTGAACTCACCTTGAACAAATCGCGAATCGTCACCATTATCTCCCAGTATCACCTAACACTTTATCTTCATCGGCGTCCGCGGCTTGGACAATCTCTCTCATTCGAGAGACACTCTAAAACACATGATGCTATTCCCTTCGCCAGCAGGCCACAGCGAATGCGGATTCTCTATATACACACTCTGAACTGTCAGACACATTCTATATCATCTGACAGCTATAAAGAGAGAGAGAGAGAGAGAGAGAGAGAGAGAGAGAATTATAATTACAACCGTGAGGAATGCCAAAGATCTTCCACCTCGGGCGGTGGTATATACACATCTCTCACATGCGGCGTCTTCTTCGCTGCAGGAAATACATTCCGTGATAATGGCAAATGATAATCGTATCATTTTTTCCCCTCTCTCTATCTCTCTGTTTCTCTCTCTGAAAGTTATATTTCTTCGTTATTTATCATCTGGCCTGAAGGTGTGTGTGTGTGTGTGTGTGTAAACAAATGATGCAATTGGAACTTCAAAAGTCCAAGCGAATAGGCAATACATGTCCAAATACTATTCTTGCATTTTAATTTATATTTATCGATTTGTTGATTTATCAATTTTGATTTTTTTTTATAAGTGGGGTCTCTTCACTCTGTATTTCTTTTTACCTCCTCTTATTTCTTCCTACTGAACACTTTAATTTTCTTTGGAAGCTTGAATTTCCATATGAACTAGGTGCTCTCTGAATAATAATTAATAATAATAATAATAATAATAATAATAATAATAATAATAATAATAATAATAATAAAATAATAATAATGTTAAGAAATTCACAGTTCCGTGAAAACAAATTGTTTAAAAAATATCCACAATTATATATAAAAATATATCCCTGTAAAAATATAAAACAGACTTTCGAACACCTAAACGGTGTTCCTCATCAGTGTGACGTTAAAATGTCACACATTTTACGTCACACTGATGAGGAACACCGTGCAGGTGTTCGAAAGTCTGTTTTATATTTTACAGAAATATATTTTTATATATAATTGTGGATATTTTTTAAACAATAATAATAATAATAATAATAATAATAATAATAATAATAATAATAATAATAACAAACAGACCCACTGAACATACTCGTACAGAACCAAGTAGACTAGAAGTGCAGGATAAGATAACTGAATACACATCTTTCTCCCGGAAGAAGAAGAAGAAGAAGACGAAGAAGAAGAAGAAGAAGAAGAAGAAGAAGAAGAAGAAGGAAGAAGAAAAGGACATGATTTCTCAGCCTCAGCGTAGAAGAAAAGAAATCCCCCAATCAGGAGATTTCACTAATTCCCTAACAATGATTCTATAGCCAGTCAAGGATTAGTACTAAGAAACTTCTCGTACGTTTCTCGAACAGAGAAACTTCTTGCATTCCCTCCTTCCGCAGATAAGGTATCTCTTGCAAACTTTCACAGCGACAAAAAAATAAAGCATCTATTCTTCTGCAGTGAAACAACCTCACGTATTATTCTACACAACGCAACCTCACGTATTGTTCTAAAGAAAAGCAACCTCTTGTATTTTACCTTTGATAAAAAAAAAATGGTATTCCACAGAGAAGCAACGTCATACAACCCCCCCAACAGCAAAGCAACTTCTTACATTCTCCCCCACGGCAAAGCAACTTCTTACATTCTCTCCCACAGCAAAGCAACTTCTTACATTCTCCCCCACGGCAAAGCAACTTCATACATTCCCCCACAGCAAGGCATATTTATACATTCTCTCCCACAACAAAGCAACTTCATACATTCTCCCACAGCAAAGCAAATTCATACATTCTCACCAATGGCAAAACATTATACGTTCCCCCACAGCAAAGCAACCTCATACAATCTACCACAGCGAGGCACTCATTCCTTCCCAATTCCTCCGCAGCGAAGGAACCTCAAAGTCTTCTTCGCCCAAAACACCAGTGAAAGTACAAGGGAGCAACATCTAAACATACACTTCCCAAGTTGCCAAGTTTGACCCGAGACTAATCTAATGACTGGACGACGACGACGACGCAACAATGCCATTTTCCCACACACACCAAAGAGCCAATCCGGGGATGAGTCAGAGCGGGCCGAGGAAAAACGAATTTAACTCAAAAGGATGATGTTACGCCTACAAGGATATTCTCATGTCGCAATTCTGCGAACCAGTTTACCTCAATCGCCGTGTGCTCATAAGCATCCGGATATGCTTGGGTACGGACGGACGTGTATGCATATGCTGACATCACGTACACGATGTCATTTGTACGCGCACAATTAGTATGTACGTACGCGTGTTCTCACGTTACAACCTAATGAATCGGTTGAATAACTTGTGCACATTTGCATCCTGATATTCAGGTGTGTACGTGTGAATTTATCATCAATATCATGTACGTACGTACATCTGCATGTTGTGACGGACACGACGTTACTTACGACTGTGTGTGTGTAGTGTATGTATGTATTTCTGTGCATCGAGTATCCCACAGGATTTAACCCCACCCTTTTTCTACAGGTGTACATATGGGACTATTTAACACTAAATCAAATATAATCAACTTACGCATCTGAGAAGATATCTGCGTATGTAAGCGTGCACCAATCACCAACTGCTCTTAAAAAACAAATTATTATTATTATTATTATTAATATTATTATTATTATCATTATTATTATTATTATTATTATTATTATTATTATTATTATTATTATTATTATTATGGTGTTCATTAGGAAGAATTAAGAGGCAGTAAGTTGAAATACAGAAAAAAAACAGATCCCACTTATCAAAAAAGATAAAAAAATAATAAGTAGATAAAGATATATAAAACATATCAAAACTAAAGAAAAATAATATTAGGGCATCTCGGTATATACCCTGTTCTCCCAATCCCTGACGTCAACATTACAACTCTTTCAAAACAAAAGCATTACTATATAAGACCAAACAAACACATTAACATCATCTCATCTATTCTAGCTCCTCACAGAATTCTATTTCATTCCTATAACCCAGCAAAAGGACGCGATCTCCTTCGCAGCCGGATTTTCTTCTCGGAAATTCCTCCCCCCCGGTGATTTTTCACAGCAGTTACCTCATGGCCAGTAAAAGAAAAAAGAAAAAAAAAATCCCATTTGCGGATTAATGACGCAAATGACCCACGAAGAGGAATAAACAAAGCTCAGACGTGAAATACCGGATTTCTTATCTTACAATTAAGTCAGTCTTGTTTCTGCTGAATTCACAGGATTAGTCACTCTTTCGTTGCGAGGATGAACGCCGAGAGCAAATTGATTGAATAAACAACAAAACACATTTATCAAACTACGTCTTTTCATTCGGATCTTAACATCTACTGAGGCTAGAGGGCTGCAAATTGGTATGTTGATCATCCACCCTCCAGTCATGAAATATTCCAAACTGCAGCCCTTTGGCCGCAGTAGTTTTTATTTCATTCAAGGTTAACGTTAGCCATAATCGTACTTCAGGCAACGATATAGGATAGGCCACCCTCAGGCCGTGGTTAAAGTTCCATGGGCCGCGGCTCACACAGCATTATACCAAATCCACCGAAAAATAGATCTATTTTCGGTGGCCTTGAGTCTATAAGCTGTGGCGGATGTATAGAAAACTCGATTGCGCCGAAGCATTTTTTTTACTCGTTACTATTCGGAACGCTATACGTGGAGACGCTAACTCATTGCCACAAACACATGTCGTGCCTTATTGTAGCTTTCACTTATTAGATTTGTGAGGGTCGCTCATAAATTAAGAATGAAAACAATTAAGACCCAATACATTTTTTTCGAGTCGTTTTCAATAGCTTGTAAATATAAAGGGAAAATTGATGCAGACGGAAAAAAATTAATAAAATATAATGTACAGCATCAATTTTGATATTCATATTTTCCTATGAAGAAGGAATAAAAAAAAAGGGCAAAACAAGAATCGTATTCGATCTAACCATCATTTCAAATTGGACCTCACTTTGTACTAAATATGATATATATATATATATATATATATTATATATATATATCAAATATATATATATATTTATATATATATATATATCAATGACAGCAAAAACTAATCCCATCGACATCCCAATCCGGCCCAAGCACCCAAACCTAAACAAGTGACGTAATAGCATAGTGTAGCAGTTTCCTGGCCGTGAATCGTATGACGACAATACCTTATCCTCACCGGAATGCTATAATATAAACATTCCCACGGCGAAAAACGACTCGGAAAAAATTCCCATCAAAAGCAATAAGGTAAACTTGTGGCGCCCGCGAATGACACATTTTCACCTACGGAAGGATACGGCGATAACAGAAAAAGAAGAAGAAGAAGAAGGAGCGAAAGAAATAAAAAGGAGAGACGCCGTGACGTCACGTCGTGTGACGTCACGGAGTGCCATCTGGGGCTTGCGAAGAGAAGTTTGTTTACGCCGCCGCGGCTCCCTGAGAAGATCGTCTGGAGGCTCCCACGGCTCTAGCAGGACACCGGCGGAAAGAGGAAACAAGACCGTGTAAACTGTATACAAGCGTTGTCTAAATAGGAGCGTCCGTCATCGCTTCATTTAGGAATTGCAGGTCTCCTTAACTCTTCGACTCAATTCGGTCGGACTGGATAGTCGCAGAACAAGGCTTGATCCGACCTCCAGCTTATTCGGGGGAGCGTGGTAAAATCTACGGTCAAATAGCGCGCTTTCACCAAAGAAAATTAAAATAGATAAGCTATATTTTATCATGAATATTTTTTCTGTACTGTTGAACATGCATATTATTTATGTTTTACATTTTCATTCTAATACATAAATCATAAACATCCTATCCTAACATTCATGTATCTTTAACTCTGACCTTTTTAGGTTTTTCCATAGGGTTTTCCTAACCTCCCCCCCCCCACAAGAACAACAACAGCAACAAGAACAATAAAAACAACAACAAAGTAGTTTGTAAGCTTACTAACCGAGTAAGCGAAAAGTTATTCTACGTTCTAAATGGACATGACACTCCTTCATGGTATGGTTGGCATCATGTCATCAGTTATTTAAAAGCTTCAAGCAAGAATTGCGTTTCACATAATAGCTTGTGGTCTCATTCACAGTTGTACAAAAGAAAAGCTATGAATTAGATAATAGCTTGTGGTGGTGTTGGTTAATTTCTCGTTCATAGTTATACAAAAGATGAGCAATTTATTAGATGATATACTTCTCATTATAGCGTTTCTTTCCTCACAGTTTTCTCCTTTCTTATGATTATTATTCAGTAGGTGAAATCTATTCATTTGGAACAAGCCCACCACAGGGGTCACTGACTTGAAATTCTAGCCTCCAAAGAATATTATGGTGTTCATTTAGACGAAGTAAGAGGAAGTAAAGGGAAATACAGAAAGAAGAGATTCCACTTATAATAAAAGAAAAGGAAATAAATTAATAAATGTATAGATAAAAATGTACCAAAATGCAGGGGGAATAGTATTGTGGGGTAGCAATGCATTGCATTAGCTGTTACAAGGCGAAGTCACCTACAACCAGTCCTACGGTCACTTAATTCATAAAAATGGATTTTCTTTAAGCTCAAGAAATAAGTGAAGAGCGCAGAAAAAAATTAATTCTAAAAAAAACAGAGGGCTAGTTAAGTTTCCTGCTTTTAGAGTTGAGGGGGTCCTTAATGAATAGTCCTCTAGTAGTAATACAAATACCATACTGACTGACTGAGAGAGAGAGAGAGAGAGAGAGAGAGAGAGAGAGAGAGGAGCATGAAGAGAGATCTGAGCTGATAGAGATCTGACGTAACAAATACGCCAGAGAGAGAGAGAGAGAGAGAGAGAGAGAGAGAGAGAGAGAGAGAGAGAACGATGAGGAGAGAAGAGGCTGAATAGAGATCTGACTGTAACAAATATACGAGAGAGAGAGAGAGAGAGAGAGAGAGAGAAGAGAGAGAGAGAACGATGAGGAGAGAAGCTGATAGAGATCTGACAAATATACAAATATAGAGAGAGAGAGAGAGAGAGAGAGAGAGAGAGAGAGAACAATGAGGAGAGAAGAGGCTGAATAGAGATCTGACTAACAAATATACTCCAGAGAGAGAGAGAGAGAGAGAGAGAGAGAGAGAGAGAGAGAGAGAGAGAGAGAAGAGATTTGAGAACACATTCGAAAACACTACTTCAAAACAATCACACGACATTAGCATGACGGCGCTAAACCTTGTGGGACCCCACCCTTCACCGATACCCCTGTCAACCTGCCAGTAGGCCTATACTATGTGAATGCATTTAGTCATTATCGGATCTGTACGGACCCTGGCCCAGCGTGAAAGATTAGCAAACTGCTGACTAAAGAATAGGTACAAATACAAAGGTTTTGCTGTCGGCATTTATATATATAGAAATATATATGTAGAATCTACTAGTCACTTTTTTTACCAGATACATATTAAATTGTAATAGCCACAATGCCCTCTTAACTTCTTGAATTCTTTGCTCTTTTTTTAATACGCTTGTCACTACAAAGCCTGAAGATCTAAGTTCAAAGAAATTTGAAGAATAAATTGTGATGTCTGGTCCTGGGAAACGAACCCAGGTCCAAGAATCACAAAGAGGTCACGTTGCCGACCTGACCACGAGAATATATATACATATTCTATACATATACACATATACATACATACATACATATATACTATATATATATATATATATATATATATATATATATATATATATGTATATGTACGTACACATATTTTATATATATACATAATATATATGTAAGTATATATAATTACATATACACACACGTGACGAATACAGAGCAAAATTATGTATTTACGTATGTATGCATTTAAGCATAAATCGCATTACCTATGAATATCTTTAGCATTTGCATCATGTGCTCTTGCAAATCACTTCTGCCACTAATAAAATACCGCATATATTTTCTATTTGGACATTTATTGACAACATGGTCTTAATATGGTCGCAGACAACAAAATGAAATATCTCCGTTCGTAACCTCATCAATTCTCTGCATTTCTGCATTATTCGAGATTTCAGAACATCTTATATATATATATATTTATATATATATATATATATATATATATATATATATATATATATATATATATATATTATATATATAAGATATAATTAATATAGTTTTTTTTTCAAATAAAAAATTGATAACAAAAATACTCTCTTCCAAGATTGTAAATGAGGTGGTTTGATAGATTTCCTTTTACAAACTTCTGAAAATTGAACGGTACAAAATTCTGACTATAATTTCAACAGACGAAATATCGCTTCTCGAAAATTTGTATGATAACAGCAATTCTCTCTCTCTCTCAACAACAATTACACAGGTAACTCTCACTTATCAACAGAATAAATATATATATATATATATATATATATATATATATATATATATATATATGTATACACACACACACACACACACACACACACACATATATATATATATATATAATATAAAATTTATTTATTTATTCATTTACATGCACCCATACATACACATGAGTTTTGAATAATAATAAAAAAAAAACTTTGCACACATGTTAAGTAAGAAATTATTTTCCATTATACCAAAGTTTGACTAAAACCATCTTCCTCACACTGCAAGTCTACCTGTAATTTTAATTCCAGGAATACCTTCACTAAAACGCTGAGAGAGAGATGAGAGAGAAGAGAGACGAGGAGAGGAGAGAAGAGAGGATGGAAGAGAGAGAGAGACAGACAGACAGAGAGAGAGAGAGAGAGAGAGAGAGAGAGAGAGAGAGAACGACAACAGTAACAGGACCAGGGCTTTAAGATAACCACAGGAAATCCTTTCTCAGGAGGAGTTTGTGAGTATACTTCTTCTATCTCGTCTACATTCAGAGAATATT
>NC_087207.1:76040014-76055014 GCF_015104395.2 Macrobrachium nipponense
AGAATGAAAACTTCAGTCCAAGATGGCATCCACAAAAGCAGTCAACAAAAGCAAGCCCTATTAGTCATCCTAACGAACAATAAGGCTTATAGCCGCCCTTCTTTCCTCGTCAGATTCACTCGACTCTCGTTACCAACTGGTTCCCTATCATCACCAGACGCCCATTTCTCTGAGGGACCTGGGGAAACCCGAACGAGCTGTTAGGTAAGGTAAGGTCTCTTTCTCTCTTTCAGTCGGCAATTGATTATTTTCTTCTGTCCTTCTTGGGTTGAAGTCAACCACACTTCGTTCAAAATGACTCAAAAGAATTCAGAAAAAAAAATGTTTAAATTCAAGTCACGTGGAGCGCTTAAAATAATAGGAATAACCGTATGCAATGTTAAATGAGTGTATTTCATTCTTTTCAAGCCTAGGTCAACGACGCCCGAATGGAAAGATAGGTGACCTCTTCTAAATGGAGAGGTAGGTTACCTCTTCCAAATGGAGTGATAGGTGATCTCTTCTAAATGGAGAGATAGGTGATCTCTTCTAAATGGAAAGATAGGTGATCTCTTCTAAATGGAACTAAATGGAAAGATAGGTTACCTCTTCCAAATGGGGAGATAGGTGATCTCTTCCAAATGGAGAGATAGGTGATCTCTTCTAAATGGAAAGATAGGTGATCTCTTCTAAATAGAAAGATAGGTGATCTCTTCCAAATGGAAAGATAGGTGATCTCTTCCAAATGGAGAGATAGGTGATCTCTTCTAAATGGAAAGATAGGTGATCTCTTCTAAATGGAAAGATAGGTGATCTCTTCTAAATGGAAAGATAGGTGATCTCTTCTAAATGGAAAGATAGGTGACCTCTTCCAAATGGAGAGATAGGTGATCTCTTCTAAATGGAGAGATAGGTGATCTCTTCTAAATGGAAAGATTGCCTCTTCTAAATGGAAAGATAGGTGACCTCTTCCAAATGGAGAGATAGGTGATCTCTTCTAAATGGAAAGATAGGTGATCTATTCCAAATGGAAAGATAGGTGATCTCTTCTAAATGGAAAGATAGGTGACCTCTTCCAAATGGAGAGATAGGTGATCTCTTCTAAATGGAGAGATAGGTGATCTCTTCTAAATGGAAAGATAGGTGATCTCTTCTAAATGGAGAGATAGGTGATCTCTTCTAAATGGAGAGATAGGTGATTTCTTCTAAATGGAGAGATAGGTGATCTCTTCTAAATGGAGAGATAGGTGATCTCTTCTAAATGGAAAGATTGCCTCTTCTAAATGGAAAGATAGGTGACCTCTTCCAAATGGAAAGACAGGTTACCTCTTCCAAATGGAGAGATAGGTGATCTCTTCTAAATGGAAAGATAGGTGATCTCTTCTAAATGGAAAGATAGGTGATCTCTTCTAAATGGAAAGATAGGTGATCTCTACTAAATGGAAAGACAGGTGATCTCTTCCAAATGGAAAAATAGGCGATCTCTTCCAAATGGAAATATAGGCGATCTCTTCTAAATGGAAAGATAGGTGACCTCTTCTAAATGGAAAGATAGGTGATCTCTTCTAAATGGAAAGATAGGTGACCTCTTCTAAATAAATGGAAAGATAGGTGACCCCTTCTAAATAAATGGAAAGAGAGGTGACCTCTTCTAAATAAATGGAAAGAGAGGTGACCTCTTCTAAAAGCAGTCTGTGGAATTCTCTATCTCTCACTTCTTTACCTTCACGCTGTGGTATCTTGAGCAACTTTTTATTTATTTATTTATTTATTTATTTTTTATGATGTCGATAAGGTACTCTCTCCTTCCATGGCAAAGCTGTTTGCTTACTTCCGTCGGGATTAGATCTTACCCATTCCTCCTTCCGTTCACTCTAAGAATAGACCATCTGGAAACTTATACGGCCTCCCTTTAACATTACGAATCATCCATACTAACGGAAGTCGAATATAAATACTGAATAAATAATGTTATGAATAACACTATCTATCTACCTATACCTATATACATACATACACACATAAAGATGCTACAAATTATACAGTCCTCTGCTCAGCAGCTTCTAGGATACCAGTCAACAGGAAGAAAAAATGTTCGAGTTATCAAGATCAACTGTAGGTGACCAGCGCTATGAAACTATATGGAAGTGAGAGGGAAACTCGAAATGATTCTTAAAGAAGGGTATATATATATATATATATATATATAATAATATTATATATATATATATATATATATATAATATATGTGTGTGTGTGTGTGTGTGTGTGTGTATGTGTGTGTGTGTGTGTGTGTGTGTGTGTGTGTGTGTGTAACCTTTGCATTCAAAATCGCAAGATACAAGTGACAACAGGCATTCAAAGACAACGAATGAATTTTGTGAAAACGAGCTAAGATTTTTTACTTCCTTTCTGTGGAAGTCTGTTATGAAAGCACGCATTCTGTCTAATAATAATAATAATAATAATAATAATAATAATAATAATAATAATAATAATAATAATAATAACAACAACAACAACAGTAAAGGAATTAGCAATCGCAACCTTACATAGATACTGGCGTTTAATCTCAAAAAAGCAACAAAATTCCCACAAGCAAATAACGCGAACTTGACATCACACAATCAATCAACCAACATGAACCCTCACCCCTCAACAAGGCGTCATAGGAGCACATGGTAGTAACCATTATCTCAAGAGACAATTTAAGCAGCCTAGGTACAGAATAAGTAGCCTTTGCTAACAAGCTTTCCTATGTCCTCCCTTCGTGGGAAAACGAGGAAAATAACATATGATGAAGTGTTCGTTGTCTGCGTCCGAAGTATTTTCACTCGACAAACAACGAAAAACAACCTCACTCGTGATTAAACCGTAATAAGGCCAAGGATTGTGAGTGCCGACATACAAACAACAATTTCGAGACCTCACTATACAATATACCCACCAATTAAGGATTTCACGTCTTAGCCACTATTAAGCAAAAAGGAGAAAAAGGCGAATAAATTGGACTCACCGTATCCGGTACTGCGAATGGTGTGGGAAGCAGCACAAGAAGAATCTGCGAATACAAAAGACAAGGTTTCACTAAGTGAGGACAATAAGTCTAAGGGAAAACAACACGGTGTTTCAACTTAACGATAAGATAAATCAGAGAGAGAGAGAGAGAGAGAGAGAGAGAGAGAGAGAGAGAGAGAGAGAGACCTTACATCTAGTTCGGGTTGCCCCAGGTCCCTCTGTGTGAGGCACCTTTAATATCTACCAGAGAATTGCTAATGCATCTTCCAATCTTGGATGGTCTGGGATGCAGCTTATTGAGAGAGAGAGAGAGAGAGAGAGGACAATTAATCAATGGAAAAGAACACGGGATTTCACCTTAACGATAAGAGAGAGAGGAGAGAGAGAGAGAGAGAGAGAGAGAGAGAGAGAGAGAGAGAGAGAGAGAGAGAGAGAGAGATAACGTTATCTTCTCTACCGCCAGCACGCCTTGGATGTGCCAAACCTGAGCTGGGTAACGAACTTATATCTTAAAAAAAATTCACGACTGGTAATAATCCAAAGATTTCTGACGCCTTCGTCCAAGATTTTGTTTGTTTAGATTTTTGCTTTTTGTTTTATTTCATATTCATATTTTCACAAAATTAATTATGATACTAAGACGTCCCACTGGAAATTATAACTTGAAATTAAAACATATGTATATATAATGTATATATATATTGTTTTTTTTTTATATAGGGGGGGGGGGGAATATATTTTTTATCTATATATATATATATATATATATATATATATATATATATATATATATATATATATATATAAATATATAAAAGTCTTGCTGAAGGGCAAGACAAATAAAATAAAAATGGCTACACATACAAGAGACCTGTGCAACATCACTCCAGTAATAGGAATTGAAATAAACGGTTAAATACATAAGCAAACACATAGACGAGAGAGAGAGAGAGAGAGAGAGAGAGAGAGAGAGAGAGAGAGAGAGAGAGAGAGAGAGAGAGAACTTAACAATTTGTGAATTTGATGCATAAACGAATGGTTACTTACACGAAAGAACTGCGCGTCATCACTACAGTAATGAAAATTGCCAAAAATGGTTATATACATGAGAGAGAGAGAGAGAGAGAGAAATGAATAGGTGGATGCATAAACGAATTTGTGTGGGCACATATAACACAGAGGCGATAAAAGCAACAATAATACTGCTTAACAATATGCTCATAACAATAAAAAAAAGTAGGATAGAGCATAACTCATATCATCACTGCTACTACTAATATCAGTGGCAGTTGCAGCAGTAGCAACGAGGAGAATGAAGAAATAGAAGCAACCGATCCCACGACAAGGATGTCCATTGCCATGTAGTAGGACCCTCATTCTTGCAACAAGTAAGAGTGTGGCTTCGTTGCCACAAATGGCTGGGGCGTGACCGTGGGGCACTCCAGAGCCAAAGGGCATGAGAGAGAGAGAGAGAGAGAGAGAGAGAGAGAGAGAGAGAGAGAGAGAGAGAGAGAAATTCAACAGGCGACCTATAATCATTAAATATAAGAGAAATTTTAATAAAAGTATGAGAGAGAGAATTTAACAGGTGTGCCATAATCATCACGAGGATAAAAATACAAAAAAATAATTTTTTAAAGAGAGAGAGAGAGAGAGAGAGAGAGAGAGAGAGAGAGAGAGAGAGAGAGAGAGAGATTCTCTTAAGGGTATTGGGGATGGTGGTCGGGAGTTCCACAGGGGAAGTGGGAGATGATGGTCCTCAACTAGTGAGGACTGATGTGATTACAACCCTATACTTATCATATAAATCCATCTCTCTCTCTCTCTCTCTCTCTCTCTCTCTCTCTCTCTCTCTCTCTCTCTCTCTATGACATGAACAGTCGTCTCTAAAACCTGAGAGATGAGATAATGACCGAGGAGAAAGCGTTAAATTGATCTAAGTGAGAATGACGAAACATGAAGGTGAACAAAAACCCAATGACACTCGAGTATTCTGACAGGAAAATATCTCCCGTATTTTGACAGCCTTCACCGCGATGACGTCACTGAAACTATGACCAACGACCATCATTGTCACGAGGAACTTTGGGGAACTTTGTTGGCCTTCATTAGCCCGCGGAGGGCAGTTGGATGCCAAGGGAGGGCGTGGTGAGGGCAGCGGCAGTAGGCGGAGGGAAGCGTTACCTGCTCAAAAGGATTTAGTGGCAGTAAGTGGCTAGTGGCCTAAGTGGGGGCATCCCTAACCCCTAGAAGGATGTACCGGCTCCAAATCATTCAAGGGCTCTTGGGCTTACAGTGCCCCGTGAGAGAGACGCGCACAAACATACCCAGCCATCCATCCATCTATCCATCCATCCACCATGCCAACACCCATCCCCTTCAAACTCCTACGATATACGCCCATCCAATGACCACGACAATACCCAATGCAGGGATTACTGTCATTAGTGCCTTTTCGCCAACCCTTGACACCTCTCGCTCGCAGGTGGCCCAGTGCAAAGGCTCACACGAAACAGCCACCCCAATGCCCAATGCCCAATGCCCATGCCCAATGTCCGATGGCTGCTGCTGCTCTTGCGTCATTGTTAGGAATCCCAGACGGAAGGAAACACTAACATATCGGTAGAGACGTAATAACAGTGAAAAGAATACAATGTATCTGGAACATTACGTTAAGAATGAGAGAGAGAGAGAGAGAGAGAGAGAGAGAGAGAGAGAGAGAGAGAGAGAGAGAGAGAGAGAGAGGTATTCAACAGGCGTGCTATAATCATTACGAGGATATACACAAAAAATATTTTTAGAGAGAGAGAGAGAGAGAGAGAGAGAGAGAGAGAGAGAGAGAGAGAGAGAGAGAATGCAATTTAGCTAGGATATTACCTTAAGAACGAGGAGAGAGGAGTGAGAGAGAGAGAGAAAAAGAGAGAGAAGAGAGAGAGAGAGAGAGAGAGAGAGAGAGGAAGAGAGAGAGAGAGAAATTCAACAGGCGTGCCATAATCATTAAATAAGAGAAATTTTAATAAAAGTATGAGGAGAGAGAGAAGAGAGAGAGAGAGAGAGAGAGAGAGAGAGAGAGAGAGAGAGAGAGAGAGAGAGAAAAGGTGGTACTGTAATTTCCTAATTTACCAAATTGACAAGCATAAACAAAAATTGCAACTGTCATTAATCTTTATCCCATATCATTAATGAACCATAGGCTAAAATCAGCAATAGCAACGCTACTAAATTTAATCAGAAGAATAAAAGGAACGGTTAAGATTACGAATGAAAAACACAGATCAAACTTTCTTATTCTTGATATATAGATGACAGAAAGTCGTTCTAAAACTAACCAGTTTCCATATTACCAGCTTTACAGGATAATTTACAAAAAGCAAGGGGCGATCCGAACTCCAGCTTATTTGGAGCGCGTGCTAAAATCTATGGTCAAATAAACCCTTGTTTCACCAACGAAAATTAAAATAAAAGCGCTATTTTATTATACATAATTGTTCTGCACTGTTTAACATACACATTATTTATTGTTTATATTTTCATTTTAATGAATCACAAATATCCTTTCCTAAAATTCCTGTATCTTTAACTCCACGCAAAACACCTTTTTTCAGACTTTTTTTAGATTTCTCCATAGACCTTTCCTACCCCCAACAGCAACAACAAAAAAGTTCGTAGGCTTATTCTCCGAGCGAGCAGACATTTTTTAAAAAGGGTGTCACCCTTAGTTGAAAAGGAGTAATCTATCAAAAACTGATTGTCAACTGAGGACTTTCTACTGCAAAATGAGAGGAATCAAAGCAAAAAGATGAAATAAATGTTTTTTTTTTTAACTAAATAAGTGTAAACGACAAATAAACGTCAATAAGTATCGAACATGACAGCAAATAATCCATATTTTGACGAATATGACAAATAACACTAAACACTTTGAAAAGGAATAACACAATTTCTTCAGACATTGCAAACAGCGCAAGCAAAGAAAACAAAAAAAGTGCCTAAATAACGAAGATGTTGTAGTGGATCAAAGAGAAAGGGAGGACACAAAATGGTTAAACAACTACACATGTGTCAATCATGAACCCAGTCACTTTTGTGACATGATTATGGGGATACAGAGGAGAGGAGAGAGAGAGATGCTATGTTGCAGCGAAGGGGATGCAGAACTGATGGTCACACGTGTTGACTTTTTATTTCCAAATTTCCACGGTGGCATATTGAAGCTCAACTATTTATATTTATAAAGAAAACTGTCATGAAAAGGACTGGTATTTACATGGCAGTAAATAAATGACCACATACATACACTTTTACAATATATACATACATACATATATATATAATATATATATATACTATATATATATATATATATATATATATATATGTGTGTGTGTGTGTGTGTGTGTGTGTGTACATATATATATATACCCAGACATCCTCCACACAACTGTACATGAGTTAACTTTCATTTATGCATTGTCATTCTGTTCTTCTGCCTTGTTTGCATAAGGTTGGTTAGAGGTCTTTGGTCTTGCTTTGTTTTAGTGTGTGTTTTTTATTTATTCTGTGCGGTAATTGTGAGTGCTATTGATTTTAGAGTAATTTTCAAAGTAATTCTATTCATTATCTAACAGATTCCCTGAGGATGAAATGTAATTATTACGAAACGTAGGAAATGAAGTAATTATAATGAAGAATTTATTAGAACGTTTCCATGGTCCACCTTCACGTTATATATATATATATATATATATATATATATATATATATATATATATATATATATATATATATATATATATATATATATATATATATTTACGTATGTGTTTGTGTGAACGCCAGCGCGCTCGTGTTTGTATCGTGTACACCCAACAGAAAATTACTCAAAATACAAATATTCTGTCCATTTAAGTCAGACAGACAGACACGCAACTGAAACTGAAGTCAAAATAACTATTTTGAAGGCTAAGTCAAAATTGTGGAATAAAGTTAAAAAAAAAAAAACCACACACCTAAACATGGGTGAAAAAGGCAGGTACGCTCAGTATGTGAAATCAACTCATTAGCTTACCAAAATAATCAACTTTGCCGAAGTTCCCTTCAAACTATTATTTTTCCATTCCATTGATACTGACCCGAGGTCATTTAAAAGAAATTAAAATTAAAAAGTGAAATCAAAAAGTGTAGGGGGAAATATGAATAAATAACATTACTATGCAAAGGCCGGCGACATGAACCACTTTATTCTCTTATCTGAAGTTCGGGCTGGGAGAGAGAGAGAGAGAGAGAGAGAGAGAGAGAGAGAGAGAGAGAGAGAGAGAGAGAATGGAATTTATCTAGAATATTACCTTAAGAGAGAGAGAGAGAGAGAGAGAGAGAGAGAGAGAGAGAGAGAGACGAGAGAGAGAGAGAGAGAGAATGGAATTTATCTAGAATATTACTTAGAGAGACCTACCTTACCTTACAGACCTTACATCTTGTTCGGGTTGCCCAGGTCCCTCAGTGTGAGGCACCTCTAATGTCTACCAGAGAGTTGCTAGTACATCTTCCGGTATATTTTGCATCTTCCAATCTTGGATGGTCTGGGATGCAGTTTAGATATTTGTCGAGCTTATTCTTAAACACATCTACGCTCACTCCTGATATATTCCTCAGATGAGCTGGCAACGCATTGAATAGACGCTGCATTATCGATGCTGTGCGTAGTGGATTAATGTCCTGGGTGTGCTTTCCTTATTTTTCTGGTATAGTTGGGCACTATTAATCTACCTCTGCTTGCTCTTTCTGATATTTTTAGTTCCATGATATTTTCTGCTATTCCTTTCTATCTGCTTTCCATGCCTGAATGAAATTATCATGTAGCGTTCTCTTCTCCTTTCTAGACTATATAATTTTTTTTAAGAATTGTAGTCTTTCCCAGTAGTCTAGGTCCTTAACTTCTTCTATTCTAGCTGTAAAGGACCTTTGTACACTCTCTATTTGTGCAATATCCTTTTGATAGTGTGGGTACCATATCATATTGCAATATTCAAGTGGACTACGAACATATGTTTTATAAAGCATAATCATGTGTTCAGCTTTTCTGTTTGAAGTGCCGTAACAACATTCCCATTTTTGCTTTTAAACATTTTTGCCAACAGAGTTGCTATTTGATCATTGCATAACATGTTCTATTCATCATCACAACCAAGGTCTTTAACTGCTTCCTTATTTGTGATGGTCTCATTTATAGGTCCCCTTATATGCATATAGATTTCTTTCTCTGTCTCCATAATTTTATTGATTCAAATTTATCGAGTTAAATACCATCCTATTTTACCTCTGCCCAATCATTATTAACTTTGTTAAGGTCTCTTTGTAGAGCGTTCCTATCTTCATCACAAGTAATTTCTCTACTTATTCTTGTGTTATCTGCGAAACTAACTCACTACCGAATCCTTCACATTATTGTCTATGTCTTCAATCTAATAACAAACAGTATTGCAGCTAACACCGTACCTTGCGGCACACCGGATATTACTTGACTTCATCCGATTTCTCGTCGTTTGCAATAACTATCTGTTTTCTGTTGTGTAAAAATTCTTTGAACCATCTTCCTACTTTATCCACGATATTGTGTTTTCTAATTTTCTTCGCTAATATATTATGGATCTACTTTATCAAAAGCTTTTGCAAAGTCTAAATAAACCACATCTGTTCATTTCCGCTTTTCATATTTTTGAATATGTTCTCACGGTGGACTAACCCAGTTGGGGTTTGTGTACTTTTTCCAGGGGGTTACGAAACCCATGTTTTGTCCTTTATTAAAAAATTAAATTAATTTTTATTTAAATTTTTTATTAAATGTTTTCAGAATAATATTTTTCTTCATTACCCTTTCATACACTTTCATAATATGTGATGTTAGACTCCGGCTATCCTTATAATTACTTGCCTCTAGTCTTGATCCACTTTTGAAAGTAGGGGTAATATATGCTAATTTGTGCTCATCATAAAATCTTGCCTGTATCTACACTTTGTCTTAATAATATTGCAAGTGGCTTTGCGATAGAATGAAACTACTTTCTTTAACAAAATAGCAGGAATTCCATCAGCCCTGCAGCAGCTCCATTTTTAATTTCATTAATAGCCTGCACAATATCAGCTTCATTAATATCTATGTCAGCTAAATATTCACTATTTTCATCCCTTACTTCTATATATTATCTTCATTATCTATTCTAGGGGTGAATTCTCTCTATATCGTTCTGCCAGTATGTTGCAAATTTCCTTTTTTCATTCGTTAATCTCCCTTCAATTCTCAGAGGGCCTATTTCTATTCTTCTTTTATTCATCTTCTTCGCAATATGCGTATAATAGTTTGGGGTTTTGCGTGATATTTAATAGGGTTTTTTCTTCAAGTCCTCGTTTTTCATTTTCTTTTGATTGTATAATCTTTTGTCTGCATTTTCTATCTTACTTTTTAGTTCTATAACTTTCCATGCATTTTTTTCTTTTGCAAGACCTTTTTTCCACTTTCTGATTTTCTGGAACAAGATCCTTCTGTCTCTTGGTATGCATGAATGATGTTTACTTTTCTTCTTCGGTAATATTTTTCACTATTTTCTCCAACTATTTTATATAATATCTCCGTATTTACCCTTATGTCTCACTTACGAAAATGTTATCCCAATCTTTGTTTAATTCTTCATTAATTTCTGACATTTTATATTTTTACTGTAGAAGTTGTATTTTCCATATCCTTCCCACATTTTTCATTTCTTGCTTATCTCTATTTTCACTTGCTTTGGAATGAACTGTTAATTCTATGACATTATGGTCTGAAATATTCGCATTATAAACTATTATTTCTTTAACATAATTCATCTGTTCACAAAAGTATAGGTCCTAAAGTATTTCCTTTCGTTGGCAGGTGATTTATTTGTTGAATGTTGTATTCTAGTAGCATATCTAATAGCTTTTCAAATTGCCTCTTATCTTCTGCACTACTATTACTCTCTTTTTTATATGTATAAGTACAACCACAATCTCCTATTCGTTCTTCTTTCCATTCTACGAAAGGAAAGGAAATTGAAGTCACCAGATAGGAGAATAGTCAGTCCTTGTGATTTCTACATATATCATCCAATTTTTCAATTATTAAGTCAAACTCTTTAGTATTAGGAGGTCTCTATATACTATGTTCATCAATTTTTCAGATTCAAATTCTACCGCTATTAGTTCACATTCTGAGTTACTATATTTTCTCATATATTGTTTTTCCTTGTTTTTTGTCTTTCCCATATATTGCGGTTCCCCCTTGATTCCTATTTTTTCTATCTGATCTATAAGTTTGGAACCCTTTTATTTGATCATCATTCCCAGTCTCTTGGGAATACCGTTTCACTTATATCATTATATCTATTTTCTTTTCATTTTGGGGGGGGGGTAGTTCTTCTAAGTACTCTATTTTTCTTTTTGAGTTACTCGTAACTAAAACCCTGCGCATTGCATCACTATGATGGTTTGCGTGTTTTCTCCTTCATTTAATACTGGTAGTAATAAGGATTTTACCCAATGGTCTCTTGTCCTGTTTCTGGTATGTTGTTCTTTTTTTCATTTCCAGAAATTCTGACATTAAAAAATCCAACTTTTCCATAATATTTGATCTTCCTTCATCATAATTATTCATTTTGTCTGAATCTGCAATTTTTTTCTCCGTTTCTGCAATATTTCCCTCTTGCATAATAAATACAGTTGATTATCTCTTTGGGTATAATTTTCGGAGCTGATGCTTTGAAATTTTTTGCTTGACACCTCTGCATATCTCATTGGTGGTTTGCTTTTCTCTTTTACCTGATATTCTTGATTTCTCTCTTTATTTGTTTCTTTCTTATTTTGGATTTTATACTTGGTTGGTTATTTATTTGATTATGATTCATGGCTACAGGGTGCATATATTTGCATTTTTTGTCGAACTTACATCCTTTTCCTTCTTTTAGGTTTTACATATTTTTGATGCAGATCTCTGCAATCATCCCCAATATCCATTCTAAGTATGCACATTTACCATATATTTCATAGTTTTGACATATCTTAGGATGTTTGTAGTAACATCTTTCTCCAAATCTGCAATTCCCTCTTTTCAAAAGGTTGCAGATTTTGTCTTTCTTGTCTATTTTTTCCTCTTTCCCGTCATTGTATAGATCTGGGTAGAGCCTCTTCGGGATTTGCTTTTCTGTTGTCATATCGTAATTTATTTCTTCGTAGGTATGCTGCTTTATTGCCTCATATGTAGTATCAATGAGTATCTCTGCATCCATACTTTTAATCTTGTTCTTTGTTTTCCTTATTTTTTCTGTCATTTCATTTTTGTTTACTTCTCTTCGTTTTCCTCTTCTTCTTTTTCTTCTTCTTCTTCCTCTCCTCTCTTCTTCATCCTCAACTATTGTACATTCAATCTTGATTTAATAACATTGTCTATCCATGATAGACATGTTGAACAAAAAACTTCTTGTATCTTTTCTCAAATCTTGTATTACCTCAGCACACTGTGGATGGGTCGGAATGTTGCATGCAGCACATTTTCTGATTAGGTTTTGTGGATTGACTATGCTATACCAAACCTTACACAGTTTGCATGCTTTTGGCATTCTTTTTCCTAATGCATCAATTAGGATATTCACAAGATTCACCTTATTCATTTTCTTTGTCGGAATATGTTGGTTTATGTATATTTTCTTTATGAGTCTCTTGACCACTTGGATTTTATTTGGAACTTCTTCAATTATTTTCAAGATGTTTTCATTAGATTTGTTCCAGTTTGAAGGATTATATCCTTCTAATATATTTATGAATGCTTTTGTATCTTTTTGGTTAGGACTGTTGCTGATTTCATAGATGAGAAATGCCAGTTCCCTTCCTGCTACCTCATCGTATTGCGAATCTGCTAAACACGAGCCGCAGCAAATTACGCCACCTCTTCCCGCAGTTGGAACTTACTGCCATCTTGTTCTGATTTATAGTATTACACTTGATAAACTAACTTAGAAGACGCTTTATCCTACTATTTTCACACTAATCTTATCACCGATAGTTCACGAACACTTCTAGATATTTCTCAAATTCTAGTCGTATGTTAAACTTGTGATATCTGTTGATTAATCTGAGTTCACGCGGGTACGTCTCACCAAGCAAGATGGCTACTTACGAGAGGAGAGAGAGAGAGAGAGAGAGAGAATGGAATTTATCTAGAATATTACCTTAAGAATGAGAGAGAGAGAGAGAGAGAGAGAGAGATCATAGGGCTTCATATTAATGGATATAAAAATTCAATTACCAAAGCGAGGGTGAAGACTGCCTGTTAAAGGAAGAAAAAGTATAAAAATGTGCCGAAGTTTCTTCGGCGCAATCGAGTTTTCTGTTCAGCGTATAATCTAGGCCACCGAAAATAGATCTGTCTTTCAGTGATCTCGGTATAATGATGTATGAGCCGCGGCATATGAAAGTTTTGCCACAACCCGGTGGTGGCCTGTCCTCTATAGTTGCCAGACGTACGATTATGGCTAACTTTGACCTTAAATATAATAAGAACTACTGATGCTATACGGCTGCAATTAGGTCTGTTTGATGGCTGGAGGGTGGACTATCAACATGACAATTTGCAGCCCTCTAGCCTCAGTAGTTTTTAAGATCTGAGGGCGGACAGGAAGAAGCTCGGACGGAGAGACAAGGTCATCTCAATAGGGTTATTATACAGAATCCTAAAATGAATTGCTTTCTAATTTGTTGTTAATAAATCTCGACCTGAGATCTATAAAAACTGAAGAACGTGTGATGCGTTATCTAAAATACTTCGTAGTTTTCCAAAATAACAAAAACAATAATAATTATCATTGTATTTTACAACATAACGAATAGTTTTCCTTTTAATAAATAGTATTACTATGAATAATAGGATAAAACACCCACGATCAACTGGAACGTGACAGTTCGTTGACTTTTTTTCTTTGTTAATCACTGTGATGATATAAGGGCATTTCTTGCAGTTCAAACGTAAGTAAAATAAACTCACTCACTTGAAATTGCAAACTAATAACAAGAGGAAGGGGTCAGTTTCATCAATTTTACATTTTGTATATTTTCTTATTAAAGGTATGGAATAATAATAATAATAATAATAATAATAATAATAATAATAATAATAATAATATGAAAAGGACTCATTCTTACTCCCCTCAGAGCCAATAGTGAAGTCTCCATTGATTTTAAGCTTAAAACTTTTTTGTTTGTTTGTTTGTTTGTTGCATCCTGCAGGTGAACGCTACATCTATCCACCACATCGTTGAGTCCGTCAGCGCGTATAACGCGCATTGAAAACCGGGCATTGGTCAGCGAACTTCTGTTGAGAAACTCCTACGCTGTGCATTCCCATTTCTCTTTTTTCTCGAGGCGCTGCACAACCGCAAGGACTGCGGGCCACGCCCTTTGTGAGGTGTCATCTGTCACATCAAATGCCTAGTGATCTATTTACTGTCAGAGAGAGAGAGAGGAACGCCCCAGCAGCGGCGCTTAAAGGACGGCAATTTTAGGATCTGAGGGTCATCCTCGGGTATCTGCGTTTCAGCGAACGGGAGGGAGGGAGGGAGGGTATGACGGTAGAGAAAGGCCCCTTTCGACGCACACAAGCAGATAGATGCCCATAGAAAGCGACTGGCGTAAAAGCATCGGGGAGGGCAGTCGAAGGCAAAAAACCTCTTCAGCCAGTATATATATAGTTTTTTTTTTTTTTTTTGTTTTTTATGTTCTGTAACGAGAATCTCAAGGAAGAAATTTTGCCTCCAGGGGGGAGGGGGACGCGACACATTTGCTTTTGAAAAGGTGCTCGTCGCTCCCGTGCTTTCTTACTCGCGGTACCTGATTGCGACAGATCTCTCTCTCTCTCTCTCTCTCTCTCTCTTCTCTCTCTCTCTCTCTTCTCTCTCTCTATATATATCATATATATATATATATATATATATATATATA
>NC_087207.1:76070014-76090014 GCF_015104395.2 Macrobrachium nipponense
AAAAACAAATTACACTGAATAAGATCAGTGGAACTTTGCAAATCTTTCATTTTACTGAAAAAAAAAAAAAATTACACTGAATAAGTTCATTGGAAATATGCAAATTTTCATTTTGCTGGAGGGAAAAAAACAAAATATACTGAATAAGATTGGTGGAAATATGCAAATCTTTCATTTTGCTGAAAAAAAGCAAATTACACTGAATAAGATCACTGGAAATATGCAAATCTTTCATATTGCTGAAAAAAAGAAATGACACTGTATAAGAACAGTGGAAATACGCAAATCTTTCATTTTGCTGAAAAAAACACAAATTACACTGAATAAGATCAGTGGAAATATGCAAATCTTTCATTTTGCTGAAAAATATGCAAATCTTTCATTTTGCTAAAAAAAAAACAAATTGCACTGAATAAGATCAGTAAAACAAATTACACTGAATAAGACCAGTGGAAATATGCAAATCAAATTACACTGAATAAGACCAGTGGAAATAGACTAATCTTTCATTTAACTGCAAACAAAATGCACTGCTTGAGAATTTAAGCGAAAAATAAATCAGAAATTAAAAATACCGTACAAAGGATAAAACACACCAGAGCACACGAATTTTAACCTTAAAAATGACATTGTTAAAAATAAAAATACCGAGACCAGGAGAAATCAATATGAAAAAAAAAAAAATACGAGAAATATGGACGAGCCGGGCATATTGAGTGCGTAGGGAGAAGGCACAATGGCGAAGGACAGAAAAGGGAGGTTACAGATACCCCATTAAATGTCCCCCCCCTCCCCCTCCCCCTCCCCCCCAACCCTCGAGGAGATGCCCGATGCCTAACGCGACTATTATGCCATAGTCCGGCACCACCTGGCCAAACTCCAGTTGCTTTAACGACGCCTCTTATCCTCTTCGCTTCTTCCTTCCTTCTTTCCTTCCTTTTGGTTACTCTTACTCCTCCTTCTATGCGCCGTAGCCTCTATTTCACTTTCTTCTTCTCTTTACTTTTATTTCTTTTATTCTTCTATGATTATAAACCACAGCTTTCCTATTTGACTTCCTTGTTCCATCTTTTAATAACCCTCATTCCTTCTTTCTTTTATCTCTATTCCTACGCTTTCTTTCTTCCTCCTATGCTTAAATTTTGACGTTCGTTTTTCGCTTACTCGGGGAGTTAGCCTACAAACTACTTTATTGTTGCTGTTGTTGTTGGGGGAGTAGGAAAGGTCTATGGAAGAGCCTAAAAAGGTCTGAAGAAGGTGCTTTGCGTTGAGTTAAAGATACAGGAATTTGTGGATAGGATATTTATGATTTATTTATTAGAATTAAAGTTTAAAAATAAATAATGTGAATGTTAAATAACACAGAAAAATTATTTCTAATAAAATATGGCGTATTTATTTTAATTTTCGTTGGTGAAACAAGGCTCTATATGACCGTAGATTTTAGCACGTTTTAATTTACGTAAAAAGTTGGAACATAATATTAACAATTTATGCGTGAGGGGAAAATCTTGCACGCATCCCGAGTAAGCTGGAGGTCGGGTCACGCCTTGTTTAACAATTCCTTTCCTAAAACCAATCTTCTTCACTTCATTCTTCCTCATTCCCTCTATGAATGTCTATTGCCATTTCTTCACAATACCTTTCATTCATTTCTTTTTCGTTTACTCTTTCTCTCATCCACTTCATTCCCTTCGCCCTACCTCCTCCCACTCCTCTTATTACCTTTCTCTTCTTCTCCCCCTCTTCGTCCGCAACCAACTTGTGGTTTCATTTTCCTTATTCTTCAGCTCGCTCACCATTTTCATTCTCTCTCTATCTCTGTTTTCCTTCGTTCTTACTCCAGTTCACTGCTCGTAACCTCTCCTCTCCTTTCTTTTCTATGCATTGCCATTTATCTCACTGTCTCCGTCATTCCCTTTTTCCATTTTATAATTTCCTGCTTGTCTACGCCTATTCAGCATACTAATGCTATTCAATTACTTTTATTCATCCACTGTTACTCATCTTTCATGCAAGTTGAATGTCATCTTATATCTTACTGCCAAATATATTTGTAGATCTCACAAGGCATCAATAAGAAAGGAAATCAAATTGAAAAACTGTCTCGAGGTTACTTCATTAACCCGGAAAAATCAAATGTCAGAAAAATAGAGGAAACTCTAAACAAACTGATATAATAAAATATAATATAATAATACTAATAATAATAATAATAATAATAATAATAATAATAATAATAATAATAATAATAATAATAATAATAATAATAATGTCTTTCTCCTCTTGATAGAGAACGACATATGCTGTATACCAGGTCCACAAATAATATTCAGTGGTCAATGATGTACTATTTGTAACGTTTTTATAAAATCAATATAATTCACCACTAAATATTATTGTGGACCTGATATACAATAATAATAATAATAATAATAATAATAATAATAATAATAATAATAATAATAATAATAATAACAAACATCACCTGAAAGACAATGTCACAGCAAAATACTATTTCACGAAGAACATCTATCAAAATTCCCCGCCATTTCCCATCAAAAATCAATAACACCTACAAAACAACGAACGATATTCCAGTCACTATTCATCAATGAGGTGCAAAAACAACTACAGCATCTGCAAAAAATAAAATAAAAAAATAAATAAATAAATAAATAAATAAAGAAGCCAAGTACGGAGCGAACTCATCTTACATTAATCCATACCAAGACCCACATTCCTTTGATTAGAACTGCATTTATTATCCTCCCCAAAATCAGGCCTAGACCCGTGTGGGGCTCTAATGACACCCTCAACAGATGGCATAGGGATACGAAAGTCCTCCCTGGTAACCCCCTCCCCCAACTCAATCCCCCGACCCAAACACATGGTCGTACGAATCAGGTGGTGGACCCCCTGTGTCACCGATACCTTGGGAAAAAAGAATTACTGTAGGAACGTGTAAAATTTGACTTGTTACATTTACATTTGGTGGTGGTAGTAGCAGCAATAGTACTTAATATTGCTACTAATTTTAGTAGCTTATCAAATATGACTAAACTAGTTCAAAAGTAACTACTATATATATCGACGTGATAGTAGTAGTAATAAATATAGCAGCCATCTTTCTTATATAATAATAACTACAATATTTTTCATAATCACATTCCTTTCCTGAGTATCTTGATAATAGCAAGTGAGCACAAACACACACACACACACACGTACACACACACACACACACACAAACTTTCTCAATACCACACGAAAAACGGTATATACATCTCCCGCAACTGGGAGATCCTAGTCGGCCTCCTATTGAGAAATGAAGCGAGATGGAACCTTCTCAACTAATTACTTTTGAGAAGAACTTGCCCCGTAGAAGACGTATCCCTTACGGGAAGAGATACGATACCGTAAAGTCCCGAGTGAAGCGACTCCCATAGCTCCGATAACCGCAAAATGCCATAGCAAGGTAGTAAAGCATCCGTTCTTTTCGAAACTGCTGGACATCCGCTGATCTCCTCCGGGATGGGGCAATGCACTCCCGGGGGAAACTAATGACAGTGATAACAAACAAAACAGCTACAATAACTACGACGAGGACCAACGGTAAAGAGGTCTTCCAGAATGATCCTCCATCTTTTTCTTCTCGAGTTATGTGGGGGCCACAAAAAAAAAAAAAAAAAAAAAAAAAAAAAAAAAAAAAAAAAAAAAAAAAAAAAAAGGAAAACCAAAAAGTAGGAAAATGGCAATCTTTCTCTCTCCTGTGCTTTCACGATAAATAAAAACAACTTCTTGTTGATTGTTTTCTAAATGGAAGTCTCAGGGTGCAGGGACTTTCTTCCACCATTAACGAGCTTTCATGCGAAAAGAACGAACGAGCGTTCATTAGCCATGATTGACTTTAATAGAGACATTTAAGTTGAGGGCGTGGTCAGCTCTTTCTCACAGACCTTCCTTAATTCTCTCGCAGCCGAAATCAATCAAAAAACGTCCATCTCGCCCCCCACTCCCCCGAATACAACAAAAATCATGCTTTCTCAAACACATCGTAATGGCATCACAATCTCTCAAAGTCTTAGCTTTCTAAAGTCTTGTATTTACTCCACCAAATAGATCTCCTTAATTACTCTCGAACATCCTCAACCCGAAACCCAGGAATTACTTCATCCGAAACATTCAACTTTAATTGCTATTTCGGTCAAAAGGCCGCTCCCCCCCCCCCCCCTCCCCCCCCCCCCTCTTTTTTTTTTTTATTCGTCAACGCAGCAAGACCTCCGGCCGAGAACGCCCTTGCAAAATGGAAAGCGTTAACAGGCGCAAACAAATGACACAAGACTAAGAAGTTCTTCACAAATACAGGTTACAGGAGGCACACGGCCTCTGTTAACAAGGGCCTCTCCCTTCCGAGGATTAAAATCCTCCCGTAATGATTTTCAATGCCTCCACAGGACTGCGACTTACTACAGAGGCGATTCCTCCGACGGACACCCCGAATGGTTCTGAATAACTCCGCAGGACCTCATCTTTCGAAGGACAGGCGACCTCCGACGGACACCCCGAATGGTTCTGAATGCCTCCGCGGGACTGCAACTTTCGACGGACACCCCCCCCCCCGCCCCCACCCCCGGCCCCGCCACCAGATGGCGCTGAATGTCCCCTCTGTGTTCTGCAGCGCTCAAAAGGTAACAACATTCCTCATGAGGATCATACCGAAAGGTTCTGAAAGCGCCCAATGGTCGTCGCCTTTGCAAGCACTGCGGGTGCCGGTGGGCGATGCAAGGGTGGGCGTTGTAGTAGATCGCATGCAAGCAGTTGGGGGCGGGACGGATTTCCGAAAAGGACCAGGGCCACCTCCTCCTTTTCACTTCCTCGGGCTATTGTGAGGAAGTGATTACTGGACCGAAGGCTCCAGAATTGGGCTGAAGATTTTATGGTCTCTTTTTCCTTCTCTCTCTTCACGGATGGAACAAGTTTGGAACGAGGAACCTTTATTGTCAACAAAACGCAGTTTAACTCTTTAACTCCAGAGAGAAGCTAAAGAAATTGGAGAGAGAGAGAGAGAGAGAGAGAGAGAGAGAGATAGAGAGAGAGGAGAGAGAGAGAGAGTCGGCTGAAAGGATTCCGTCTAACAGAAACAGCAAGTTTTTGGTTTTGTGCATAGGTTGTTCTTTTCCTAAACTTACTCAGTATTTTATGGTTGGGTCACACAGAACATTTAATATCAAGTCACATAGAACATTTAATATCAAGATTAATTACGATTTATGACATCAGGTCTTCTCCTATACAAGAGTCTCTTTTTAACGAAATTCCTCACGAACCACACTGAAGACTTTCAGACCTTCTCACTTTACATACAACAGCTTCCAGCTGAAACCTTTAGACGAGGAATGGCCGTGGGACTGTAAACGTGCTGGTATGGCAAAAAAATATAAAACATTATAGATATATATCTATATATATATATATATATATATAATTATATATATATATATATATATATATATAAAATGTTTAGGTAGACAACAAAGCCATTTGCACATCTCAGTTCTTGAGAAAATAACGCTGGATTACAAAATCCGCATCATATAAGCAAATCACATTTCTTCCAATACACCTCCAAATACAGATGTACTATAAAGTTATAGCCCAATTCTGCAAGATATTTATTGACATAATAAATAAAGTAACAAAATGTGAAGGGAAAACCACCTCCATAACACTCTTTGAAGTACATTTTATTTTGTATTTTTTTTATGATTTCCAGCGTCTTACTCATTTTCATTTACCTATTTTTATTTGAAAGCACATGAATGACATTTGTTAGCGAGCATGCGTTCCCTTCTCGATATATTTATCATCTTATTGGCTTTCCTTGATAGTGACCCGCAAGGGGTTTAAAGCGAAGGGGAGGGGGATATGAATACTGACCTTTTCGCTATACATGAACTAACCAATGCCCAAAATCTCAAACTGATTCATGCATAAGAACCGGAGTTATTAATAGAAAACAATTTTTTTCAAACGCTCGCTAACCCGGTATGTACGTATTCACCTTTGCGGCGTGTTTATTACAAGCCCGTTATGGATGACCGTCGAACCATAGACAAAAGACTGTAAATATCATAAAAATTAGTCCCAGATAACGACCTCCGAACTTGGATAGGGGTCACCCTCTAGAAGTCTATAGGTCCTTTACTTCTTTAGTAAGTAGGCAGTCTATTTGTGGCTGAGCAATTAGATGACCATTTGGCGTTGCTCCATTAAATCGAATGAGAATCATGAAAAACACGATTAAAACATATCAAAAGACACCACACACTCAGACGAAAACACGCAACAGAACCCAAGAGAAAATAACTACATGAGAAATTACACAATACGTTCCGTGTAGTAACTTTAAACCTTTAAATCCTACAACAGGAAATCGACCTCGTTAAATTTTAAAAGACTCGAGAAGGACAGGGAATTATCCCCATTCGTCTGTGGCTCCAGAATCATTAAACCTGTTTGTTGTTAGATGAGAATGGGAGTCCGATACCATTTCTCATAGTTATGTATTGTTCATTATTATTACTAAATTCAGAAGATGAAACGTATTCATATGGAACAAGCCCACCACATGCAGGGACTAATGACTTGAAATTCAAGCTTCCAAAGAATAGTATGGTGTTCATCAGGAAGAAGTAAGAGGAGGGAAAGGGAAATACAGATAGATAAGACCCCACTTATTTAAAAGGAAAAAATATATAAATTAATAAATAGACAAATGGATAAAAATGTATCAAAATGCAAGGAGAATATTATTGCATTGCATCTTCGCTCGAACTTCTGGAGTTCCAGAACTTCTGGAGTTTCAGAACTTCTGGAGTTCCAGAACTTCTGGAGTTTCAGAACTTCTGGAGTTCCAGAACTTCTGGAGTTTCAGAACTTCTGGAGTTCCAGAACTTCTGGAGTTCCAGAACTTCTGGAGTTTCAGAACTTCTGGAGTTCCAGAACTTCTGGAGTTTCAGAACTTCTGGAGTTCCAGAACTTCTGGAGTTCCAGAACTTCTGGAGTTCCAGAACTTCTGGAGTTCCAATTGCACGACATCCTCAGGGAGACTCTACTGTCCCACAGTCTAGCGGTGTGAGGGATAAAGGACCTCCGGGACTGAGAAGTTGGATAGCGAGGCGCACTGACTGCATATCGGAGTTGCTGTTCAGCGAAGCAGGTTGCTCTCTGCAGATAAAGGGGAACTGGGATCAACTGTGACTGTGGAAGATCTCTGTTGAAAGACAACTTATGAAAAAGTGACAAACAATGGACCAACGACCTTTTAACTATATAGTGGCAACTCAATCCAACAGACTTTGTAATCTGGCCTCTGATAAATAAAAAAAAAAAAAAAACAAAAAAAAAAAACTACACTTGAACATTTCCTCGATATCTTTACAGCAATTCCACACAGTTCCTAATTTAAACTAGTCAGCATTTCAAATCAAACGGATTGATCTGAAAACGTACCACATCTAAAATGGAAGCTTAGGAAAAATCAGTCATAATTTAGTAACTGATAACCCAAATAGTTAGTTAATTGGAGGCGTGTTCATTTCCTCACCCTTTTTCGATGCGCTTATCATCACAAGCCTCGACGACTCGAGAGAAACCAACGAAGGAAAAGCCCTTTTCCTTCAGTGGTGGGATGTGAACTCACATCCTTTCCCGTCTTTTTCTCCAGCACCAGTTTGAAGACACTTTTCTTTGTCTAATTCACTCGCCAGATATACGTCCCTTGTTGTTTAAGCAAGCAGACAAAATTCGATGTCCCTTGTCTTCTATAAGCAAGCAGACTAAATTCGATGTCCCTAGTCTTCTAAGCAAGCAGACAAAATTCGATGTCCCTTGTCTTCTATAAGCAAGCAGACAAAAATTGATTGCCTTATGCTGCGCACTAAATCTGCGCTCTAATGTCGCTCGTCTTCTATAAGCAAGCATACAAAACTTGATTGTCTTAAGCTGCGCACTAAATATGCGCTCTAGATTTTGTTACTCGTTGTCATTCTCGACATTTTAAGCGCATTGTTTGAAGCTTCCGCATGAAAAATGTTCTTAACCATCACATCATTAAATAAATATGCTTATCTAACCAATATCACTTCCAAGTCTGTTTCTTGTTGTTACGGGTATGATACACCTGTAGTCTTAGCCCATGAAGGAATACCAAAATGAACTTCATAAATATAATTACGTTCAAAACATAGACGCATTACAGCGACGGTACACATTTATATTTTATCTTTTTTCTTCACTTAAAAAATTCAAAAAATAAAAAAATTCATCTAATACTGAAAAAAACATCTAATCTGTATATATAAAAAAATTTGTGGAAATACAAGCAGAAGCCAATTTTTTCATTTTATTTTTACATATTCGAAACATTCGATTTTTTTATATTAAATGATTCTATACCATTTTTACCTAGATAGGGAATACTAGAGCCATCTGACGAGTGAACGGGGAAATAAGCAACATAACCTGATTACGAGGTAACAGCCATCAATACAACAACAAGACGCAATCAGAAGAATCATGTTGCTTTATACAGCCAAAACGACAAACAATGATTATGTAAGTGTATTCAAAATCTAAAGTGACCTTTCGAGAAGGGTGCATAAATAAAAAAAAAAATGATATACAAAATATTAAGTTCATCAACTCGTGAAAGAGAGCATCAGCGTCTGAAAAACTCTAAGGGATTTGAACGCATGCGACATAAAAGCGATCTTGATTTTATGATCTAATAAGCGATCCACAAAAGTATTCAACCAAAACACCAGAGAATCATTTATAAATCATTAAAAAAAACTTATTTCGATAAATGATGATTCCTAAAAAAATGAAATATTGTTGAATTTATGTAATCGTTGGCAAAATCAAATCTATTGAAAAAATATATTGTTTAATTACTCGTTGGCAAAATCAAATCTATTGAAAAAATATATTGTTGAATTACTCGTTTGGCAAAATCTATATATATATATATATATATAAAACCTAATTGTAATTACCAGCCTCCTACCTTCACACAAGCATTTTTTCTCTCTCTCTCTCTCCTCTCTCTCTCTCTTCTCTCTCTCTCTCTCTATCTCTTTGTTTATCGTTTGTCCCTTTGTCTCTAGTTTTCTTTATACTTTCATCTCTCTTTCCCTCGCGCACGTAACCGTTCAATTCACTTAATAATTAAAAGAAAGCTACACCGAGTAAGACAAAGAACCCAATTGCCACGATAATAATGAGAACTGACATCAAGAGAGAGAGAGAGAGAGAGAGAGAGAGAGAGAGAGAGAGAGAGAGAGAGAGAGAGAGAGAGAGGTAAATATGAAAAGCAAGGAATCGGCGTAAATAGAAAACCGACATAAAGGAATATATCCTATTTGAGATTCTCTCTCTCTCTCTCTCTCTCTCTCTCAAAAAAAAAAGAAGTTACCCGACCTCCAGCTTACTCGGGATGCGTGAAAGATTCCCCCCTCACGCATAAGATGTATACAATATATTCCTGATATTTATCGTAAATTGAAACATGCTAAAATCTACGGTCAAATAGAGCAATGTTTCATCAACGAAAATTAAAATAAATACATTATATTTCTTCTGTACTGTTTAACATGCACATTATTTAATTTTTTACATTTTCAATCTAATAAATACATCATATATATCCTATCTTAATATTCCTGTACCTTTAACACAACAAGAAACACCTTTTTCAGACATTTTTAGGCTCTGCCATAGACTTTTCCTATCCCCCTCATTATATACATATATATATATCTTTATTTATATATATATATATATATATATATATATAGTATATTATATATATATATATAAATTTTTCCCGGACTTCATTGTACGCCCTCATTCATCACGGGTTTCTATATTCCTTGGCGTTATCAAATGTCTTTATTCGTCATCAAAGAATATTTTCTCTTCTTTCTTCATTTCTTCTTATTCTCTCGTGTATTTCCTTCTCTTTATTCGTCCTATTTTGCCCTGGATTTCGTTGCTCAATGTGCACACACTTTCTTTCTTCGTTCTAACATCTTCTTACCCACTGTAAAGTTATATCTAGGCTACGATTATGGTGACACGATACGGAGTAAGAAAAGTTCAAAGAAGCAATGCTGAAACAATTATGGCTGGTGCGGATGGAAAGGAGAGAGAGAGAGAGAGAGAGAGATGCTTCTCCTTCCTTCATTCCCATCTCCCTGCCTTTGTTTACCCTTCGCTATTCTCGGCCTTATCTTTAATCTCTTCTTTTGATACGTACATTATGCGTTATTTATCATGTCCTTTTACTTGCATACGAGGGCAGTGTCTTCATTCGCTCGGTATTCTTCTTACTCCTTGCCTCACTTCTCTTCTCGTCGACTCTTTTTTCCTTCTTATTCCTCATTATTCTCCTTTTTCCATCTCTTTCTTATCCCCCCCCCCTTCTTTTTAATCAGCCTTATTCCTCATGAAACTTTTAACGAACCTACATCATTTCTTCTTATATGTCTCCTAATTACATCATTCTTTAACTCCATTCCCTTATTCTTCGCCTCCTCATTATCTCTCCTCTTCCTTCCCTTTTCTATCCCACAGGAGAGGCGACGTCGCAGATGGAATGGGGGAAGGGCGATGGGGGGGGGGGGGTGGTGGGGAAACGAGCACATTCCTTCACCACGTGTTGAGAGGAAAAGGCGCCCCAGCTGGGGTGTCGGGGGGTGGGTGGGTGACCGCCCCGGTACCCCCCCTCCAACACCCGTCCCCAGCCGCTAGGCAATCGTGGGAATGCGCAGCATGTGCTAAGAGGTCTTCTTCCTCGGCTCTATAAATATAATTGCACGTCTTTTCGCTCTCGAAAGGATTTCCTTTGATACTGACTTCGGATTATTGGGTCGATTTTATCTTCTATTTTTTTTTTTTCGATGAAAATATTCAGGACGTGGCATTTCAACGACAATGATATAAATGATTAATTCTCTCTCTCTCTCTCTCTCTCTCTCTCTCTCTCTCTCTCTCATACACATATCGATGTTTTTGACATAATATAACACCTCTCAGTTAAATTTTAAAAAATGATTCATTGATTTACTCAGTTTCTTTTTTCTCATCTCTCTCTCTCTCTCTCTCTCCGACATGATATAAAATCTCTGAGTAAAATTTAAAAAATGATTCATTGATTTATTTAATTTCTTTTCTTTTCTTCTTTTTCTTCTTCTTCTTCTTCTTCTCTCTCTCTCTCTCATCGATGTCTGACAGGATATAAAATCTCTGAGTTAAATTTTTACGTCAAAGGATTCATATCAAAACAGAAATTTGTGACGCTATTAAACCTTCTTTTGTCGGCTTTATCCAAAACCGAAACCTTCAAATCAACAGGTAACTCTACTCTAGTTGTTCACAAACTAATCAAAAGGCGCCAGAGGACCACATGACAAGAAAACCATACGGAGCTAAGCATTCTACAGATTCAGCCAACTACATCGTCACCAAGTTTGCCCGCTAACCTTTCAAAATGAATGGAAAAGGACTGATAGACACATCTCAAATTAAAATAAGTTTTGTTGATTTTTTTTCTTTTCAACGGAAGTCAGGGTCAAACATGTTGGGGATAAAAACAAAAATAAAATAAAAAGTCAAGAGTTGGTAAATATCCCTGTCTAGGTCTTCGTCCAAGACATGCAAAATATTACACTACATCACACACACCACACACACACACACACACACACACACACACACACACACACAGATATATATATATATATATATATATATATATATACATACATATACATACGCACACACATATGTGTGTGTATACTGATGTGTATATATACAGTTCATATATATATATCATATATATAAATACAGACATACACACACACACACACACTAGACATTAAATGACAGTTAAATGAGGCAATTTAGAGAATAAAATGATGATAGCAATAATGGCAGCCTCGTGGCAATAGTTATGATGCCAGTGATGGTAGTATATTTACAGTAGTGAATTAGTTTGTAATATTCATATAAGAAGAGAGAGAGAGAGAGAGAGAGAGAGGAGAGAGAGAGAGAGAGAGAGAGAGGAGAGATTCTGTTTTTTTTATTATTATTTGCTTGAGATATATGTTGGTATTTACTGAGAAAATAATCATATTATGAAGAATGCGTCAGAGTTTGTGTTTATGAATACACTAACATACATTAATGTATAAGTATGTAATATACATATATAGATACACACATTTATATATGTGTGTGTGAGTGTGTACAAAGTGCCTTTTCAGAATGAATATGATATTGTAATGATACAATTAAGTTTGTTCTACTTACCTGGCAGATATATATATAGCTGATAATTTCCGACACCGACAGAATTTAAAAACTTACGACACACGTAGTGGGAGTCAGGTGGTTAGTACCCATTCCCGCCGCTGGGAGGCGGGTATCAGGAATCATTCCCATTTTCTATTCATAATTTTTATTTCCACTGTCTCCTGCAGGGGAGTGGGCGGGTACTTAATTATATATATCTGCAGGTAAGTATGAACAAACTTAATTGTATCATTACAATATCATTTTTGTTCATGCAACTTACCTGTCAGATATATATATAGCTGAATCCCACCTTTGGTGGTGGGAGGAGAGACAGAATAGGAGGATTTAGGAAACACATATGTGCAGATAATTGATATCTTGATTCCTTACCTGTTAGCATAGCTGGCTTCGTGATTACTGCCACGTAAAGTCTGCTTGTGCTACTAGAGTTGCCAGCAAGGTAGAGACCTATGAAGCTGGTGCACTCCAGATGATCTGTCAACAGGGGCGAGACCACGACGTGACTAGACATGGACCATACTAATGAGGGCAACGAGACAAAAATACCACCACCTGGCTTAGTTTACCAAAGGTATCCCACTTAACTAAGCTAATGGAAGGGAGACCCGCCCCAGGCGGTCACCCCACAACCATAAACACAAATTAAAATCCCCTAATCCCTAAAGATAGGATGATTGTTACCTCCTGCCCCCAAAACAGTGTCTGCAGCATGTATGGTCCGAGGGAGAAGCAATTTTCGTATGTCACTTTCACCTCCCGCAGGTAGTGTGAAGCGAAACACCGAATTGCTTCTCCAAAATGTGGCATTCAAAATATCTTTGAGAGCCATATTTTTGTGAAAGGCTACGAAGTAGCAATAGCTCTCACTTCGTGAGCTTTTACTTTCAGAAGCTTTAATCACTGTCACTACACTTATTATGCGCTTCTTGAATCGTATTCCTGATGAAGAACGCCAGTTGCGTTTTTCGACATAGGAAGATCCGGTTTCCTCACTGAACACCACAAATTGTCCGATGAACCTCTGCAAGCTTTAGTTCTCTGCAGATAGAACTTTAGAGCCCTGACAGGACACAGGAATCTCTCACGTTCGTTCCCAACTATATCTGCCAACCCTTTGATTTCGAAGGACCTCGGCCACGGGTTGGAAGGATTCTCGTTCTTTGCTAAGAACATGGACTTAAAGAACACACCGCACTACTTTCTGAAAAGCCGATCTGTTTGCTAATGGCCTGAATTTCGCTAACCCTCTTCGCCGTCCGCCAGAGCGGTTAGGAAGATCGTTTTCTTCGTTAGATTCCTGATAGAAACTGAATGAAGCGGTTCGAAGTTACCTCGACATCAAATATTTTGAGTACCACATCCAATTGTTCCACGAGGGTACTTAGGTTGTACTACCTTCCTAGTTTCGAACGATCTAATGAGATCGTGAATGTCCCTATTATTAGACAAATCGAGTCCTCTGTGTCTAAAGACTACCGAAAGCACGCTCCTGTAGCCTTTAATAGTCGGAACAGCCAACTTTACTTCTTCTCTCAGATGAGAAGGAAGTCAGCTATCTGGCTCACAGAGGTTGTGGTGGAGGAAATGCCCTTCTTCCTGCACCAGGATCTGAAGACAGCCCACTTCGATTGGTACATAGCGATCGAGGAGGGCCTCCTTGCGGTGGCAATCGCCTTCGCCACAGGTCTTGAAAAAACCCCTCGCTCTGGCCCCAACTTCTTGATAGTCTGAACGCAGTCAGAACTCAGAGCGGGGAGGTTTTTGTGTACCTCTCGAAGTGGGGCTGTCTGAGTAGATCTTTCCTTAAGGGTAGAGTCCTCGGAAGTCTACCAGGAAGGACATCACTCTGTGAACCAGTCGGCTGCCGGCCAGAAGGGGCGATGAGTGTCATCCTCGCTCTTCCGATGCCGCAAACTTCTCATCACTTCCCCGAGGATCTTGAGCGGGGGAAAAGCGTATATGTCTAGGCCCGACCAATTCCAAAGTAGGGCGTCTACTGCGACTGCTCCCGGGTCTAGAACTGGCGAGCAATAGAGTTGAAGTCTTCTCGTCCTGGACGTTGCGAAGACATCCACCTGTGGACAGCCCCCACACAGATTCCACAGCGACTGGCACCTCTTGGTGAAGGGTCCACTCTGTCGGCAACAGCTGTCCTCGTCGACTGAAAGGTCCGCCCGAACATTCTGTACTCCTGACACGAACCTTGTCAGGATCGTGACTTCTTGCGCTTTTGCCCACAACAGGAGTTCCTTTGCGATGGCAAACGAGAAGGCGATGAGTTCCCCTTGATTTCTTAAGTATGCCAGCGCTGTGGTGTTGTCCGCATTGATCTGAACGACTTTGCCGGATACTTCCTCCTGGAAAAACCTGAGAGCCAGATAAAATGGCTGACAGCTCTTTCAGATTGATGTGCCAGGACACCTGTTCCCCTCTCCAGGTGCCCGACACTTCTTTCCCTCCTAGTGTTGCTCCCCAACCCGTGGACGACGCGTCGGAAAACAACAACACTAGGTCGGGGTTTCCGAAGTTTGAGGGAGAGCCCTTCTGCGAGCTTCCGAGGATCTGACCACAACCTTAGGTGATCCTTCACCTCTCTCGTTAAGCACAAGATCGCCTCCAGATCTTGCTTGTTCTTCCAACTGTTGGCTAGGAAGAATTGAAGAGGTCTGAGGTGGAGCCTTCCCAGAGAAACAAACTTCTCCAGTGAGGAAATGGTCCCCAGCAAACTCATCCATTCCCTCACCGAGCATGTTTCCTTCCCCAGAAAGGTCGCCACTTTCTCCAAGCATTGAAGTTGTCGCCCTGGGACGGAAAACCCGAAAAACCCAAAAGCCACTGAGTCCATCTGAATCCCCAGATAGACCCAAAGATTGAGACGGCGTCATATGCTACTTTTCCGAGGTTTACCATAAGCCCCAGGGACTTTGCTAACGTCATGGTCGTGTGCGGGTCCTCCAGACACCGTTCGCACTGCGATGAGGCTCAATAAGCCATTCGTCTAGGTAGAGAGAGATCCGTATATTCTCCAAATGAAGCAGCCTTGCTACGTTCTTCATTAGGATGGTGAAAACCATCGGCGCTGTGGTCAGACCGAAGCAAAGTGCCCTGAATTGGAAAACCTTCCCCTCCTTTCAGGACAAATCGCAGGTATTTCCTTGATTGGGGATGGATGGGGACGTGAAAATACGCGTCTTGAGGTCCAGTGAGACCATCCAATCCCCCGGTCTCAAAGCTGACAGCACCGATTGAGTCGTTTCCATCTTGAATTTCTTCTTTATCACAAAGAGATTTAGACTGCTGACATCGAGGACGGGTCGCCACCCCCCCGAATGTTTCAGGCACCAGGAACAGGCGGTTGTAAAACCCTGGTGATTCCAGGTCGAAGACCTGTTGTTCTACCGCTTGCTTCTCGATCATTTGTTCCAGCAGATCGAAAAAGCACTTTCTGCTTCTCTCCTCGATAAGAGGGAGACAAATCCTTTGGTGTTGAGGATAGCGGGGGCGACTTCAAGAACGGGATCCTGTACCCTTTTCCTCACGACATCCAGCGACCAAGGGTCGGCATCTCTCTCTTCCCAGCTCTCGCAAATCGAAGAAGCCTGGCTCCTACCGGCGTCTGAAGGACTTCCGACTCACTTCCTACTCTTAGACGGAGCAGGGGTTTTTTCCTCTGGAAGAGCCTCTTCCTCGGGAGGCTGCTTTCGAGGAAAGTCCAGCACGAAAGGGCTTCGATTTCTTGGCAAACGAAGCTCCAGAAGATGAAGCAGCTGCTGGCCTTCTAGAAGACTGAGCCAGAAGATCTTGCGTTGCCTTTCCTGAAGGCTTGAAGCTATGTCCTTAACCATAGCCTGGGGAAAGAGATGGTGTGAAAAGGAGCGAAGAGCAAGTCCGCCTTTTGCGTTGGAGAGACGGATTTGGCCGTGAAGTTACAAAAGAGCGCTCTCTTCTTAAGAATCCCCGAGCTAAAGTGCGTAGCCAACTCCTCAGAACCATCCCTGACGGCCTTTGTCCATACAAGAAAGTACGCTGGGACAGCTCCCCCAGACTAATAGTATCAGAACTCCTTGATCTGGCATCTAAAACTCCAAGACACCAGTCAAGAAAGTTGAAGACCTCTAGAGTCCCTGAGAGGCCTTTTAGGTGAAAGTCGAACTCGTTATGGGTCCACGTGACTTTTGATGAAGACAGAAGGGCTCTTCTGGAGGCGTCTACGATGCTCCCAAAGTCACCTTGAGCAGAGGCTGGTAGTTTAACGCCTATGTCCTCTCCTGTCTCATACCACATGCCTCCTTACCGCAGAGTCTTGAAGGCGGTAAAGCTAAAGAGGACTTTCCTGACACTTTCCTCTTCTCCATCCATTCATTGACTTTCCGGAACGCTTGCTTCGTGGAAAGCGACTTCTTCATTTTAATGAACCCCGATGCCTTCGTTGCCTTAAAAGAAGAAAATTGAGAAGGAGGAGTACGAGGGGCTTCTGGTTGAAAAGTTTCTCCGAACTCCGACTGTAGCAGACGCATCAAAACTTTATAGTCCGATGATACAGTAGCTGTTTGTTGTTCTTCCTCTGCTTCTACTAAACCGTCGCTAACTCCTTCCTCAGAAACTGGAGAAGTAGGAGGAAACTCTGAAGAAAACTGACGCCCATGAAGGGTTCCTTCATCCACCTGAACTTGCATCGGTGAGGGACTGGTGTCTACCAGCGCGCGCTTGGCGTCCGAATCCGCACGTTTGGCGCCGACAGGTGCGCGCTCGACTTCTACCAACACACGCTTGGCGTCCACTGGTGCGCACCGAGCGTCCACTAGTGCACGCTTGGCTTCCACTGGTGCGAGCCGAGCGTCAGTCAGCGAGCGGTTGCCGCTCACTGGTGCACGTTTATCCACCACAGGTGCGCGTCTGGCGGCACCTGAAGCGCGCTCCACTTGCACAGAAGCGCGCTCAGCGTCGTCACTCGCTTTGCGAACATGCGAAGACTTGCGAGCGGGAGATATATCATCCTGAGAGCGAGAAGCGAACTTCTCACCTCCTCTAGAGAGCTGCTGGGGAGCAGATCGGACTCTAGAGGGAGACTCGAACGAAGAGAGAGGAGAGCGAGGAGAAAGAGCGGGTCTTGATTTCTTCACAGGAAGCTTCTCATCCTTCCTACGACGCGGAAGAGCCTCTCTAGCAGCAAGAGCGTCCTTAAGTTGCTGCTGCAGTGACTGAATCATTCTCTTGTTAGGCGAATCTTCCTGCTCTGGGGAGGGACTGATCCGTTGAGCAGGAGAGCGGCGAGGGACGCCCCCCTCCTCCTCCAGGAACGGCCTCTTCCCGAGCTCTGGAGCGACCGTATCGCTCACAAGAGCTAACTGAATCCAAGTCCGAAGACTCCCTACGCCTTTTCTGCGGCGAAAAGCAGCGCGAATGCACTGTCAGCGAAGATCGCAAAAGCGGCGAACTAGGACGTGAAGCGTCAACATTACGCGCCGTCCTTTTCAGCGGACGTGAAGCACCTTGAGAACTCCACCCTTTACGTGGGGATGAAGCCTCCGATGACGAAAAACACTCGTTGAGGAGACGTGCCCGTGCACGCTCCCTGGCAGTCTGGGGATTTTTCATCAGTAACTGCCGAAGGCACGTCAGATCGGTGGGGGGTTCCTTGTAACCCTCCTTCGGCTTTCGACATGCTCCCTCCCCAGGTCCTGGGAGTCAAGCAGAGGTCCAGGCCTAGAGGCGAAACGAGGCCGATCTGACGCACCCTCCACTACACAAGGGGTATCACTGCACTTTTGCACGTCACTTTTGCTCTCGAGAGCCAACACTTTTGATTCTAGATTACGAATCGACTCCAATATTAAGGATAAAGTATTACTCTCTACAGACACGTTTCAGGGCCCGGAGGCAAAACTACAGGGTTAGGAGCATTAACAGAAGGAGGGTTAACAGGAGAAACATTAATATCTTGAACGCCTGAAACACTCCTGGAGGAAGACCTCCTTAAACCTATCCTTTTCAAGTTTCCTAAGATAGGTCTCATACGCCTTCCACTCAGAATCTTGTTAGTCTTTCGCACTCCTTGCAACGGCTTTCATACACATTCATTCGCTCCCTGCAACTCTTACATACCGTATGTGGGTCTACTGAAGCTTTCAGTAGCCTACCCCTACAATCGTTCTAGAGCAGAACCTAGCGCTAGCTGTACTAGACCCTGACATCTTATTCCAAGAAAAGTCCAACAAACCAAAATCAAATCAATCCACTAAATACGTGTGCCTAGCCACCGATCCAATCAATTAATCCAAAAAAGAACCAAAAGGGATACTCAAGTAGCAATAAGTTTCCAAATCCAGACGGAGGTGCTGTAAACAGATGTTCACACCGGCGACAGAAAATTATGAATAGAAAATGGGAATGATTCCTGATACCCGCCTCCCAGCGGCGGGAATGGGTACTAACCACCTGACTCCCACTACGTGTGTCGTAAGTTTTTAAATTCTGTCGTGTCGGAAATTATCAGCTATATATATCTGACAGGTAAGTTGCATGAACAAACTATAATATCGCTTCTTTTATGAATATTACAAACTGTTAATAAACTACTACTATATATCTACCATCACAGGCATCATAACCTATTACCACGAGGCGCTCTCTCTCTCTCTCTCTCTCTCTCTCTCTCTCTCTTCTCTCTCATCTTTTAATGAGCCAGATTTACCACGTCACATCAAAATGACAGACAAACATAAAGAACAGACGACGACAGGAGGAGCTTAGGGCTAATGAGGAAGACGGGAAGAGGAAGAAAGGAGAAAAAATAGGAAATATGAGTCAAGGAAGAAAACAGGAGGTTAAAGAAGGGAGAAATACTATAAGGAGGGAGAAGACTGGGGAGACTGACCCCACCCCGGGTAGTTGGGGGGGGGGGAGTGGGTATGACGGTATGGCTAAGCACAGGGAGAAAGAGGTTTAGTTGGGGGCTCCTGATAGGGGGGTGGGGGGGGGGGAGAGAAGGGTGGTCATGGGGATAGGGTGGAGGGGGATGGGTGGGGGGGTGGGGGTGGGGGGGGGGTTATGGACGAAAACACCTTGCAGCCAGGAATCTCGGGAACGCCGTGGGAACGCCCATGGAATGGGGTGGCACCCTTATACACACACACACACACTCTCTCTCTCCCTATTCTAGCCCCACAATAACACACCACCTGCCACCCACCCATCAAAAGGGGCATGATAGGGAGGGGGAAGGAAGGAAGAAGAAGGGGGAGGGGGGGGAAGGGGGGGGGGAATCAGGGCATTTCCTTATGTGTTCACGGGAAATAAAGAGGAAAAGAAGGCATCTCTGTGTGGGAGGATTTCCACTGGATCTTTTCTTTCTCCACACCTTCGACAGTGCCGTTTAGAAGTGAATGGATCCGATATTAATTTCATATATAATTAACTCGTCCGTAGTTCGACGAACTGGCGTAGGGCCATTTTTTCCCCCCATTCTGACGAAATAGGCTCCACAGATTCTGTCACCATTCAAAATAGGATTCAAAGATTCTGACATTAATCAAAGTAGGCTCCAAAGATTCTGACCCATTCAAAATATACTCCAAAGATTCTGACATTAATCAAAGTAGGCTCCAAAGATTCTGACC
>NC_087207.1:76095014-76120014 GCF_015104395.2 Macrobrachium nipponense
CCTTTACGAATAAACTGCCCTTATCTTAGGGAACTTGGTAGTAATTTTGGGTTTATGCCTTTCTCTAGTAATTCTGGAACTATGCTTTCTTTAGTAATTTTGGAACGGCTTTCTCTAGTAATTCGAAAGTATGCTTTCTTTAGTGATTCTGAATTTATGCTTTCTCTAGTAATTCTGGAACTATGCTTTCTTTAGTAATTTTGGAACTGCTTTCTCTAGTAATTCTGAAAGTATGCTTTCTTTAGTAATTCTGAACTTATGCTGTCTCTAGTAATTCTGGAATTATCCTTTCTTTAGAAATACTGGATTTATGCTTTCTCTAGTAATTCTGGAATTATGCTTTCTCTAGTAATTCTGGAAATCATGCACTCTCTACTAATTATGGAACACTGCCTTCTTTAGTAATTCTGGAACTATGATTACTTTAGTAATTCTGGAACTATCCTTTCCTTAGCAATTCTGGATTTATGCTATAGTAATTCTATGCTTTCTCTAGTAATTCTGGAACTATACTTTCTTTAGTAATTCAGGAACTATGCTTTCTTTAGTAATTCTGGAACTATCCTTTCTTTAGTAATTCTGGAACTATGATTACTTTAGTAATTCTAGAACTATCCTTTCCTTAGCAATTCTGGATTTATGCTTTCTATAGTAATTCTATGCTTTCTCTAGTAATTCTGGAACCATAGCTTTTCTTTAGTAATTCTGGAACTATCCTTTCTATAGTAATTCTGGAACTATACTTTCTTTAGTAATTCGGAAACTATACTTTCTCTAGTAATTTTGGAACTATACTTTCTTTAGTAATTTTGGAACTATACTTCTCTAGTAATTCTGAAACTATGCTTCTTTATCTTGTAATTCTGGAATTATGATTTCTTTAGTAATTCTGGAACTATGCTTTCTCTAGTAACTCTGGAATTATACTTTCTTTAGTAATTCTGGAACTATGATTTCTCTAGTAATCCTGGAACTATGCTTTCTCTAGTAATTCTGGAACTATACTTTCTTTAGTAATTCTGGAACTATCCTTTCTTTAGTAATTCTGGAACTATACTTTCTCTAGTAATTCTGTAACTATAATTTCTTTAGTAATTCTGGAACTATCCTTTCTTTAGTAATTCTGGAACTATCCTTTCTCTAGTAATTCTGTAACTATACTTTCTTTAGTAATTCTGGAACTATGCTTTCTCAAGTAATTCTGGAACTATGCTTTCTCTAGTAATTCTGGATCTATGCTTTATCTTGTAATTCTGGAATTATGATTTCTTTAGTAATTCTGGAACTATACTTTCTCTAATAATTCTGGAACTATACTTTCTTTAGTAATTCTGGAACTATCCTTTCTCTAGTAATTCTGTTACTATACTTTCTTTAGTAATTCTGGAACTATGCTTTCTCAAGTAATTCTGGAACTATGCTTTCTCTAGCAATTCTGCATTTATGATTTCTTTAGTAATTAAGGATTTATAGTTTAACTAGCAATTCTGGAATTATCCTTTCTTTAGAATTTCTGGATTTATCCTTTCTTTAGTAATTCTGGAACTATGCTTTCTCTAGTAATTCTGGAAGTATGCTTTCTTTAGTAATTCTGGAACTATACTTTCTCTAGTAATTCTGGAAGTATGCTTTCTTTAGTAATTCTGGAACTATCCTTTCTTTAGTAATTCCGGAACTATCCTTTCTTTAGTAATTCTGGAACTATGCTTTGTTTAGTAATTCCTGGAAAATATTACTTTCTTTAGTTTTGGAAACTTTTATCCTTTCTTTAGTAATTCTGGAATAAGCTTTCTTTAGTAATTATGGAATATGCCTTTTCACGAAGTTTAATTCGCGAAACTATACTTTTCTTTAGGTAATTCCTAGAACTATCTTCTCTAGTATTTCTGGGACTCTGCTTTCTTTAGGTAATCTGGAATTATGCTTCTTTATAGTAATTCGGGGAATTATCCTTTCTCTCAAGTAATTCTGGGCGAAACGTATTTACTTTCCCTAGTAGTTAATTCTGGAATTTGTAATGCATTTCTCTTAGTAAATGTGTGGATTTTAATCCTTTTCTCAAGTAATTCTGGCGAAATCTATTGCTTTCTCTGTAATTCTGGAAGTATGAATTTTTCTCTAAGTAATTCGTGGATTTATCCTTTCCTCAATATGTTAATTCTGGAACTATGCCTTATCTCTAGCAATTAATCTGGGGAACTATCCTTTCTTCAGTAATTCTTGGAACATATACTTTCTTTTAGTTATTCTGGAAACTATGCTTTCGATTGCTAATTCTTGGCAACTATGCGTTTCTTCCTAGTAAGATTTCTGGCGAAACTTATTACTTACTTTAGTAATTTCTGGAACTATACTTTCTTTAGTAAAATTCTGGCGAACTATGCTTTCTTTTAGTAAGAAATTCCCTGGGAACTATGCTTTCCTCCCTTGTAATTCTGCAAAAACTATACTTTTCTTTCAGTAATTTCTGGAACTATACTTTCTTTTAGTAATTCCTGGAAATTATGCTTCTTCTCTGAGTAATTCTGGAACTAAACTTTCTTTAGTAATTCTGGAACTTATACTTTCTTTAGGTAAATTTCCTTGGCGAACTATTCGCCTTTTCTCTTGTTAATTCTGGAACGTATGCTTTCTTTAGTAAATTCTGGAAACTATCCTTTCTCTAGTAATTTTTGGGAACTTATTACATACCTTAATAATTCTGGGCGAAACTATCCTTTCTTTAGTAATTCTGGAACACTATAACTTTTTTTAAGTGAAATTTCGGAAACTATACTTTCTCTAGTAATTCAGAACTATACTTTCTTTAGTAATTCTGGAACTATACTTTCTTTAGTAATTCTGGAACTATACTTTCTATAGTAATTCTGGAATTATCCATTCTTAAGTAATTCTAGAACTATGCTTTCTTTAGTAATTCTAGCCTAATATCTGGAACTCCTTAAGTAATTCTAGAACTATGCTTTCTTTAGTAATTCTAGACCTATAATTCTGGAACTATATTTTCTTTAGTAATTCTGAAACTATGTTTTCTCTAGTAATTCGTGATCTATGCTTTCATTAGTAATTCTGGAACTATGCTTTCTCTAGTAATTCTGGATCTATGCTTTCTCTTGTAATTCTGGAACTATGCTTTCTTTAGTAATTATGGCTTTATGCTTTCTCTATAATTCTGGATCTATACTTTATCTAGTAATTCTGGATTTATGCTTTCTCTAGTAATTCTGGAACTATCCTTTCTTTAGTAATTCTGAAACTATGCTTTCTTTAATAATTCTGGATTTTGCTTTCTCTAGCAATTCTGGAACTCTGCTTTCCCTAGTAATTCTGGAACTGTGCTTTCTCTAGTAATTCTGGAACTATGCTTTCTTTAATAATTATGGATTTATGCTTTCTCTAGTAATTCTGGAAGTATGCTTTCTCGTCATTCTGGAACTATGCTTTCTTTAATTAGTTTATTGGAATTTATGCTTTCTCTAGCAATTCTGGAACTATCCTTTCTTTAGTAATTCTAAAACTATGCTTTCTCTAGTAATTCTGGAACTATGCTTTTTCTAGTAATTCTGGAACTATGCTTTTTCTAGTAATTCTAGAACTATGCTTTCTCTAGCAATTCTGGAATTATGCTTTCTCTAGTAATCCTGGAAGTATGCTTTTCTCTATAAAAAAAAAAAAAAGAAAAAAAAAAAAAAAAAAAAAAGAAAAAAAAAAAAGAATTCTGGAACTATCCTTTCTTTAGTAATTCTGAAACAATGCTTTCTCAAGTAATTATGGAAACATGCTTTCTCTAGTAATTTTGGAAATATACTTTCTTTAGTAATTTAGGAACTATACCTTCTTTAGTAATTCTGAAACTATGCTTTCTCTAGTTATTCTGGTAATATACTTTCTTTAGTAATACTGGAACTATCATTTCTTTAGTAATTCTGGAACTATCCTTTCTTTAGTAATTCTGGAACTATACTTTCTCTAGCAATTCTGGATCTATGCTTTCCCTAGTAATTCTGGAACCATGATTTCTTTAGTAATTCTGGAACTATGCTTTTTCTAGTAATTCTGGAACTATGCTTTTTCTAGTAATTCTGGAACTATGCCTTCTCTAGCAATTCTGGAACTATGCTTTCTCTAGTAATTCTAGAACTATGCTTTCTCTAGTAATCCTGGAAGTATGCTTTCTCTAGCAATTCTGGAACTATGCTTTCTCTAGTAATTCTGGATCTATGCTTTCTCTAGTAATTCTGGAACTATGCTTTCTCTAGTAATTCTGGAACTATGCTTTCTTTAGTAATTATGGATTTATGCTTTCTCTAGTAATTCTGGATCTATGCTTTCTCTAATAATTCTGGATTTATGCTTTCTCTAGTAATTCTGAACTATCCTTTCTTTAGTAATTCTGAAACTATGCTTTCTTTAATAATTCTGGAGTTATGCTTTCTGTAGTAATTCTGGAACTATCCTTTCTTTAGTAATTCTGGAACTATGCTTTCTATAGTAATTATGGATTTATGCTTTCTCTAGTAATTCTGGATCTATGCTTTCTCTAGAAATTCTGGAACTATCCTTTCTTTAGTAATTCTGAAACTCTGCTTTCTCTAGTAATTCTGGAACTGTGCTTTCTCTAGTAATTCTGGATCTATGTATTCTTTAATAATTATGGATTTATGCTTTCTCTCGCAATTCTGGAACTATGCTTTTTCTAGTAATTCTGGAACTATGCTTTTTCTAGTAATTCTGGAACTATGCTTTCTCTAATAATTCTGGAACTATGCTTTCTCTAGTAATTCTTGATTCTATGCTTTTCTCTAAGTCATTCTGGAACTATGTATTCTCTTGTAATTCTGGAAACTATTGCTTTCTTTAGTAATTTATGAATTTATGCTTTCTCTAGTAATTCTGGATTCTGCTGTCTTTCCCTAGTAATTCTGGAACTATGTATTCTCTTGTAATTCTGGAACTATGCTTTCTTTAGTAAGAATTATGATTTATGCTTTCTATCAGGTAATTCTGTGGATCTATGCTTTCCTCTAGTAATTCTGGATTTAATGCTTTCTTTCCTCCAGTAAGTTCTGGAACTATCCTTTTCTTTAGTAATTCTGAAACTATGCTTTCTTTAATAATTCTTGGGATTTATGCTTTCCTCTAGTAAATTCTGGGAACTATATTTTCTTTAGTAATTCTGGGAACTATGCTTTCTCAGTATTATGGATTTGTTTATGCTTTCTCTAGTAATTCTGGATCTATGCTTTCTCTAGAAATTCTGGAACTATCCTTTCTTTAGTAATTCTGAAACTCTGCTTTCTCTAGTAATTCTGGAACTGTGCTTTCTCTAGTAATTCTGGATCTATGTATTCTTTAATAATTATGGATTTATGCTTTCTCTCGCAATTCTGGAACTATGCTTTTTCTAGTAATTCTGGAACTATGCTTTTTCTAGTAATTCTGGAACTATGCTTTCTCTAATAATTCTGGAACTATGCTTTCTCTAGTAATTCTTGATCTATGCTTTCTCTAGTAATTCTGGAACTATGTATTCTCTTGTAATTCTGGAACTATGCTTTCTTTAGTAATTATGATTTATGCTTTCTCTAGTAATTCTGGATCTATGCTTTCTCTAGTAATTCTGGAACTATGTATTCTCTTGTAATTCTGGAACTATGCTTTCTTTAGTAATTATGATTTATGCTTTCTTTAGTAATTATGGATTTATGCTTTCTCTAGTAATTCTAGATCTATGCTTTCTCTAGCAATTCTGGAACTATCCTTTCTTTAGTAATTCTGAAACTATGCTTTCTCTAGTAATTCTGGAACTATGCTTTCTCCAGTAATTCTGGAACTCTACTTTCTCTAGTAATTCTGGAACTGTGCTTTCTCTAGTAATTCTGGAACTATGCTTTCTTTAATAATTATGGTTTTATGCTTTTTCTAGTAATTCTGGAAATATGCTTTCTCTAGTAATTCTGAAATATGCTTTCTCTAGCAATTCTGGAACTATGCTTTTTCTAGTAATTCTGGAACTATCTTTTCTTTAGTAATTCTGAAACTATGCTTTCTCTAGCAATTCTGGAACTATGCTTTCTCTACCAATTCTGGAACTATGCTTTCCCTAGTAATTCTGGAACTATGCTTTCTCTAGTAATCCTGGAAGTATGCTTTCTCTATCAATTCTGGAACTTTCCTTTCTTTAGTAATTCCGAAACTATGCTTTTTCTAGTAATTCTGGAACTATGCTTTCTCTAGTAATTCTGGAACTATACTTTCTTTAGTAATTCTGGAACTATGCTTTCTCTAGTAATTCTGGAACTATACTTTCTTTAGTAATTCTGGAACTATGCTTTCTCTAGTAAATCTGGAACTATCCTTTCTTTAGTAATTCTGTAACTATCCTTTCTTTAGTAATTCTGGAACTATACTTTCTCTAGCAATTCTGGATCTATGCTTTCTCTAGTAATTCTGGAACTATGATTTCTTTAGTAATTCTGGAACTATCCTTTCTTTAGTACTTCTGGAACTATGCTTTTTCTAGTAATTTTGGAACTATGCTTTCTCTAGCAATTCTGGAACTATGCTTTTTTCTAGTAATTCTGGAACTATGCTTTCTCTAGTAATTCTGGAATTATGCTTTCTCTAGTAATCCTGGAAGTATGCTTTCTCTAGCAATTCTGGAACTATGCTTTTTCTAGTAATTCTGGATCTATGCTTTCTCTAGTAATTCTGGAACTATGCTTTCTCTAGTAATTCTGGAACTATGCTTTCTCTAGTAATTCTGGAACTATGCTTTCTCTAGTAATTCTGGAACTATGCTCTCTTGTAATTTAGAAACTATGCTTCTCTTGTAATTCTGAACGATAATACTGTCTTCAGTAATTCTGGAACTATCCTTTCTTTAGTAATTCTGAAACTATGCTTTTTTAAATAATTCTGGATTTATGCTTTCTGTAGTAATTCTGGAACTATCCTTTCTTTAGTAATTCTGGAACTATGCTTTCTTTAGTACTTATGGATTTATGCTTTCTCTAGTAATTCTGGATCTATGTTTTCTCTAGCAATTCTGCAACTATCCTTTCTTTAGTAATTCTGGAACTATGCTTTCTCTAGCAATTCTGGAACTATCCTTTCTTTAGTAATTCTGAAACTCTGCTTTCTCTAGTAATTCTGGAACTGTGCTTTCTCTAGTAATTCTGGAACTATGCTTTCTCTAGTAATTCTGGAACTATGCTTTCTCTAGTAATTCTGGAACTATGCTTTCTCTTGTAATTCTAGAACTATGCTTCCTCTTGTAATTCTGGAACTATACTGTCTTCAGTAATTCTGGAACTATCCTTTCTTTAGTAATTCTGAAACTATGCTTTTTTAAATAATTCTGGATTTATGCTTTCTGTAGTAATTCTGGAACTATCCTTTCTTTAGTAATTCTGGAACTATGCTTTCTTTAGTACTTATGGATTTATGCTTTCTCTAGTAATTCTGGATCTATGTTTTCTCTAGCAATTCTGCAACTATCCTTTCTTTAGTAATTCTGGAACTATGCTTTCTCTAGCAATTCTGGAACTATCCTTTCTTTAGTAATTCTGAAACTCTGCTTTCTCTAGTAATTCTATTGGAACTGTGCTTTCTCTAGTAATTCTGGAACTATGCTTTCTTCAATAATTATGGATGTATGCTTTCTCTAGTAATTCTGGAAGTATGCTTTCTCTAGTAATTCTGAAACTATATTTTCTCTAGCAATTCTGGAACTATCTTTTCTTTAGTAATTTTGAAACTATGCTTTCTCTAGCAATTCTGGAACTCTGCCTTCTCTAGTAATTCTGGAACTATGCTTTCTTTAATATTTATGGATTTATGCTTTCTCTAGCAATTCTGGAATTATGCTTTTTCTAGTAATTCTGGAACTATGCTTTCTCTAGCAATTCTGAAATTATGCTTTCTCTAGTAATTCTGGAACTGTGCTTTCTCTAGTAATTCTGGAACTATGCTTTCTCTAGCAATTCTGGAATTATGTTTTCTCTAGTAATTCTGGAACTATCCTTTCTTTAGTAATTCTGAAAATATGCTTTCTCTAGCAATTCTGGAACTATGCTTTCTCCAATAATTCTGGATCTATGCTCTCTCTAGTAATTCTGGAACTACATTTTCTCTAGTAATTCTGGAACTATGCTTTCTCTAGCAATCCTGGAACTATGACATTTTTAGTAATTCTGGAACTATGCTTTCTTTAGCAATTCTGCAACTATGAATTTTTTTTTTTTTTTTCGTAATTTTGGAACTATGATTTCTTTAGCAATTCTGGATTTATGCTTTCATTAATTCTGCAACTATGATATCTTTAGTGATTCTGGAACTATCCTTTCTCTAGTAATTCCGAAACTATGCTTTTTTTATAGTAATTCCAGAACTATGCTTTCTCTATTAATTCTGGATTTATGCTTTCTTTAGTAATTCTGGAACGTGATACATATAGACTAACATAAAGTTTAAAAACAACTATGTCAGTGATTCTTCCTACACCACTCCTTCATTAGTTCTGCTTACATCATTTGCTTTCACTGATAAGATGGCGGCAATTTACCCGAAATGTTACCAATTACAGAGACCCTCCCTTGAAAAAAGCTGGACGCCGTAATATCTCAAAAACTAACCAATGACTTTTTGTAAAAATATAATCTCATTGTGTTTCCCACATTCAAATGACCAATTCTTCCTACGTGCAGCGTTGGTTATATACTAAAGTTTCTAAATTCGGAGAACTGTCTTACAAGTTGTCGTGTTGATCAAGGACAGAGAACAGATATGAATAAACAAGTAAAAAATGCGCCTAAGTTTCTTCGGAGCAATCGAGTTTTCTGTACCGTGTGTAATGCTGTTCGAAACTCTCACCCACGGCCCGGTAGTGGCCTGTGATATTGGCACCTACAGCGGTGCCAGACACCCGATCATGGCTAAATTTAACCTCATATGAAATAAAAAAGTTAGTGATCTTGTTATATATCTGTCGCAATATTTGATCATGTCACTTCAAAGGATTCTAAACTCGCTCGAGAGACCGGTTACACATGCTTTTGTTTGACTTCGTTTTCACCGATATAAGAATAACATCCCCCCACCCCCCCACCCCCTCCCAACAACCCCTATGTATAGCGAGACCCGAATCCAGTTTATGTATATATTTTTGTATCTATAGTGCGAATTCTCAGACGTCTCTCTTTCTATAGCTGCGCTCTAAGAAAAGAGATGCGCCTCACCCTTCCAACGGCTGCCCATCCATGCATAAACATATGTTTGCATTCTCATGCATGGGATGCAAGCAGAAGAAGAAGAACAAGGCGAGGAACTGGGCTTTCAAAGCATTTTCTTTTCTCTTTCTACAATAAGAGAATGAATGCGCTTTTCCGACACATACATTTTTTTGTACGTATCTGTCTCTCTCGCTCTCTCTCTCTCTTTTTTTCGGTTGCGTCCTTTTCGGAAACGGAATAAGAATAATAATCATAATAATAATAATATAATAATAATAATACGGTCATGATTTACCCACCTCGACGACGGAGGGGAGTTCATTATGTATGGGGAACTGCCGATAGCTGCGACTCTTTTGTTTGGGCCGTAACCTCGACACTGGGTAGGGGCCCACCTCTAGATCTGTAGTATATGAGTGTATCTCCTTCCTTTTGATTCTTATTTTCCTTTTCGGGTGAAGGGGGAGGAGGGGTGCGGGTGGCGAAAGGAGGCGGTGGCATCGGCACCTTTTTGAGTCAGGTATTATTATTATTATTAATATTATTATTATTATTATTACTGACCACGGTCGGTCTCTCGAAAGGCAAGAGCGACCCCTCTCTCTCTCTCTCTCTCTCGTAAACGTTCTTTCAAAAAAAAAAAAACTGCTGGCGCTGAGTCAACATTTTTTATTTGCAGTATTCCGGTTCGAATATTGGTCGGATCATATAATGGCCCATGCCCTCCTCCTCCTCCTGTGCCCACACGCCCATTCGACGAGGAGGGTGATGAGAGGAGGGCGGGCGAAGGGGTGTGAAGGGAAGGGAAGGGAAGGGAAGGGAGGGAGGTACAGGTCCTACTTCTCTCTCTCTCTCTCTATAGGACTCTTCTTTCTTTCTCAAGTCTCTCTTTCTCTCGTCCATCTAGAAATCCAGATCTTTTGGCTAAGGTCGTCAGGGTGGTAGGTGGCCGTGAGGGGAGGTGCCCCTCCCCCCTCCCTCCCACCCTCCCTCCTTCTCTCTATTCTGTGATGTGGGTTTCACACTCATCGGCTACTTTCTTTCTTTCTCTTTTTACTCTCTCCTCCCAATAGCAAAACCGCCGTCATGAACAGATTGTGGTTTTGACATTGATTGTCCATTTTTAACGGAAGCACAATCAGACGCCAATGGTCCGATATCCAGGAATGAAAAGGAGAGAGAGAGAGAGAGAGAGAGAGAGAGAGAGAGAGAGGGGGGAGGGTATGAGAGGGAGGGTCCTGCTGTCATGTGCATGGTATGTCTTTTAACCCATTTTTGACCGGGGGATGTATGATTGAAGGGTAGCCATCCGTCCCTATACACATACACACAAACACACACACACTTTAATATCCCGCAAGTTAATCAGACTTGTTCATTGGCGGTCTTCTCACAGCCCAACCTCCACCCTTTCTCTTGTTGCTTTTCCCCGTCCACTGGGGTTTCTTAGAGGGGCCACATAGCTGCCAATTCTGCTCCATTCGGAACTCCCTGTCAAACCGTGTGTATGATAATGATAATGATAATGATGATGATAATCAAGTCGCAACATAATCCCTTTTTTGCTGGATCAGTCTGTAAAGCGCTCATTCTCCAATATTACAGAACTATATAGCCTCTTGAGAGGATCAATCTTTACTGCTCGAAAGGAATTTCATCTTTCAAATAATTGCTCTCAGAACTGTCCCAAGAGATTAAAAAATACAATAATTGATTGATTGATTAATTTATAGACTTTCAACACACACGCCAAGCACTGGGGCAACTAAGGCCATTCAGCGCTGAAACGGAAATTGACAGTGAAGAGGTTTGAAAGGTGTAATGGGAGGAAAACCTTACAGTTGCACTATGAAACAACTGTTACGAGAGGGTGGACAACAAGAAGGAAGGAAGAGAATATGAATGGAGGTACAGTAAAAGGAACGAAAGGGTGTTGCAGCTAAGGGCCGAAGGGATGCTGCAATGCCTAATCTGAAAGCGCTTTTAAGTAACCTCCAGATCAACGATTAGTTTTTTTTTTTTTTTTTTTTTTTTTTTTTTTTTTTTTTTTTTTGGGGGGGGGGGGGGGGGGTGGGGGGGGGGGGTGGGGGGGCTAAAAATTGCCAAAAACCTAATACATCCTAACCTTACCTAACCTGACATATAACACTGTGCCATGACTTGGCCGGGACAGGGCGTTGACACCCCCCCCCCCCCGATGAATATTTCCGGCCATTATGGAGAGTTTATATGCCCCCGTAGTAAAACAGTCAACCCGAATTACTATCTTTTACCACAGCATTGATAGGTTACTTTTTTCATGCTCGCGAGACGAAAGGGAAGAAAACTCTCAAGGTATCCATATACTGCTAACTCAGTAGTTTCCATAATGCTGATGTATTGTGTCTTAAGCATATGTGTCCCCAGTTCTTTATTCACAAAAGCCAAAAATAATTATACTTAAAGCACCTTAACATTCTTCCCGAAGATGTGGTATTTTCGAGTATAGGAAAAATTCTCTGCTCCATTTTTCCCCCCCAAAATATAAAATATCCAGCGTCCGTCACTATACGTTAAAAATACCCTGTACAATTATTTTTTTTTTTTTTTACCAAATCTTGAGGCAATTGACATTATGTAATGACATTTTTCTATAAACAAAATGTCTCAGTTTTCGCTACAGAAAGCAGTTCTGATCAAGAACAACAACAGTAACAAAAACAACAAATTAGTTTGTAGGCTTACTCCCAGACTATGCAAAAATGACCAGGCATCATGTGCATTAGACAAATGCCATGCAAACATGAAGTGAATAAGTAATCTTAAGTAATTTCACAGATCCAAATAACTGAAGTGAAAAAAAAAACCGCAGATAAGTAAAGGCCAAGTGTAGAGATCAGAAATAAAGTCACTTACCTATAAGACAGACCACAATTCATTCATAAATGTCAATTTATCATCGTCAAGGGAAATGAATGAATTCTTAACCAGACAAAAAGAAAATGAATTCGGTCAAGTTCGAAGTCGTGCTCAGAAAAAAAAAAAAAAAAAAAAAAAAACCAGTGATTTAGTGAGGGAATTAAACTGGATGCATTCATTGCAAAAAGAGGAGGATGAGAGAACGCATAATATTTTGGAATAGAAAAGGAATTAACTGATCGTGGAAATTTGTGTTTTTCATCTCATGATAAATCGCGACGTTAGTAAAATTCATTATTCATCGCATTAAATAAGCAGCTGAAAATATTGTCCGCTTAAAAAGCGAAGTTGAAAAATGACACCATGACATAATATATACTGTGTCAAGATAAGGCCTTAAAACGAAGAATGACATCATCATCTACAACGGCAATACATTACCGATTAATAACGCAACATGAATAATAAATAAAATTCAGTAATCATTACAAATATAACTATATTACAACTGACATAATTACCTACAAAAAGGATCATTATCTCATTCCAAACAAGCACCAAGGTAAAAGAGGGCAGTCCTCCAATAATTATGTGTTGTCTGTTAAGTGAGAATTATGATCAGTGGCTACAATAAACGAAAGATACATGTAAATACAGATTCAATAAATAAAGAAGATATATCAAATACCTACAAAAACAATACAGTAATTAAATATTAAAAGACTTCATATTAAAATAGTCTCTTACCTTCACGAAACACTAAAGATCTCGTTCGAAGCGCCACCTGGAAAGAAAATCAACAGATTTATTAATAAACACTAAACAAAAGGAAGTGGCTGCAATGTGAAACAGATTAACATCAAAGCTGCACCAAAACGCTACGAGAAATCTCAAACCACTGCATAAACCCACATTAAAATCATCACATAAAACCGGCTTCACATAAAACGTCGACGTCTGGAATCATCATAGAAACGTTAATTATCTTGAGCTACAAATCTTAAAACGAGATTGACTGATCGATTCAAATTTATCTGGCGCCGTAACGGGAGGTCGTTGGCGCCGAAAAAATAATTATTATATTATCAATAATCATGGAAAGTGTCGATGAAAGAAAGTATGAGCAAAACAGAGGTCTGCCCTTGCAACATAAATTTCGTAGTGAACAATGTTTATGGTAGTTTAAATATATAATAAAAGAAAAACCCGTTAGCAATAATAAAACATTTATAATGATGAGTTTAAAAAAAGCCACAGTTATATATATGATAATGTTTTTTTTTTTTTCAAATACAAAAAGGTTAAAAATAAGCTTCGTGTATTTTAATCTTTTTGTATTTGAAAAAAAAAAATAAATTCAGTATCATTTACAGAACTTTGGCTTTTTAACGCGGCCCAGTGATGCGCCATAGAAAGCCAATCTTAATGATAAATAATTTAACTATTTAATATAAAAAAAACGCATTAGCAAAGATTAATAAAGATAAAGTTTCAGTCACAGCCTATTTCTCGTTAGTCTGTTTTCCGCTACCATCGTGGATGGATGTTTTGAGATTTTTCCTCTAGTTCTGCTTTGTAACTGATAATATGGTGTTTATGTCTATATCCCTTACTTTTGATAAGCAAATACTGTTCATTTCAGTCGCTACTTCAGCCTGGAAAATGCATCAAGCGATACGAAATGTTCGGCTTCTTCATAAATGGATTGACAACAGAATGCCTTTCCATAGCTTCATTATGCTTACCACAATGGTAGACAGAGCATCAGTTTTTGATTACCAAATAAATAAAAAGGAAATAAAGAATTTTGAAATAAATCCCTCACAGAGAATTAATAAATTGCTGACATCACTCCCCGTAAAGAATGAAGCCATCGATGGAAGAAAGAAGGAATCGGTTCACTGATACAGTGTACCATCCAATAAATGAATGAATGAATAAATAAATAAATAACTATTCAATGCATGTATATGACTAAAGCCATCGATGGAAGAAAGAAGGAAACGGTTCCTTGATAAAATGTACCATGAAAAAAAAATAATAATAATTTGAAGAATACACCACTTCAGGAGATAATTGCTACGAAAGATACAGAACTCCATCAAAAGACATAAATCGTTCGCTCAAAAAAGGAAAGAGCCGCATCCTCGACGAACGAAATAAATCCTTCAGCGACCAGAAAGGTTCCATCCAGCCACACTAAAGAATAAATAATAATAAAAAATAAATAATTCGTCGGAAGAGAAAGAGAAAGAGAAGGGGGGTGGGGGATTCACCATTCAACTTTCTGTGAAGTATCCGAAACCATTCATGAATAACAGACAAATATTACATTTCGGAAAATACTTCTCTCTCTCTCTCTCTCTCTCTCCTCTCTCTCTCTCTCTCTCGTAAAGGATCATTTGCTGATGAAAAAAGTAAATTCAAAATCAAATGTAACATTTCGAAAATTACTCTCTCTCTCTCTCTCTCTCTCTCTCTCTCTCTCAATCATTTGCTGGTAAAGATAAAAAATATAACAAATAAAAAATTTCAAAACACGGAGGAGAATTTCACAACATAGACAATAAGCCAACCATAAAAGAACACCAAGTAAATCATATGGACATTTAGGGCTATAATCATAAATAAACTAGGGATCTCAAACTTTAATATAAATTATTCTCATAACTTATTTTTCTTATTTCCGTAATATTTCTTATGTCAACCCTGCAATTGCTATGTATATGTCTATCTTATCTATCTATATAATATATATATTGATACTTCAATACAATCAGATACCAGTGGTCTGGAAGATATGAAAGAAGCAACCATGAAGAGATGGGGAGTGGGGGGGGGGGGGGAGGAGGAGTTACTGAAATGAAGGAGGGGGGGGGGTGGGAGGAAAAGGAGAAGAAGGGTTACGGTCAAACTTCAGTCGGCAATTCACAGTTTCAATAGACAACTCATCAACATCCATAAACCAGCACCAGCGCTTAATTGAAGGCGTGTCCAACCTTACAGTCGCAATAGCCACTTTGCAAAAGCAATATCGACCTTTCCTCATGAAACCATTTCCGTGGCAGACGTGCTTTTGTACAGAGGAAGAGCTCCCAAAGAGATCACATGACGATAGAAGGTGTAATCAAGAACCCATTGAAAAGCGAACGACTCTCCACTACAGTCTGACTTTCGAAGCCGTTGACAGGTATAGGTATCATACGCGTATTCCGGACGCTGAAATGACCTTGGCCTCAAGTGCGGGAGACTTATAGACCCGGCAGCCCGGACCATTGAGATACAACGAACGAGATACCGAATGTAACCCCTACCGGTAGTTAGGAGTAGACTTGTAAACTGTGAAACTGACCGTCTGCCGAAAATATATGGGTGGCTTACTTAACAAGCACCACTAATTGCTCGTTAGATTTTGGGTCTAGATCCAATATATGAGATACCAGATGAAACTAATATATAATATCTGCAGACTCTCCTGATTATAGAATGACCAGTGACAGACATTTTGGAGGGTGGGTTCCCCCTGACAGACGCACTGAAAAGGGGGGGTGGGGGTTAATTGGATCTAGATCCAACTTAGGAGATACGAGTAAAATTTACACTACAATAGCACTGCACATCCTAGAATACTGTGGTGGTAATGACAGACGTTTTAGTTGGTGGTTACCCCCCTGACAGACGCCCCACAACGAGTGGGGAGGGGGGCGGGAGGCAGGATCTGCATCCAACATTGGAGATACCAAGTAAAATTTGTAACTACAATTGCACTGCACATCCTAGAATGCTGTGATGGTAATGGCCAGACATTTTAGTGGGTGGTTACCCCCTGACAGACACCCCACAACGAGTGGGGGGAAGGGGGAAGGGGAGGGGGAGACAGGATCTCCATCCAACATCGGAGACACCAAGTAAAATTTGTACTACAATAGCACTTGCACATCCTAGAATGCTGTGATGGTAATACCAGACATATTTGTGGGTGGATACCCCCCGACAGACACCCCACATGAGTGGGGAGGGGGGAGGGGGAGACGGAACTGCATAACATTGGAGATACCAATAGCACTTCATATCCTAGAATGCTGTGATGGTAATGACAGACATTTTAGTGGGTGGATTTCCCCCTGACAGACACACCCTAACAGGTGGGGGCGGAGAGGGCAGCCCTGATAATGAATGCCTTAGATTAGTACAGTGGGTCTACTATTGACCCGTATTATACATTATCGTGATATATTTAATAAATATTTTTTTTATCCTTTCTATATCCTTTGTATTTATCTAACACAGTGTTTCCCAACCTTTGACATTTGAGGAACCCCTGAGATAATTTTCCTCATCCCAAGGAACCCCAATACACACACACACACACACACACACACACACACACACACACACATATATCTATATATATATATATATATATATATATATATATATATATATATAGTAAGCATTTGCATTAATTACCATTAGTAAAACAGAGGGAAAAAATCTCGCGCGATATGTTACGATAAAATAAAATAATAGGGACTACGATTTTTCACGCCATGTTTAACGAAAAAATATTTTACTTATAAATAACAAATAATTAAATAAAACATGAATTCGTACGGAACAACTGGCGATCGTTCACGGAACCCTAAGGTCCACGGAACCCCGGTTGACGATGACTGATCTAGCACAAAAATAATTATTTGTTTCATATAATAATTCAGTCATATTATGATTTTGTCAAGCAAGCAACTAACTTCAATTATATATAGTAGGGGAGCCGGGGCTAGTTGGCTACAGGGGTAAGTTGGCATACTCAACATGACTTTAAAGTTTACCAATAGGAGGACTCTAATACATATACTGTGTAATTGCCACGTGGTTCCTCAATTACAAGCAAAATTCTATAGAGATAGAACGTAGGAGCTCGAATTTTATGAGACAATTCTTTATTTTGATGGTAGTAAGTAAATATTTTAATCTTTCTGTTATTTGCTTATAACATCTATACATTCATAAAGATTAGTTTTCAATGATAGCATAGTTTATTTATGGTTTAAAGATTCTATAGCATTAAATGATTAATTCAAGGTTTCTGGTGTGGACTGGTAATCGTTTTTTGTACCAAATGGTAGGGATGGGCAAGTTGGCTCAAAATAAATGGGGCAAGTTGGCACACGTTATTTGATAGCAATAGTAAGCCTATTTATTATATAATTTACGTTTTGTTTCTGGATTTTTGGAAGGATAATGAGATTAGTGTCCTATCATTTCTCCACATTGTTCTCACAAAGTTGCAGCCCCTGGATTTTAGTGTTTATAGACATCTGAAGAAATGTGTTAACAGGGACATGTGATTCGTGGATGACTGGAAATCCGGATCAAGTATGCCCATCTGTGACATCCTGGTAAAGTTTCCTCGGCTTTACCTCTAGCTGTCACTTATTCTGATGTTTTCAATTGGTTTAGGATTGATGGAATTTCAACTCTGAATTACAGACAATTCAAGATTTGATTTTACGGGTGGTTATGTAACAGATTGAGAGATGTCCGAAAAGACACATGGGCTTCAGATCAGTCATCAGCGTGATACACAGTTTAAGAACTGCTCCTGTTGATCCAGAAGAAAGCTCAGCTGAAGAGAGCCTGCGTTTGGTAAGCCAGGAGAAATGTAGGTCCAGTGCAGGGCATATAACATGTGGGAGCATGAAGACTATGACGAAGATTTATTTCACACCTGCCACAATTACAACTAGATGATGATCTGAAGTAATACTAATGCCTTATATTTTGTATTTTGGAAATTCAGAGGGTATTTTTGCTATTTGATTTTAAATGCAATGTAGTAATTTTCTTTTAATTATCAATGTGCCAACTTACCCATAATGTGTGCAACTTACCCCGTGGGGCAAGTGGCACGAAAAGTTATTTTTTTTCTAAAGCTTATTGTTATCTTAGTTGAAAGCAAACAACAATTATTTTGCTCTATGATAAAGACGAATGTTAATATTTTTCAATGGCGGTAAGAATTTTGCAACAAGTTTGTTTTATATTCGCCAATGACCAAAATTGTAAAAAGTGTGCCAACTAGCCCGGTCTCCCCTACTCGCTTTAGCTTTGTATACGATATGAAAATTAATGTAGCGGTGGTTGGAAGACTGACACTATAAAGTAGCATATAAGTTCTTATCATTAATAGAGTTTATGCTGTAAAATGTCTATGTACATAACATTTGTTAAATAGAGTTACGCACCCATTAAATAGATAGTAATACATATGTAATATATACGCTATAGTCAGGGTACAGATCATAATAATTGTGCTACAGCCTACTCGGTTTGTTTTATCGAAGCAGGACTACCTTCTTTTGGTTTCAACTGACTTTCATGCTAATGAAATCATGGATACATTTTTGTATTATCAGTTTTTATGAATGAATATTGTACTATAGTCGATTTTTTTTCGGCTGGCGTAAAATTCGTCAGACATAATACACCTGGCGGAGCGAGGACACAGAGGATCTCTGTTTTTTAAACAACATCTCAACACACCAAGTTATTTCGAACATTTCCATTCTCTCAAGATTATGAATAAATACAAGAGCAAACTAGACAAAAAAAAAAAAAAAAAAAAAAAAAAATAATCACCTTGCATTAATGTAAAGAAAACAAGAAAGAAAGAAAAAATTAGTGCGATTGTCAATTTTTTCTATCGTTAATGTTTAATGAGTCGTGTTTAGCGAATTGTTAGGGTTTAGTGAGTATGCGTTTCGTGAATGTTTATGAGTAAGTGTTTGATGAATGTTTAGGGTTTAGTGACTGTTTAATGTGTCAGTGTTCAGTGAATGTTTACTGAGTCTTTAGGGTTTAGTGAATGTTTTGTGAATGTTATTGAATGTTTATTGTGTAAGTATTCAGTGAATGTTTGTCTTAAGGGTTTGTAAATGTTTTGTGAATGTTAAGTGAACGTTTTAGTGAACGTCTTGTGAATGGTAGTGTTTAGTGAATATTTAGTGTGTAAGTATTCAGTGAGTGTTTAGGGTTTAGTGAAAGTTTTGCGAATTTTAAGTGAGCGTTTAGTGAATGTCTTGTGAATGTTAGTGTTTAGCAAATTTTTAGTATGTAAGTGTTTATTAAGTTTTTAATGAGTGGATGTTCATTCACTGTTTAGTATTTAATAAGTATTTAGGGTTTGGTAAGCATTTAGTATTTAATGAGTGGTTTGGGGTTTGTGACTGAGTGTTTAATTAATGTTTAGGATTAAGTGAGTGTTTTAGTGAATGTTTACCGATGTTTGGTATAATGAATATTTAGTAAATTTAGTATTTCAAGTGTTTAGTGAGCATTTAGTGTATAGTGAGTGCCTAGTGAGTGTTGGGTATTCAGAGTGTTATTGAGAGTGTGTGTGAGTGTATGTTAAGTGTGTGTGTGTGTGTGTATAGTGAATGTATGCAAGTGTGAGTGCTAACTGAGTAAGTGCATTGTGAGTGTTGGTGGTTAGTGATTGTACATACTGTTTAGTTAGTGCTTCGCTACCATATGCAAAGAAAGTCCTGTATTTACACAGGAACCATTTATGATTGACACTGCTTAGATCCAAGAGCAGACGCTTAGACCTGACCACAATGGTTGGAGTGCTTAGGTGTGTTTTCGTAAGGTAATTTTTCTCTGTGAAATTGGGTCGATAATAATAATATCTAATAATATAATAATAATAATAATAATAATAATAATAATAATAATAATAATGATAATAATAATAATAATAAAGAAGTCACTCTCGGCAGGGAGATCGCTACTCCAGTGATTGACGCCCTATGCCTTGCACACAGCTGACATATTTGCACATTCGGTTGTAAATTTTTATGACTGTTGGAGACGCATTATAAATCATATTAACAATGGTAAATGCATTGAACAAACGTGAGGATATAATATGATGTTAGTGCCTGTCTACTGGATATAATGAACAAATAAAGAAAAAATATTTCCAGGGAGAAAGTACCGAATAATGGTCGTCAAAGCCAGCATCGATAGAATGTATTGAAACACATTACATAGGCTGCCTGTGGTGCGTGCCGGCGGGAAGTTAAGAGACAAACGCACTCGGCTGGCTTTAAACATCAAATTGCGTATCATTTTTATTTAAGTTTAGATTTTCTTCCCTGAATATATATGGTACCTGATACTTTGGTGATAGTGTACAGATAAATTTGAGTGAGGCCGCGAAAATAAGTGGACTATTAGATAACTGACATGATATTACAGGCCAACTTAATTTGGGAGTCAGGAGCTCCAAGTTGTAATGATCGTCAACTTTCGGGAGGGGGAATAAAATGGGGGAAAATGTTTAATAATCTTTATAGTTAGCTTATCCTGAACAATTCATTACATTTCCGTTTCCAGTAATTATTTGTGTTTGTGATACATCATTTCTTTGTGATGTGCGGGTGTTAAAACGGCTCTTTATGATGGGACTTTGGTCTTAATCGAATTCCCATATCGATAAAAATTTCATTTCATCCACACGAACCAACAGCAACTAAAGAACAATTCACTTATGGTAGACACGTTGGCTACGAACTCGACATGGCTGCAGTGTCCTACTATAGGCAAGAAAAGAAAATGACCAAAGACGCTATTAAAGCGAGAATACTTATCTTACATTTCTTTTTTTAGAGGAACTGAGTGGCACCATATGACTGGTTTAATTATTGGCACAATATGACTGGTTTAATTATTCAAAAATGGGTCAGCACACATACTTGCAGCTGTTGCCAATTGTGACCCCCTCCCATTCAGATAAAATACTTTGTTTGAAGTAATAACTCCAAACCAAAGGATAGTGCTTATATTATATATAGTATATAGATATATATATATATATATATATATATATATATATATAGTGTGTGTGTGTGTGTGTGTGTGTGTGTGTGTGTGTGTGTGTGTTAAACTATAGAAAGTAGACCAAGTCTAGTAAGTGTCACACATAGTATTTATGTAGATGTGATGGAATTATGAAGTGAAATATTCCATACTTTAATAGGAATTTAAAAAAATAACTCCGGCAGTAATTCTTATCCTGAAACATCACAATATTTCTTGAATTTTTTGCCTTTTACATTTTATCAGGCTCACGATTTTCAGACTACCATATTTCTAATATTAATATTGGCTATGATAGATTTTGAAATATTTCAAGGTGTCCCACCTCTCCCTTCCAATCGTAGGTTATGTCTGTGAAAGGGTAACCACCCACTAAATGTCTGGCATTACCATCACAGCATTCTAGGATATGAAGGTGTTATTTTGTACAAAATTTTACTTTATATCTCCAATGTTGGATGTAGATCCTGTCTCCCCCTCCTTCTCCCCCTCCCTACTCGTTGTGGGGTGTCTGCCAGAGGGTAACCACCCTTAAAATGTCTGTCATTACCACCACAGTACTCTAGATGTGCAGTGCTATTGTAGTACAAATTATACTTGGTATCTCCAATGTTGGATGCAGATCCTGGCTCCCCCCCCCCCCCCCCCACCCCCCCCCCCCCCGCCCCTCCCAAGTCGTTGTGGGGGGTCTGTCAGGGGGAAACCACCCACTAAAATATGTCATTACCACCACAGTACTCTAGGATGTGCAGTGCTAGTGTAGTACAAATTTTACTTGGCATCTCCAATGTTGGATGCAGTTCCTGGCTCCCCCTCCCCCTCCCCTCCCCCCCCCACTTGTTGTGGGGTGCCTGTCAGGGGGTAACTACCCACTAGAATATCTGTCATTACCACTGCAGTACTCTAGGAAGTGCAGCTGCTATTGTAGTACAAATTTTACTTGGCACTATGATGTTTGGATGGAGATCCTGTCTCCCCCTATCCTTCCCTTCCTTCCCCCACTCGTTGTGTGCAGTCAGGGGGTAACCACCCACAGTAAAATGTCTGGCATTACCATCACAGCATTCTAGGATGTGCAGTGCAATTGTAGTACAAATTTTACTTGGTATCTCCAATGTTGGATGCAGATCCTGCCTCCCCCACACGTTGTGGGGCGTCTGTCAGGGGGTAACCACCCACTAAAACGTCTGTCATTACCACCACAGTATTCTAGGATGTCAGTGCTATTGTAGTGTAAATTTTACTCGGTATCTCCTAAGTTGGATCTAGATCCAATTAACCCCCCCATTTCAGTGCGTCTGTCAGGGGGAACCCACCCTCCAAATGTCTGTCACTGTCATTCTATAATCAGGAGAGTCTGCAGATATATTATATATTAGTTTCATCTGGTAATCTCATATATTGGATCTAGACCCAAAATCTAACGAGCAATTAGTGGTGCTTGTTAAGTAAGCCACCCATATATTTTCGGCAGACGGTCAGTTTCACAGTTACAAGTCTACTCCTAAATACCAGTAGGGGTTACAGTCGGTATCTCGTTCGTTGTATCTCAACGGTCCGGGCTGCCGCTCTATTATAGATGGGAATAAGAGGGAAAACAGAAAAAAACAGAAACTCCGCGGACGACAATCCATTGCTTGAGCGTTACGTGACGTCACATTTTATAAAATACATGATATCAAGTCTCACGCACAGGAGAATCATAGATGTGCATAAGAAGGAAAACTGAAAAAAACAACAACTCCAAGGACGACAAACCATTGCTTGAGTGTAACGTGACGTCGCACGTTATAAAAAAAAAAAACATGATCTCACCTGGTGAATAGGACATGAAATTTTCCAAGAACTATCATACCACGTCATCTTGTGAACAGTGACCGAATTGACCGATGGAATGTTTTCGTGGCCACACTTGGCGTCGCAAAAACTCGAAGTTTGCTACGGAAAAGACGGCAAAGTTCCTCAACTGCCGTCTACAAGAAAAAGTTTACAAAAAAGTTCTTCCAGTAGAGTCTATGAGTCAGTGTTTGACAGTATACACCATTGCACCACGTAGTTTGCCTCCGTACATATAACAAGCAGATGTATTCATTATAAGAATGTATGAATAAGTAAGCATACATAGAGCATCCATGAGCAAATTGTTGAAAATGTTAGCAATTCTTCATTCACTTTGATTACATTTCGTCTGAGGAAATAATTTAATTTTCGTCAAAATATTTCAAGCTGTTGATGGACAATATTTAAGCTCAATACTTCTACCTATTCCTTAATGCATAACCGAGACACATCGGGTCATTCTTTTAGAAACAACCTTGATAGTTTGAGTTGTTCTTTAAGATATCGTCTCTAAAACATTCTTTCGTGTATAGATCTGAGATTCAGACGGTCTTCGGAAAATTTTTTTTTGACTTGAATCTACTTCTTACGTCCAAATCAAATGTTTTAACCAGTGCTCTAAATGCAACATCAACTTTTTATTAAACTTTTGACCAATTATACTTTAGTGATTTTTCGTCGGTTCCACAAAACCATAAGTGCAATCCTGATATTCAATGTTTCTCTTAATCACATTCTAACGCTTTTACTTGTCCATATCCCTTATTATCCCTTTCAAGTAATACTGTCATTTAATTTATCCATAAAGAGATAATTCACGTAGGTATGGCAGTTTTTTTTAGCATGAACCTTTGACATATAAATCTATTCTTCGAAGACAATCTCAGCTATTTGTCAGTTCTTTAAATGGCACTTTGTCATCTAAATGTATTATCAGGTTGCAAATACGAGATTTTTTTTATCAGTCACTTAATTTAAAAATTGGTATTCTGTCTCATCATCTTTAAAAAGCAAATGATTTTAGCATTTAAAAATTTATTTCAAATATCAATATATGTTTACCTTTTCCTTAGTTTTCAGTACAAATTTATCTTTTACCTATTCAAGAGCCCATTTCAAGCTTCTATTTAAATTGCATTTTTTTAAAATGCCCTTTGGTATTTAATAAACATAGTTTCTGATGTAATTCTGACCTGTACTTTAAACGACAAGTGAGTCTCAGAGCTTAAACTCTGAACATAATTCTAAAGCGTTCTATCTATCTAATCGCCTATCTATCATATAACTAGAATACAGAACATGAAACTCCAGCCAACTATTTGAATACATACTTCAATTCAAGTATGCTTCTTTGTAAAAAAGAAATAAATAAATAAAAAATTACCTTATTATCAATGCCACTTATCAGACTTTTCATTGAAATCTATAAAGTCTTAGGTGGCATAATCTGATCACCACTTAAATTCTCTGAATGTTGAGATATTCGAGGAATTCAATATATCTTGACTTTACTTTTAATATAATTCTATATAACAAAAAGTGCACGGCATACAATCCTAAATCCAACCGAATTTTTGTAATGGAATATTAACAATGACTTCTTTTGCGGTTATTAAGTGTCAACATTTTTTAATTCAAGTCAGTGGTTCCGAATACCCCATGACATTTACCTTAAAATCTACTCCATTCCTAATATTGAAGAAAAGGTCACCATCGACACTTCACGAGCACTTTCTTCAAACAGTTAAAGAGGTACAATGAAGAAAGACATGACCGAATATACGAATCTAAGGGAGAACGGGGAAACCTTATATTTCGAATAACATTTTCCATTTGTTATCATACAAAAATTTAATGTTGTTTCGTTTTCATTAAAGTGGCTATTCCCTCCATGTATGTATGTATGTATGTATGCCATGTATGTATGTATGTATGTATGCATGAATGTGTGAATGAAAATAACACGCACATACATAATATATATGGAGAGATTTTACTTCAAAAGCATTTCGTCTTCGTTGCATAGAATTATATTACATACATACATATAGAAGAGATTTTATTATAATTAGATATATATAATGAGAGCATATATATATTATATATCTATCTCTCTCGCTGTCTCGCGCTCTCTCTCTCTCTCTCTT
>NC_087207.1:76125014-76147514 GCF_015104395.2 Macrobrachium nipponense
CGCCTTAAAATTAACAAACAAAAGATAATATCAATATCCACCTAAATACCTGAAGTTCCAGTGATAATCAAAGGAACACCCATATAATAATAAGAATTTTATGCCTGAAGGAACCGCACTTTCACATTGGACTTCACAGCCTCTTGAGGAGAGAGAGAGAGAGAGAGAGAGAGAGAGAGAGAGAGAGAGAGAGAGAGAGAGAGAGAGAGAGACCAATCACGACATTCCCAGAAAACTCAAGATCCAGAACGGAATCCAAAACAAAACTACATGCTTTCGTGACGACTGGAAACGAGGATTAAATACAATTAAATACGATCTCTCTCTCTCTCTCTCTCTCTTCTTGCAGGGGGAAGTTATGTGAAAATCCCTTCTATTCTCTCGCCCCGACACCGTAAAATAAGTCAGAAATATTCCCACGTCTTACGCGAAGGGAAGAGAAAAAATGCATGAAAGTAGTCTCGTGGTTTGCAATACAGCTACGAGCAGTTTGAATATTTTTTTTTCTTTCTTTTTTATCGGAGATCGCTTATCAGTGATTACTTGCTTTAGAAAAAAAGTTAGGCATCAAACATCTTTCATTATATTTTTTAAATTGAGAGGAGTTTGAATACTTTTTTTTTCTTATCAGGGATCGCTTATCATGATTACTTGCTTTAGAAAAAAAAAGTTAGGCATCAAACATCTTTCGTTATATTTTTGAAATTGAGAGGAGTTTGAATATCTTTTTTTCTTTATATTAGGGATTGCTTATCAATAATTGCCTGCTTTAGAAAAACAAGGCGTGATACGACGTCTAGCTTACTCGGGACGTGTGCGCGATTTTCCCCTCACGCGTAAGTTGTAAACATTATATTCTTAACATAATGTAAATTAAAACGTGCTAAAATCTACAGTCAAGTAGACCCTAGTTTCACCAACAAAAATGAAAATAAATGCGCTCTATTTTATTAGAAATAATTGTTCTGTACTGTTTTAACATGAACATTATTTACTTTCAAAATGTTATTTCTGATATATAAATCATCAATATCTTATCCTAACATTCCTGTATCCTTAACTTAACGCGAAATACCTTTTTAGTTTGTAGGCTTACTTCCCGAGTAAGAGAAAATATGTCAGGAATCAAACATCTTTACTTATACTCGTAAAATTGATATCAGTAGGTATTTGTCGGATTTTCCTAATCAGTGAATAAATGTTACGAATTATTTCTTAATTATCTAATGTTATATAGTCTCATCATTAATTGGACTTTATGTTTAAATTACTTTTCGTCTGGGTTTATTCGCCGTAGATTCATCATCCAGCATTTTTATGTAGTTAATTTACAAAATCACTGATTTTCAACGGTATTTACCAGAAATCGTTATTTTTTTATCAAGAATTATCTATCAGTAATTACGTCCATGATGAAATTCGGGAATTACTTACCATTTAATAAATGACTTCTCTCAGGAGCTGCTTTGGAAAATTAACCTTTTATTCAAACTACGAATGACTACTCAGTCCTAGAGTTTTCGTTTACTCGGGGAGTAAGCCTACAAACTAGTTTGTTGTTGTTTTTCTTCTTCTTCTTTCTGCTGCTGTTGTTCTTGTTGGGGGTTAGGAAAGGTCTATGAAAGAGCCTAAAAAAAGTCTGGAAAAGGTGTTTCGCGTTGCGTTAAAGATACATGAACTTAAGAATAGGATATTTATGATTTAGTTATTAGAATGAAAGTGTAAAAAATAAACAGTGCGCATGTTAAACAGTACAGAACAATTATTTTTAATGAAATATAGTGTATTCATTTTAATTTTCGTTGATGAAACAACGTGCTATTTGACTGCACACTTTAGCACGCGTTCCGAGTAAGCTGGAGGTTGATCAGGCTTTGTTTCTTTATCAGAAAGAACTTACGAGAGATATCTTTCCCTGGATCTTTTGCCAGGACTTACTTTTCCTTCTTATTGATAACTGCAAGAATTCTTGGGCATGAACTGTTCAAGTGTTCGTGTCAATTACTCCTTTTTTTTTTTTTTTTTAAATCAGGATTCAGTCTCCGTCGCCAACCACCTTGAATCGAAGGTCTTCTGTTTTGGTATTCGACGGTGTGCCTTGCGCGGGGAATTGTAGGCAGTGCCAAGTTCCTACGGGCACTCCGGGCAACATTGCTTTCTGCTCTTTATTAATTTAATATTCGTTCCCTTTGGCCTTTTATTTCGTTTTTCTTGTTCCTTTTCCTTTACTTATCAATTTATTTGTTCTTTTTGTATTTCCCATTATCGTCTTCTGTTACTTCTTCCTAATGAACACCTTGTGGCCGGCTTGTTCTATGATGATAATAATAATAATAATAATAATAATAATAATAATAATAATAATAATAATAATAATAATAATAATAATAATAATAATTTTTAATTGAATATAATGGCAGCATTTACAGAAATTATTTTATACAGAATTCTCTCCATTTATACAAAGAATTCTGTATAAAATAAATTTTGTAAATTCTGCCATTATATTCAATAGAACATGTTTTAAAAAGTCCGTTTCCAGAATAATAATAATAATAATAATAATAATAATAATAATAATAATAATAATAATAATAATAATAATAATAATAAACTCCCATCTTAATAATCAAGGCAAATTATAGGTTTACAATGTGGCTAAGTAGCGTTCTTAATAATAATAAAAATAATAATGATAAATTATTTATCATCATCCTATATCTGGTTGTATATATATGTAATTATATAATAGATGCGACGCGCACAAAAAATGTCTGGAGAGAGAGAGAGAGAGAGAGAGAGAGAGAGAGAGAGGAGGGAGAGGAGAGAGAGAGAGAGAGAGAGAGAGAGAGAGAGAGATAAACGGTAACGATTACAAACAGAAATCCGCCAACAAATACATAAATAAAGAACCAATGTGTTTAATCGTCGATAAACGACTTGTTTTGTGCTCGAAAGCAGCCGTGCATGCTTGCAAACAGTTACAGAAATTGCAGGCTCGTGTGGGATGTGTAACTGGGGGAAAAAAATAAGAAGAAAATAAAAATAGAATGAAAAGAAAAATATAAAAAGCAGAAAATGCGAAAACGAAGTCACGTTTGCAGACCAGAAGTGACGAATTCAGCAAGGAAAAAAATAATGTCGCATATTGAAGTCCAAGCAGAACATATGCTACGTAATTCCACACACACACCACACACACACACACACACACATAGTAATTGATGCACTTGGTGATTATTAGCCTGTGGTGGTTCGCATCTGAGGTAGAGTAGGTAGCAGGGCGTACAACCTCATCCCAAAATACTTCATGGGAACTGAAAAGTTATCCAACTATCTCGGGATAGGTTTAAGAGGAAAAGATCGAGTAAACAAAACAAACAAGGCGCGATCCGACCTCCAGCTTACTCGGGGTGCGCCTAATTTCTACAGTCAAATAGCGCCTTGTTTCACCACCGAAAATTTAAATGAATACGCTATATTTTGTTAGGGATAATTGTTGTGTACTGTTTAATATCCACATTATTTATCTTTAACATTTTCCTTCTATTGGATAAATCATAAACATCCTATCCTAAAAATTCCCGTATCTTTAACTCGACGCGAAACACCTTTTTTCAGACTTTTCCATAGGGCTTTCTTACCCTCCCAACAAGAACAACAACAGCATCGAAGCAGTTTGTAGGCTTACTCCCCGAGTAAGCAAAAATGTTTATTGGGGCCATATACCCCTCGGCAATGTAAAAAAAAAAAAAAAATAGCTGGCTGACTGATTAAATACCATAAACTAATGTTACAATAACCTATGGCCATCCCAGGAGAAGCTTTCAAAATCCACTGAAATCATTCTTCTTCTCCCATTAGTTGCATTTCATGTAATTTTTGCTCCCTGAATTTATTTCTTCTCGCATTAATTCCATTTAATGTCACTTTTGCTCGCTGAATTTATCTAACATTCTCATTTTGCTCGTTGAATTTATTTAAAATTTTTCATCTCACATTAATTCCATTTAATGTCACTTTTGCTCGCTGAATTTATTTAACATTCTTCTTCTCGTATTAATACCATTTAATGTCATTTTTTTCACGTCATTTTTGTTCGCTGAATTCATTTCCTGAAGCAAATCTCATAGTAAAATTTAAATCAAAATAATTTTGCCTGGTGACTTCTTCTTCTTCTCTTCTTCTTCTTCTTCTTCTTCTTCTTCTTCTTCTTCTTTATTATTATTATTATTATTATTATTATTATTATTATTAAAAGAAAACTACTTACCCACATTTGCAAACCTATGAATCGATTGATTAAAATTGGAGTTGTTATTATTATTATTATTATTATTATTATTATTATTATTATTATTATCAGGAGACGAACCCAATTCAAATGGAACAAGTCCACCTAAGGGGGCATTGGCTTGAAATTTAAGCTTCCAAAGAATATGGTGCTCCTTAGAAGGTCTCCGGTCTCAAGTAACGTTTCTGGTTCAATTAAATCCGTTACTTTGATATTCCGCCTTCAGTTACTCTGATGCAAACATGATTTCAACTTCTATCCCAGCAGTTAATGTCAGTCATGTACTGAAAAATAAAAATAGAAAATTCCAAAATAATTTTAAGGGAAACTTAAAACAAAGCATTTCGGTAATTGTGAAACCAACTACGGACATATTCAAATATTACTTGTTACGGGAAAGTAACTTGAGCAATGAGAGAGAGAGAGAGAGAGAGAGAGAGAGAGAGAGAGAGAGAGAGAGAGAGAGAGAGAGAGAGTCTACGGAAAGTAACTACCCATTTTCAATCGAATGAACATATGGTAATTTTGTACTGATCTGGAACTTTCCACCTACCGAATTTCTAGAGAGAGAGAGAGAGAGAGAGAGATGAGAGAGAGAGAGAGAGAGAGAGAGAGAGAGAGAGTCTACGGAAAGTAACTACCCATTTTCAATCGAATTAACATATGGTAATTTTGTACTGATCTGGAACTTTCCACCTACCGAATTTCTCTCAAACTTTTAAATAGTTCGATGTTCAAAATACTAAGAGGAAAATTATTTGTTTGTGAATTTAATTTTTGAGTACTTTTGCATCCATGATAACTGAAAGATGGTCGCATGTCTTTTGAGTAATAAAATACAAGATCTGACGTGTCAACAACTTTTCTGTTTTTTTTTCTGCATAGATCCACAGACACATTACCTCTCTCTTCTTCTCTCTCTCTCTCTTCTCACTCCTCTCTCTCTCTCTCTCTCTTTATCTATATATATATATATATATATGATATGTATATATATAATATATATACATATATATATGTATATATAATATATATATGCTTAAAAAACCACTGTAGATGTAAGTAACTTCATTAAATGAGCGAATACCACAGGAAAATGATAGGCAGAAACCCAAGCGCTTCGTCTTTACTAAGATATTTTGTCAAGGAACGAATGTCTTAGTAAAAAAGACCGAAAGTGCTTGGATTTCTGCCTATCATTTTCCCCGGGATTCGTGTATGTATATATATATATATATATATATATATATATATATATATATATATATATTTTATACATATATATATATATATATATATATATAGTATATATATATATATATATATATATATATATATATATATATATATATATATATATATATATATATATATATATATATATATATATATATATATATATATATATAGCATACATAGAGAGAGCGAGAGAGAGAGAGAGAGGAGAGAGAGAAACTATTGAAGAATTGTAGACAATGTTTTCTATACTATCTTCATGTATGGACATTGCCTAGAATAAGCCTACATTCTATCGTTTATCGACGCCCTGTATGTTTTGATATTTCGACGTCGATTACGCGGTGCAGACAAGACATTGCTTGAGGTCATTATGTCTCTTTTCTTAACGCTAAATTGTCTATCTGAACAGCCGGATTTTAGATCTCTTGTCTGAGCGGTACATTTCGTCTTGATGCCATGCCAGTTTAAGAGACTATATATATATATATATATATATATATATATATATATATATATATATATATATATATATATATATATAACACATACACATATATGTATATATTAATTTACGTACGAGAATCTCTTCTTTCTTTATTTCCCATTACCTCCTCTTACTCCTTCCTATGAACACCATAATATTCTTTGGAAGCTTGAATTTCAAGTCAATGGCCCCTTTGGTGGGCTTCTTCCATATGAATAGGGTTCTTCATCTTCTGAATAAAAACAATAACTTTTCCTCAAAATTGTTTTCGTTTTTTTTTTTTTTTTTTTTTTTTCTTTTCTTTTCAGTAAAACGCTGACATTAACTGATGGTATAGAGATGTCTAAATCCTCATTGGCTGTGGTTCTAAACCAGGGTTGCTCGCACCCACTAGGTGGTTCCTAATGAGTGCCAGGATGCCTATAAATAATTAAAGCAGAGTATATATATATGCATGTTATTTTTTCTGCAAAAAATAAATATAATATAAGAATAAATATATAGATATATATAATAATAAAAATAAAAATAAATTATATATATATATATCATATATATATATATATATATATATATATATATATATATATATATATATCTATGTATAAATATATATCATAAAAATTGGACTAAAATGAGCAAGGTCATACGCGTAACGGTTTTAAAATTCGAGAACGACAATATCTTTGCTCCGTTGGAAAGAAACGTCGTCGCTTCATAACCCCAATTGACGCGGAAAAACGAACACGAGAGTTTGGGTGAAAAACGGACTTATAACACTGCGTATATATGCTATGAAATAACTCTTACATGAAATTTAGTCAGTAATAATAAATAACCGAAATTGATTGTAATGAGAATGATGTATGTATGAATACATCACGTGTACGTGTGTGTGTGTGTGTGTGTATGAATGTTTATATATATATATATATATATATATATATATATATATATATATATATATATATATCTGCAAACAAGGTTCTGCACACTGAAGCAAGTGCTATTCATCTCTAGCGACTCGTTATGGGTTGCAATTACAAAACAAACAAACAAACAAAAAAATGCGCCGAAGCGCAATCGAGTTTTCTGTACACAGTATAATGCTATATGAAACTCTCAGTCGCCGACCATGAAATTTTCAGCCACAGCCCGGTGGTGGCCTGTGTTGTTGGCAACTATAGCATTGCCAGACCAACCTAAAATAAAATAAAAACTACTGAGGGAAGAGGGCTGCAATTTGGTATGTTTGATGATTGGAGGGTGGATGAGCTACATACCGATTTGCAGCCCTCTAGCCTAAGTAGTTTTTAAGATCTGAGGGCGGACAGAAAAAGTGCGGACGGACAGACAAACTGCCATCTTAATGTTTTTTTTTTTTTTTTCTTTTTTTTTTTTTTTTTTTTTTTTTTGTACAGAAAGGCTAAAAATCACAACCATTGCATCCTCATAACCACCTATATACCTCAAACTGTCACCATCCTAAATGCTAGTTATGGAGAGAGAGAGAGAGAGAGAGAGAGAGAGAGAGATTTACTTAACCCGAAAGATTTTCGCAGGCTTTCCTCAGCAGATTATATCAATGCGAGTGTGAGTGATATTCGTCGTATAACAATATTCAATCAAGACGAGAAAATCAACTGAGGGAATAATAAGAGCTCATCCATGAAATGAGTATAATCCTTCAAGGATTTCCAATCGCGCGGAGACGCGGAAGTAACAGACGAAACGACAAAAGAGAAGCATAAGCACTTTTACCAATGTGTAAGTAGCTATCAAGGTATCACAAAACTGTACGAAATTGCACATCATTCAGTACAATTTACACATAATTCAGAGACGTATAATATGAACGTTGTCGTATCATGGTCGTGCGTTCGTGAGTATGCACTATGTGTATTTATGAGTGTGTGTGTGTGTGTGTGTGTGTGTGTGTGTGTGTGTGTGTGCACTTTGGGGAAACGAAGATATTGGAGAGGTATGTGGATGTGAGGAGGAGGAGAGGGCGATAAATCAAAGACCATTTTTCCAAAATGACAAATAATGATGAGGTGACGATCACGACCATCAAACAACAACCAATCACGGAAAACAGATGGAGTTAACGGTACTATAGAGTCCCGATGCTTAATTAAGTACGACCTTCTGATGATTATTCGACAGTTCGCATATTAAGATTATATGACATGGGATGGGAAAAGGAATAACCACTTATTTTGCGGCATCTTCGATATATTTTTTTTTCATCGGAATATCATGTTATTCCAAGACTATCCAGGCCCCCACCAGCCGCCGCCCCCCCCCCCGCCCCCTCGAAGTTTGTGATTTCAGCAAATATATGTATATTTATATTTTCATTAATATATAGTCTTCGGTTTCACTTATTCGCTTATTGAACACCTACCGCTTCTTTTTCACAACTACATCCAACTTTACTTAGTAAGACTTCATCCAAGATTTTACACACACCTACATGTATATGTATACGTATGTATGTATGTATGTATAACAAACGAAAACGTTCTCTCAAAAGAATAACTTCGAGGGGCAGACAGAAACAAAATTTATCGCATAAAACTTGCATCCCATAATGAGGGTGACGGATTTTGAAATAAATTATAAAATCATGAATAACCAGAAATAAGAACACATAAGACACTCTCTCTCTCTCTCTCTCTCTCTCTGACATTATGCATCTTAATTCTCTTTCATTTAATATCTTTGGTTTTGATAACCAAACATGTTGACATACCAGTTTTATTTTATTTTAATCTCTCTCTCTCTCTCTCTCTCTCTCTCTCTCTCTCTCTCTCTCTCACACACATAAAAATAGGTATATATATTATATATATATATATATATATATATATAATATATATATATATATATATATTTATAATATATATATATATTATCCTCAAAGTGACAAGACACCCCACAAAGACATATTCAAGGTAAAACACAATCACACACAGAAGCAAAATCTTAAGAGTTGCTCAGCCATCCCACTTACTGTTGGTAATGGCGACCAAACCATCATTAATTTGCTGTTGATGATGATGAATGATCATCCAATCAATCGTCAGAGGGGGAGGACGATTCTCTCCGGTACATTTAAGGCAACACTGGTAGTTTGGCTACTGCAATTGCCCCTGATACAGCTGCTATTGGCGGCGCTTTCAAAGCGGCTATTGTTTCCCGTTCGCATATTCCCGGCCTGCAACCGTGTGGCGAAGTCTTCCCTGAACAAGGCGGGACGCCATAGAATCTTCTTGAAAATAACCTCTTTATATCCTACCCCAACCTACCCTAACGTAGGGGCATGGCAAAAAAGAAAAAGAAAAAAAAAGCGGAGCTGGTGCAATACTAGTATACATCTCGGGAATTTGCCTCCCGTTCAACGTTAATTCTCTGGAATTTAATTTCATAGAAAGATATTTAAGAACATTCTCTCTCTCTCTCTCTCTCTCTCTCTCTCTCTCTCTCTCTCTCTCTCTCTTAGGTATTATATCACGAGCTTCAATGAACTAAGATACGCGCCCTCTATCTCTTCCATTTTTTTTTAGTTCCTTCCTTCTTCTGAGGCATGGGTACATCCTCTCTCTCTCTCTCTCTCTCTCTCTCTCCGATGATCAAAGATGCATCTAGCCTCTCTTCCCAGTTTTCGTAGCATGAATGAAAAGCATTACATTCTTTCTACCTCTCGTTATCTTTCTCTCCTAGCAGTAACAATCTCTCTCTCTCTCTCTCTCTCTCTCTCTCTCTCTCTCTCTCATCATGACCGGCAGAATGTAACCAAAACAAGCCCCTAATACGCACCTCAGTCCAATGACTTTCTCCAGAGTAGCAGGTAATCAAAACGAGTTCGTCTTCTTATTATAATAATTCAATGACACGTATTCCACATGGCTTCGTAATGCGCGCGCACAAACAAACAAAACAAACACACACACCACACACACACACACACACACACACACATATATATATATCTATATATATATATATATATATATATATATATATATATATATATATATATTATATATGGCATTCCCATAACAAACACGTGTTCCTTCAATTTTACATCAATGTAAAGGTACTTTGCAAAATGACCGAATCAGGCTTAGCCAATGTTTAGCGTCACGCGTGTGTGTATGGGTGAGGTGGGTGGGTGGTGGGGTGCTTCCTGGGACATATGAGGTCATTCAGCGCTGAAAAGGAAACCGACGGTAAAAAGGTTCTGAAAGGTGTAACAGGAGGAAGACCTCAAAGCATTTGCACTACGATCAAATGTTGGGAGGGGGTGGACTGGAGAGTAAGATAAAAGAATATGAACGGAGGTACAGTTACAGGAATGAGCGGTTACAGCTAAGGCCTATAAGGCACGCTGACAAGAACCTTAAGTAATGCCTATAGTGCACCGCATGAGGTGCACTGACGGCCCTACCCCTACTACAGGGTAGCGGGAAGCTGAGGAATCAAAGGCAGCAGGAAATACGTTCTTGAATCTCTACCCCTTCGGCGCCGCCTCCTTTAGTGAGGTTCCGAAAGCCTTATCCAATTACCTGGCCGCCCGCGGAACATCTCCAAATAATAATAATCCTGACCGTCCAGTCTCCGGGCGCCAGGGAAGGCGTGGAAAAAAAAATAAAAAACACGAAAATGAACCAACGGAGGGTTACGATGGTAGTGGAAGTAATTTGTACGTTGCAGCACTGAGCAATTACAATTAGTAAGCGCTGGAGGGTGACAGGCAATATTGGAGAACTAACACCCTGGTAATACTTGAGTATCAGGGGGTCCAGGATCTGCCTGCTTGGTGTTGCACATTATGGCATTCCAGGATCTGCCTGCTTGGTGTTGCTCATTATAGCATTCCAGGATCTGCCTGCCTGGTATTGCTCATTATGGCATTCCAGGATCTGCCTGCCTGGTATTGCACATTATGGCATTCCAGGATCTGCCTGCCTGGTATTGCACATTATGACATTCCAGGATCTGCCTGCCTGGTATTGCACATTATGGCATCTAAGAACACTCTTGGTCTGGCGCCTCTGCGGTATGGAGCTCCCAAACTAAATACCAAGTAATCTGTATTTCAGCGTCCAGGTAATACCAGCTCAATACTTTTGCATTACAGCATTCAGTAAATATCTTTGGGAATTACTGTAGCAGATACACACCAACAGTGCATCAGATGTCTAGGCCTGTCCCTTACGACGCAACTGATTGGTTGTTGATAAGCCAATCCCAGGTTTGGAAACTCTCAGTCTCTCGAGAGTTCACATATGCAGGATATTTGTTTCACCTCTTCTGTGGGATATGTCTTTCAAAAGTATCCTTCAGGAGAGGTGAAACGTATACCTCTTTGAACTCTCGAGAGAGACAGAGTTTCCAGCCCTGTGATTGGCTTATCAAAAGCTAATGAGGAGCGTCGTAAGGGACAGGCCTAGACATCATATGCACAGTTGATGTGAATCTACTATAGGTAACTTATACCTTCGCATCCCGGTGCCGAGGAATTACCGGACTAGGTCAGCTTAATCTAAAACAACAACATTATCATGTAGGCTAATATGGTTTCGAGAAATTACCGGTCTAGTAATTATGTCGTGCAATCGGAAACTTCAAACGTTCAAGCGAAGTTACAATGCAATCATGTTAATAATTTTTTCTTTCTATTTTATCAAATTATTTTTCCTAATAAGTGAGATCTCTTCTTTTTGTATTTCCCTTTACCTCCTCCTCTTAGCTCTTCTTAATGGACACCATAATATTCTTTGGAAGCTTGAATTTCAAGTCAATGGCCCCTTTGGTGGGCTTGTTCCATATGAATAGGATTCATCCTCTGAAGAATGATAATTATAATCATATAATCATTATAAAAGACTCCGTCGAATAACTACCGACCTAGTATTTTATGCATCACACTTCTTGTAAGTCACTTCCAGGATTTACCAGCGCAGTACTCTGCAAAATGGTGCTTGGCGTCAGGAAATCTTTTAATCCTCGTTTTTACTCATTTATTCGAGCTTGGGACTGTAATGAGATTTATCAATTCACTGTTATCTTCCGGAGAAGGATACAAAGCTATGAAAACAAATTGAAAACCCCGTCTGTCAGTCTTAAAGAATAAAAAAAATTAATTAAATTAAGAGCAGAGATGCCACAAAAAGATATGGACGGATCTAAATTTAAAAAAAGTAACTGCAACACACGAAAGTAGATGTATTAAGAGTCATTTGTTGATGTGCTTGCTCTCTCTCTCTCTCCTAAATTCAGCGAACAAAAGAAGACCAAAACCATTAAAACAAGGCGTGAGCCGACCTCCAGCTTACTCGAGGCGCGTGCTAAAATCTACGGGCAAATAGAGCGTTGTTTCACCAACGAAAATAAAAATAAACACACTTCATTTCATTAGTAATAATAGTTCTGTACTGTTTAACATACACATTATTTATTTTATACATTTTAATTCTAATAAATAAATCATAAATATCCTACCCTAAAATTTGTATCTTTGACTCAAGGCAAAACACCGTTTTCAGATCTTTTTAGGCTCTTCCATAGACCTTTCCTAGCCGGCCCCCTCCCCAACAAGAACAACAACAACAACAAAGTAGTCTGTAAGCTTACTCCCCGAGTAAGTGAAAATACGTCGACTAGATCTGTAAACCTCAAGACCAGCCTCTTCCAAAATACTTTATTATTTAAGAATAGAAATCTACCTCCATAAGTATATCTTAGTTCAACCAGACCACTGAGCTGATGAACAGCTCTCCTAGGGCTGGCCCGAAGGATTAGATATTTTTACGTGGCTAGGAACCAATTGGTCATCTAGCAACGGGACCTACAGCTTATTGTGGGATCCGAACCACACTATATAGAGAAATGAATTTCTATCACCAGAAATAAATTCCTCTGATTCCGCGTCGGTCGAGCCACATGATATTCCTACTATGACCGAGTCTTGATTTGGACAACGATTCCAACTTGGTTTCCTGTCCAAAAAGGATAAAATTATAACTGAGGTTTCAAGAGGTAAAAAAAAAAATAAAAAAAAATAAATTGCCTCTGCACCCGTTTTACTGCATTGCATTCCATTTTCGTATTCCTGAACTGGTCACTATAGTTGATTCACATCAACCGTGCATTTGATGTCTAGGACAGTCCCTTACGACGCTCCTGATTGGCTGTTGATAAGCCAACGACAGGGCTGGAAACTCTCAGTCTCTCGAGAGAGTTCACATAGGCAGGATGTATGTTCCACCTCTCCTGAAAGACGTATCCTTCAGGAGACGTGGAACATGCATCCTGCCTATGTGAACTCTCTCGAGAGACTGAGAGGTTCCAGCCCTGTGATTGGCTTATCAACAGCCAATCAGTTCACATACGAAGGATGTACGTTCCACCACTCCTGAAAGACGTATCTTTCAGGAGACGTGGAACATGCATCCTGCCTATGTTCACATAGGAAGGATGTATGTTCCACCTCTCCTGAAAGGCGTACCTGCAGGAGACGTGGAACATGCATCCTGCCTATGTGAACTCTCTCGAGAGACTGAGAGGTTCCAGCCCTGTGATTGGCTTATCAACAGCCAATCAGGAGCGTCGTAGAGTCTTAAGGGATTGGCCTAGACGTCAAATGTGCGGTTGATGTGAATCTACTATAGCACCTCATGCAACTCAGCTCAGCTAGGCTGCTTGCTCATATCTCCCACAGAAGAGGCTCGGAGACGTTGCGAGCGCTTCCCGGAGGTCAGTCGCCCTCAAATTGATCATCAGTCGCCTGGCTGTTGATGACCGGGGACTCAAACGAGAGTTAAGAGAATTCGAAGCAAAAACCCTTCGAGGAGAAAGACCAAAAACCAAAAACAAGATAAACAAGCCATTAGAGGAGGAACCCATCGAAAATACTTCTCGAGGTGGGAACCGTTTTTGAGAATATTCGACGGGAATGATCCGGAACGGAGCGGAATTTCGAGAAGGGGGCCGTAGATCCCACAAGAGATGCGTCGCCACTTTCTCACGAATTACCTCCAGAAATCACATTGCTCCCGACATCAATTATACTCAATAAAGCCGCAAGCAGCGGCGGCGGCGGCGGGGGCGGCATCGCCTGGATCTCTCCACGTGAGGAGATAACCCAGCGGTTTAATTAGAGGGGTCTTTCCCACCCGACAAATAACAACAATACGGTATCAACTTCATATTATTACGGGAGGAAATTTCTGGTCATCCGCCGAAACTTTCTTTGGAAAGACCCTGCCGAGTCGATCCATCCAAGGGTCCGTGATACTGGATGATGATGACGATGATGATGGTGATAGATTGCGGGGGTTCAGTCCGACTCCGTGAATCAAAAAGTTCAATCTGACATTTTTCTAAGGGGAGAGTCATTGCCTGAGAGAGAGAGAGAGAGAGAGAGAGAGAGAGAGAGAGAGAGAGAGAGAGAGGTTCTAATGTTTACTATTTGAAACATGCCAAATATTACCAAATATCACCAAACGTGCCAAATACGTGACCTTTGCTACTAGACCCGAGTAAAGTTGAGAGAGAGAGAGAGAGAGAGAGAGAGAGAGAGAGAGAGAGAGAGAGAGAGTTACAAGGATTAGGATGTCTTGGAGACTTTTCAGTCCATCCAAGGATACATCGTGGGCTCACTTATCTCTAAGAGCAGGTCTTAATGCTCATTCACAGTGTCCTAATGATTCTGTCTAGCTTTCTTTTAAACTCTTCCACACTGTTGCTGTTTACAACTTCTGGTGGCAGTTTATTCCACGTGTCACATATCTTGTATGTGAAGAAGATCCCATAATGGGATGTGTTCTATCTCTCTCTACAGAGAGAGAGAGAGAGAGAGAGAGAGAGAGAGAGAGAGAGAGAGAGAGAGAGAGATTACACCAATCGTATTGAAAAGAATAGAAGGGATAAACTGACTTCGCTCTTGTGAAAGCAAAGCTACAAAGATGTACATAGATCCACTAATCCACTAATCATCACGACTACTCTACCATTCAAGACAATACGAACTATAATCATTTTAACCACTTTAGCACAGAATAGAATATAGCATTTAGGCCAAAGGCCAAGCGCTGGGACCTATGAAGTCATTCAGCGCTGAAAAGGGAACAAAAAGGTTTGAAAGGTGTAACAGGAGGAAAACCTCGCAATTGAGGAAAGTAAGAGGGAAGAAAGATGGAAGAAAGAGACTGAAGAACCGTTTGAAAGGAATGAGATGGGTTGCAGCTAGGGGCCGAAGGAATGGACGGTCCAAAGAACCTGAAGTAATGCCTACAGTGCATCGCATGAGGTGTATGAAGGCACTAACCCTTTCGTGGATTAACCTTTTCAACTGAACGAAAACTGGATACTTTCCAAAGAGCAAAATTCTACGGCACTTACGCCCGAAGTTTTACTTCCATGATTATGGCTCATGAGAGGAAGCGTGTTGATGGGTATAGGCAGGGAGTCTACTGCAGACCTCTGGACTCTGCCCAGCCAACAGAGCACATTGCTGCTGCTTGACAACGCTGTTCAACTGCTTGGAGGCCTCACGATTTCGCAATTAGATTCAAGCACGCGAAGCACAATGTAGCATCATTCTGCGGAGACATTTGCATATGCCAATAGACTCCCAGTGTACCACCCTAATAAATATATCATCTAAATTACAAATAATCATTGGCAATTTCTCCCCCAAAAGGATTTTTTTCAAAATGTAAAAGAGCAGAGACTGCTCTTACTTTAGGTCGATTCCTATGTCAAAATCAGATGACACGATTATAGCAGATTATAGCTTCAGTCAAAAAGTCTCTTGCTGATGCCTTAGATTTTAAACATTCATAAAAGGAAAAATTGAGATTTTCCATTCGTTGTTAAAGCTAAATAGGAGGTCAAGATATATAAAAAAACACTATAATAATGACGGATACACAATAATACATACATATGCATAATATATATGTATATATATGTGTATATAGACAAATTGAGCATACAATTATAAAAAATCATATAATGAAATAAATACTATATACCTGCTAAAATTCAACATAAATGAGAGAGAGAGAGAGGAGAGAGAGAGAGAGGAGAGAGAGATTTCTTATTGGGAAAGCCGATCTGCAAATAACAATTAAACTTTAATTGAAATGTTTATATTTCCCAAGTGATAAGTTCCGGTAGGTCTTGGGAATCAATCTCAGTTACACTTGCTTTGACGGATGAGAGAGAGAGAGAGAGAGAGAGAGAGAGAGAGAGAGAGAGAGAGAGAGAGAGAGAGAGATATCTTTACATGAACTTCAGAAACTTCCCCCCCTCAAAAGTTGTAGAAGACATAAGGGGGCTACTCAATCTAAATGGCTCTAATAATAATAATAATAATAATAATAATAATAATAATAATAATAATAATAATAATAATAATAATATTAATAAGAGTGTCTATTTTGAACAGCGAAAAACAGTCGCTCTGGTACTTCAATTCACTAACCACGAAATTTGAACAAAAATATTTATAAATATTGCAAATGATACTACGACAGAACTTAAAAGAATGAATCGATATAGTATGGAATTAGAGCCGAAATGTGACTGACTGGTTATAGGTTATTGGGCGTCCCAAATATACTAAGTCATCTTAAAAAGATAATCAAATAATGAGAGTGAGAAACGAATGATGGTGTGAAATATCTATCTATCATGGAACAAAATCAAATTTCAAGATAAGCAACGCAAGCCTTCAGGAATTCTACAAAGGTAAGAAACACAAACCTTCGGAGTTGCTAGCATTCGGGAAGTCTACAAACATAAGCAACGCAAGCCTTCGGGAGTTCTACAAAGAAATAGCAACGCAAGCCCTTCGGAGTTCTACAAAGATTAGCAACTTAAAGCTTCGAGAGTTCTACAAGTGATTAGCATGCAAGCCTTCGGGAGTTTCTACAAAGATTAGCAACGCAAGCCTTCAGGAGTTCTACAAAGATTAGCAACGCAAGCCTTCGGGAGTTCTACAAAGATTAGCAACTTAAGCCTTCGAGAGTTCTACAAAGATTAGCAATGCAAGCCTTCGGGAGTTCTACAAAGATTAGCAACGCAAGCCTTCGAGAGTTCTACAAAGATTAGCAACTTAAGCCTTCGAGAGTTCTATAAAGATTAGCAACGCAAGCCTTCGGGAGTTCTACAAAGAATAGCAATGCAAGCCTTCAGGAGTTTTACGAAGATAACAACGCAAGCCTTCGGGAATTCTATAAAGATTAGCAACTTAAGCCTTCGATAGTTCTACAAAGATTAGCAACGCAAGCCTTCGAGAGTTCTACAAAGATTAGCAACGCAAGCCTTCGAGAGTTCTACAAAGATTAGCAACGCAAGCCTTCGAGAGTTCTACAAAGATTAGCAACGCAAGCCTTCGAGAGTTCTACAAAGATTAGCAACGCAAGCCTTCGGGAGTTCTACAAAGATTAGCAACGCAAGCCTTCGGGAGTTCTACAAAGATTAGCAACTTAAGCCTTCGGGAGTTCTACAAAGATTAGCAACGCAAGCCTTCGGGAGTTCTACAAAGATTAGCAACTTAAGCCTTCGATAGTTCTACAAAGATTAGCAACTTAAGCCTTCGGGAGTTCTACGAAGATTAGCAACGCAAGCCTTTGGGAGTTCTACAAAGATTAGCAACTTAAGCCTTCGAAAATTCTACAAAGATTAGCAACGCAAGCCTTTGGGAGTTCTACGTAGATTAGCAACTTAAGCCTTCGGTAGTTCTACAAAGATTAGCAACGCAAACCTTCGGGAGTTCTACAAAGATTAGCAACTTAAGCCTTCGGGAATTCTACAAATATAGACAACACAACCTTTAAGGAGTTCTACAAGATTAGCAACACAAACCTTCGAGAGCTCTACAAAGATTAACAACGCAAGCCTTCGGGAGTTCTACAAAGATTAGCAACTTAAGCCTTCGAGAGTTCTACAAAGATTAGCAACGCAAGCCTTCGAGAGCTCTACAAAGAATAGCAACGCAAGCCTTCGAGAGTTCTACAAAGAATAGCAACGCAAGCCTTCGGGAGTTCTACAAGTTACAAAGCAAATTCCCGACCCTGACGCATACAGTAGCTCCTCCTTCGGATTCACTTTCACTCCAGCAAAGGTGACTTTCTACGACGCTACCTTTTTTCTTGCGGTAAGCAGACCAAGACAGGCAAAAAAAAGGAGCCTGGTTCTCTTTCGCAGCCAGAGCGAGGGAAGGAAAAGAGCAGCAGCAACAGTGAGGAAAGAAAGATAAGATCAGCATCAGCGAGGAAAGGACGATAAGACAACCGATTACAAACATCCTGTGAATTAGCGGCTTATTAAAGAACATTCGGGGAGGCGCAAAAGCAATGACAGAATTCCAATAATTTAAACCATTTAAAATTTCCAGTTTTCCGCGTCTTGTCCGAATGACCAAAAATTTAGTGACTAAAACGAGGAATATTTACTTAATCACAGACATACTATGAATGTATGTATGTATGTATGATGGTATGTATGTATATATATATATATATATATATAATATATATATATATATATATATATATATATATATAGACAACATTATTTCTTGCCAGCTTTCAAGAAAACATTTTTCGATCTTTGGTCTCTACATTCAATTGGCATAGTTAGTATCTAACATTACTCCAGTTTGCTACCATTATTGCATTCTTCAGTTTAGCAGTTTTTCTATCAAGTACAAATCGACGCACAACATTAGCATCAGCATCCAACTTCCCCTTTTATCTTTCAAGTAGAAATCAGCAGTAGCTAAATAACACAGCTAAATGGCACCACCCAGAGACCAAAGTGTGATCTAACCACGAGCTTAATTGAGGCACGTGGTAAAATCTAAGGTCAAATGGAGCGTCGTTTCACCAACGAAAATTTAAATAAATACACTATCTCTCATTAGAAATAATTGTTCTGTACTGTTTAACATACACATTATTTATCTTTTATAATCCCATTCTAATAAATAAATAATTAATATCCTATCCTAAAATTCTTGTATCTTTAACTCGCCACGAAACACCTTTTTCAGAGCTTCATAGGCTGCTCCATAGACTTTTCCTAACCCCCTCCCACAAGAACAAGAACAACAATAATAATAAAGTAGCTTGTAGGCTTACTCCCAGAGTAAGCAAAAATACATTACAGAGAGAGACCCGACGTCCATCCAGCAATTATGGGATACTTGTCATCAACCACAATTAGCTAGATGGAATGAGCTGATATTATATGAATTAGGTGATATTATACGCCATCCTGGGAATATTGCACCGAAAAAGTTGTCATGTTAGTGCAAGCTACCTTGGGAAAAGATTAAGAGCCATCGTCCCCTTTTTTTTATGCTTTTCAAGCAACTCCAATCACAAAAATGGGGAGAAAAATGCTTCGTGTTTCTCACAGACGGGATAAAAAAGCATCCACTGTTTTTCTTCAAGCATTCTGCAATGGTCAGCAGAGGCATTAAAGCCTCATTCTGGCTGCTGCGCGAAACTTCCTCTGGAAACCGCCAAGGATTTATCGCACGAAATTACGTCTGGAAGAATCGAGCCAAAGAAGCCTAATAACTTTATGCCAGACATGAATCACGGGACACCACAATTTACTTGAGAACAGCAATTATAACAAGGCGTGATCCGACCTCCAGCTTAATTACTGAACGTGCTAAATCTACGGTCAAGTGAAGCGTTGTTTCACCAACGAGCATTAAAATAAATCCGTTATATTTTATTAAAGTAATTTTCTGAACTGTTTAACATGCATATTAGTTATATTTTTTACATTTTCATTCTAATGAATAAATAAAAAATATCCTATCCTAAAATTCCTGTAACTTTAACTCAACGCGAAACGCCTTTTTCAGATCTTTTTAGGCTTTCCTACACCCCCTAACAAGAACAACAGCATCAACAATAACAAGAACAAGAACAAAGTAGTTGATAGGCTTACAACCCGAGTAAGTGAAAATCTAGTATGGCTTGCCACTGATAAATATTGGACCACTGATTGAAGAATGTTTGGACATGTACAGAGAATGGAAAAGGGCAGCAGGTGAAATCAAAGGTTAATGTGGAGATGAAAAACGATGATCAGAAATATTTGGTAAGGAGAAAAAGTGAACCGCGTTTTAAGATTATCTGAACTTGAAAAAAAAATGAGAAAAGAAAAGTTACAGTGAAGGATGTACCATGCAAATGGATAAAATCTGGTAAGGTTAAATAGGTGAAAAGCGGCCATGTATTATTTAAGGAATGTGTAAAGAACGGACAAACAAAAAAGAGTTGGCATAATACCCACATGGAGGGCGGCTGGCCGATAAGCGAAATGTTCGCAATGGACGGCAGACACTGTTTGTTTTTTGATTGATTAAGCTGGCCTTATGCCAACATGGGCTCTTGCTCATAGAGCAGTCCGTACGAGGCAGACGAGCACAGTGCCTCTGTCCGCCGTTGGCGAAATTAGTCAGATGGTCCGATGTTGCCAGGGGTTTTTAACCGGGGGTATCATACCCCAACCGGGGGTATCATACCCCTTGGGAGCAAGAGAACCCCGTGCTGGGGGTATGGGACTTAATCTCCGGATATATGTATATATTTGATCTTCATGTGTTAATGTATACAACATTTTGTAAACAAATAAATATATAAAACTATAAATACTTTTGATTTTCTTGCATGTTCTGATCCTAGCTATTCATACCTATAAAGTATGTATTAAACTAAATATAATAATTTATATTGTCAACAAATAGTACTTAAGTGGGTATGGAACCATTTTGGGCACTTCATTGGGGGGTCTGGAGTCATCAAAAGGTGAAGAACTCCCTGATCTAAGGTAAAGTGAGTGTACTGTAGTGTATGGACATGATATCAGACTTGGCAACACCGCAAAAATAATGACGTCTTATGACGTCAGAGGAGAGCGTGTCCGCCGGACACTGCCGAACCGTACAGTCTCTCTCACCTTCGGCAGGAAGACGGTGTGCTTTGTAGTTTCCTCAAGACCAGAAAAAAAAGAGACTCAAGGCTCTAGACTGCAATTATAGAAACATGAAATGTGGTATCTTCATGTAAGGAAAGACCAGAGCTCGTTCTAGTGGACACTATATTACATGTATGAATTAATACGTGATGACCATAAGGTCTTCAAAGACTGATTCAGATTCTATATATATATATATATTATAGATATATATATATATATATATATATATATATATATATATATAATAATTATAATTATATATATACTAACACGTACGCACACACACACACACACACACACACATATATATATATATATATATATATATATATATATATCACATATATATATATATATATATATATATATATCTTATATATATATATCATATACAAGCATTAAGCAACAACTGTCCTTTAATATCTAATTCGCTCTACCTCAAAATAATATAGATTTGATAGTCCTGCGGGTTAAAGTAAAGCGTCGACTGTACGAATTCTTGGTTACGTGGTTCGAATCCATAAGCCGACGAATTTCTTATCAACTAAAAAAAAAAACAAGAAAAAAATTCCCCTATGGTTAACATATTATGAAAATCTATTAATTCCGAGGTAGAGCGAATCAGATATTCAAGGACATTTGCAGCTTGATGTTTGTATATGAATCTCGGTGAAGTGATAAAATTCATTTCATATATCATTTGTATGTGTGTGTGTTTGTGTGTGTGTGTATGTATATATATATATATATATATATATATATATATATATATGTATGTATATGTATGTATGTGTGTGTGTCCGTGTGTGTATAGATAAATTCTTCCTTTAAAACATGATACGTCTAAGTATAAAAGGCCCATTAAATCACTCTGGTTTTGAAACTCTAAAACAGAGCGTTTTAATGGCCATGGTACTTTTATACTATCTTTATATATATATATATATATATATATATATATATATTATATAATTATATATATTATAATTCTATATATATATATATATATATATATTATATATATATATTATATTACATATTATAATTAATAATTATTATCTTATACATATATAATCGACAAACGGAGTGTAATCATTTATATACAGATCAAAATAATACCACTTGAATAAACCGCAAATCTAATAGTAAATTCTACCACACAAAACCTGAGGTGTGTTCTCGTAGTTTCTGATTTACATCGCTCATGACAACCACTTCAGGTGGCAAGGCAAAGGCCTTTAATTCATACAGAGAGAGAGAGAGAACGTATACACTGTGTGAGTTCAGTAGCACTACACAAACTAGGACCCGGAAATTGGTCATAGCAAGTTCACAGGTCACCAACCGCTAGGGATAAAACAACCCGTCACGCTGTAGCCCACACATAATATTTATTCCAGGTACCGCGCTCCTGTTAATAAGACTTTGTTCGTACAAGTGATTACAATACATAATGTTTTGT
>NC_087207.1:76152514-76155014 GCF_015104395.2 Macrobrachium nipponense
GCATAATATCTTGATTAATTATTTATTATTAAAACATTATATTTCTTGTAATTTTAGTTGCTGCCGCTCCAGAGGACAGACTGAACAGATAACAAACAGCAGCTCTGCTAAGAAGTCTTTCCTTTCAGAGGAACCTTTGGATCTTACAACAATGCGATGACCAGAAAAAGCAACCGAAGGCTCCAGTCCTTTCTGTCGTCGCTTTTTAGTGTTGCTTTCATCCTTTCCTTTATTTTCGGACGCTCTCTCATTATCCTTTCTCACTTCCACTTCTATCCCACATCAGAACGGCGTCATTACGTCCGTAACTCCTGTATGGTTTCCGCGAGGCCCTTTTGTCTTCTTCTTTCTCTCTTCTCGAGTTGGGCTCTGTTCTCAACGTCAGAGGGAATTCGTGCCACAGTCTGTTAAGGGCTGAGAAGCAGCGAGGAGTTCATTTAAGAGGTTTCAACTTCCGGTCGTATCTTGGTTCATCAGAGCTCTGGATTCACAGACAGTTCATTTCTTAAGGCCGAGGTCAAGAGTATATAAGGCTTCTTATACTCTCCTCCTCCTAAAACCACCTTATAAATCATTACGCTAATGGCGAATCACTAAAGATTCCATAGAGCTTAATATACAGATAGAAAATGAAGATTATGTTCCCTCCTCGTTGGGGTTAAAAAAGTACTTCCGGGGGACAGTGGTATTTTGCCCCCCCAAAAAAGAAAGACTTGTGGTGTCTCTGTGGGCACTGAACTGAATGGTAAGGAGTGAGGGAAGAAACGTACTTTAGTGAAGGATATTTTTTCTTCTGGGGGTTTGGGGGAAGGGGTGGCGATGCTGTGGGGGGGGGGGGGGTACAGTGGTTAGTATTCGGGCGGTGCATAGACGTGTAAAGAGTTGTTTCGTGGAGGGAAAGACAGGTCCAAAGAAATGAAAATAAAATGGTTAAGTAAATACGACTGGTGAACGAACACACACACATACACACACACACACATAAGGGGGAGCAAAAGCAAAGCGATGGGCCACCGAGGTACGGGGTGGGAGGAGGGGGGGGAGGTCTCAGGGCGATGTGTCACAATTTTATCTCCGTTTGCGTGGCTCGGTGATCTTTTGTGCGGGGAGGTCTTCTTCTTTCTGTCTCTCTCTCTCCGTCGCTTTTGCTCTGACTCCGTCTCCCTGCCCCCCCCCCCCCCCCACAGCCTCGCGTAATGTTCTTCCCAAGGCGCCTTCTTCCTCTCCCATACACGGTGTCCGTCCCATTGTTCTTTCCTTTGTGCTGCCCTTGCGTATATTATGTATGGCCGGCTGCTACCCCACTTTATATAATGCTCCTCCGACGGGACGCGAGACGGACCATTGGACACGGACGGACGGACGGAAGGTGGGGGGAGGGTGGCGGGGGCATCGCCGGTCGATTTCTCCCCGTCCCGAAAAGAAGAGGAGAAAGACTTGATGGAATCTCTCGGCTTATTGAATCTAAATGAGGTTTATACAAGCCCTTGCAATCGGGGCGAGACGCATTTGGGCTATGCCACCCCCCCCCCACTGCAATAGAGGATCGAGGGAAGGGGAGGGGGTGGTGGTTTCATTTGGGAGAAAGCACTCTGCCTTTGGTATCACAGACCATTCTTGCTATCTTTCTCTTTTCTCTCTTTCTTTTCTTCGTCCTGCAATTGATGGAATGCATTTGCGACGTTTGTCCGTTGATTTATATCGTTTTATTACCTGGCGATACATTTCTTGAATGTCCACGCAAACAGATCATCTCTCCCCTGCAGATTTGCTAAGCCCTTTTTTTTTTTTATTCAAAACTTGTTATACTTTTGTAACAAGTGGACATTTGAGATAAGCTAGAATATCCTCTCTCTCTCTCTCTCTCTCTCTCTCTCTCTCTCTCTCTCTCTCTCAGAGAAGCAAGAATATCCTCTCTTTATCTCAGAAAAGTAAGAATATTCTCTCCTCTCTCTGTCTCTCTCTGTCTCTCTCTCTCTCAGAGAAGCAAGAATATCCTCTCTCTTTATCTCAGAAAAACTAGAACTCTCAGGAGAAGAAGAAGAATATTCCTCCTCTCTCATCTGCAGAAAAGTTAAGAATATATTCTCTCGCTTCTCTCTCTCTTTCTCTCTCTCTCTCAGAGAAGCAAGAATATCCTCTCTCTTTATCTCAGAGAAGTAAGAATATTCTTTTTTTTCTCTCTCTCTCAGAGAAGCAAGAATATCCTCTCTTTATCTCAGAAAAGTAAGAATATTCTTTTTTTCTCTCTCTCTCTCAGAGAAGCAGAAAATAATCTCTCTCTTTATCTCGGAAAAAGAAGTAGAATCCTCTCCTTTCTCTACTTCCCTCTCTCTTCTCCTCTCGTCTCTCTCTCTCTCTCTGAGTTAAAGAAGATCCTCTCATATCTCAGAAAAGTAAGAATTTCTCTCTCTCTCTCTCTCATCTCTCTCTCTCTCATACACACTCAAATAGAAAACTACAATTATTCTATTATTATCTTTTCCACATTCATTACTGA
>NC_087207.1:76160014-76210014 GCF_015104395.2 Macrobrachium nipponense
TTATAAGCGTATGAAAACAACGCATGAATACATGAAACTCAGATATGTTGCAATGTGGATATTCTGTCGCTTTCTGGAGGACATAATTTTTATCATCATCTCACAACATTCGTTACCGAACAGTTATTTCTTAATCTCAAATTTCAGTTCATACTGTGTTCGAGTCATCATCATCATCATCTCTCTCTCTCTCTCTCTCTCTCTCTCTCTCTCTCTCTCTCTCTGTTTCACGTCTAAATATTTTTGGATGCTTTCAGCCTCGTTCAATTCAAAAGCGTCGTTCATTAGTCCTTGCATAAAAGAAATATAGTTTAGCCTTTTCTTGTTCACTTAAAAAAAAAAAACTCTCTCTTTCTAGATCCTGTTTGAAGAATTCATCCGCCAATCTACTCTTTAATACAAGACTCTCTCTCTCTCTCTCTCTCTCTCTCTCGTTTTCTTTCTCACTTTCGTGCAAGGAGTGCTTAAGCCAGGATGAAGAATGAGCGCGAACCTAGAGAGAGAGAGAGAGAGAGAGAGAGAGGTGTGAAGATTCCAGGGTTCCCACGGGGTAGCCAAGTGGAGCATAAATCAAGTGTCCGTCATGCTTCGCCTCTCTCTCTCTCTCTCTCTCTCTCTCTCTCTCTCTCTCTCTCTCTCTCTCTCTCTCTCTATCTTGCTTTGCCTCAAGTCCACCTAACACAGCACCTCTCTCTCCCCTTATTCCCCTGCCCATCCCGTTGCAAGATTAAGTTTGGTTTGCTGATCAAACTTAAGTTTTATTGTTAGTTTAAAGTACATTCATTATTGTCATAATTATCACCATATTGCAACCACTACTATTATAGTTCTTAGTTGTTAGTAGTATAGGTAGGGGTCTACATATATATATTATATATATATATAATATATATACATATATATATATATATATATGTGTAGTAGACCCTAAACCTTTATACTACTAACAACTAAGAACTATAATAGTAGTGGTTGCAATATGGTGATAATTATGACAATAATGAATGAACTTTAAACTAACAATAAAACTTAAGTTTGATCAGCAAACCAAACTTAATCTTGCAACTTTAAATTCTAATTCACAAGTAACGCCTTATTTGAAAATTAGCAGTTGAATGTCCTATATATATATATATATATATATATATATATATATATATATATATATATATATATATATATATATCTAGGGACATTCAACTGCTAATTTTCAAATAAGGCGTTACTTGTGAATTAGAATTTAAAGTGGAAATGTAGGTATATACTTGCATACCTCTAAGTTTATTTGTATGGTGTTTTTACATTGCATGGAACCAGTGGTTATTCAGCAACAGGACCAACAGCTTTATGTGACTTCCGAACCACGTCGAGAGTGAGCTTCTATCGCCAGAAATACTACACATCTCTCACACCTCAATGGAATGCCCGAGAATCGAACACGCGTCCACCGGCACACCTCTATGGTATGATGGAATGCGTGCAGCGGTAAATAAGTCCTCTTCACTTACCGTTTTATTTTTTTTCGAATGAAGTTCAAAATATTTCATATCACGACAAATTAACTGAATTATAAACATGATAATGGTTCCACCGCCCTTACTTCTTACGTACCTCTTCCACGTCTCCTGCACGTTGTTCTTTATTGATAAATTTCCTCCTGTCTTTTCTAAGTCTTTGCCATTCTCTCTCTTAATATGTCCGTCTAAAATTCTCTTATTTTGCCTTCCTAAAATTCTCTCTCGTATTTTGTCCTCCTACAATTCTCTTACTTTGTTTTTCTAACATTATCTCTTATTTTGTCTTTCTAAAATTCTCTCTTATTTTGTCTTTCTAGAATTCGCTCTTATTTTGTCTTCTTAAAATTCTCTCTTATTCTGTTTTCCTAAAATTCTCTCTCTTATTTTGTCCGCCTAAAAATCTCTCTTCTTCTTTTCTTAAAATTCTCTCTTATTCTGTCTTCCTAAAATTCTCTCTCTTATTTTGTCCGCCTAAAATTCCCTCTTCCTCTGTCTTAAAATTCTCTCTTATGTTGTCTTCCTAAAATTCTCTCTCTTATTTTGTCACCATCAAATTCTCTATCTCCTCATATTTCATCTACACGACACCTCCTCACTTTATCCATTTATTATCTTACTTACATTATCTCTCTTCATCATCCTACGTTTACAAGACTATTTTTTTCTCACGTTGCTTATTAACTTAATTACTCACTTACGATCCTCTTCCCCCCCCCCACGGTCATTAAGTGGGAGGAAAAGTTTGATAATGTTACAATCAACGGTGTTGGTCATTTCGTTTAAAATCCAATGCTTCCGGTTTCAATATGTATTACAGTTTTTTAGTAGAGTAATTCCAATTCTTTCACTGGTGGCATTAACTGGCTTGAATGTGCTTAATATTGCTGAGGTAACCTCCCATTCAATCACAATTTTGATGGGCTTAGATGTTTAAAACTTTTGGGGTAACCCATATCCCTTCACTGCTGACACTGATCGGTTTGAATATGTATCATAACTTTGTAGGATAATTCCAATTATTTCTCTGGTGGCATTGACTGGCTTGAATGTGTTTAATATTGCTATTCTATCGCAATTATGATGGGCTTAGATGTTTAAAATTTTTGGGGTAACCCATATCCCTTCACTTCTAACACTGACTGGTTTGATATTTATCATAATTTTTTAGGGTAATTCCAATTTTTTCACTGCTGACATTGACTGGCTTGGATGTGCTTAATATTATTGAGGTAACCCTTGTTTTTTCACCGGTGACATTGACGGGTTTGAATATGCATATGATATTTTAGGGTAATTCCAATTGTTTTTCACTGTTGACATTGACTGGCTCCCATGTATGTAATATTACTGGGTAACCCCTTATTCTTTCAGTATTACTTAGGCAATACCAATTCTCTCACTACTAATTCTGACTGGTTTGAAAGAATTCAACAGTTCAGCATTTGGATCTAAGCAAGCACATTCTCTCTCTCTCTCTCTCTCTCTCTCTCTCTCTCTCTCTCTCTCTCTCTCTCTCTCTCATGAACCCTTCGAAAGGTCTTTGATATCTGTCATCGACAGATTGCATTGCTGCATCTGCTTTCTCATCAGGACCTGACCATGGGGCTTTGCAGCTTAAATGTGATTTCTTATAATAATAATCTCCTTGTCCATTTAACCGTCCCACAAGAAGTTAAGGCCCTCGATATCACTTTTTGCATCCGTCACGGCTATTTAAGCCCTTCAACTACAAAAGGAGAGGAGATCGATACGTTTTTACGTCCTCCTGACACCATTTAATCTCCGGAGAAGGAGTTATGAATCTCATTGTGACGTTCCGCATTCCTCCTCCTCCTCCTCCCTCTGTCAAGGACCCTCCCTCCCGCCATGAAGTGCAGATCTTGATACGAATCTTTTTAAAGCCTTCAAATATAACCTCTGACCGGCCATGAAATGACGATCACAGGAACTGAAAAGTCTTCACGTGTATTTAGTCTGTAACTATGGCTTTAGAACCTTCAAATTATCGCTTATGTTTCTATGTCTATTTACATTTAACTCTGAAGTCAAAGGCTTTTGCGGGTTTTAAATTCTTTACTTTCATTATGAAGTATAAGGCGTTAACATTACTAAATTTAAACCCTTCCTGTCTGTTCAAACATTGATTATGAGGTAAAATGCATCTACATTACAAATTTAAACCCTTCCTGTCTATACAAACTTCGTTTATGAAGAAAAACGCACTACATTACAAATTTAAACCCTTCCTGTCTGTTCAAACTTTGATTATGAGGTAAAAGGCATCTACATTACCAATTCAATCTTTCCTGTCTATTCAAACTTTGATTGTGAGGTTAAATCCTTATATGTGTGATTTTTTATTTTTTACTTTCACCTTCGCCTTCTTAATATGATGCCAAAAACCAATCTTTAGTTCCCCCATTTACCTTCAACTACAGCTACCAAACCCCCACGCGACTTTTTATAATTCCATGCAAGCGAAGCCTTTAAATTATTGGAAGTTGAATAGTTTGCAACCTTACTTCATTTTCTTTCGACTCTGAGAACCTCGGCATAAAAATAACACCTTTATAACATTTCATGAGAAACTATGACGTTGCAAATCTAAAAATGACATTTGTCATGATAGAGATCTCGACTGGTATATATATATGTGTATGTATATATATATATATATATATATATATATATATATATATATATATATATATATAATATATAATCTTTCCGGCTTCAAGTCCCTCTTGGTGATTATTCTTAAAAGACTGAAAAGGATCAAAGTTTTTCATACAAAACTCCCCGTGCCCCCATTTATCTATCTCTAGCTGCCAAACAGAATCCTACACTTTCTTATTCCTTCCGTTTTTCATAAAATGCTAAAACATACATACACATTATTTAAATATATATAATATATGTATAGAGTGTATATAATTATCATATATATATATATATATCTATATATATAATATATTATATATATACACACAAATATATAAAATTAAATATATATGTATACACATATATCACATACACATTCATATTGTGATACGAGTACTTTGCGCTTTACCCCAAAGAGTCTGTTTAATCTGTAGATCTTTACTCCATCGCCTGAAGTATCTTACACCTACCTCGGAGATACCACAGATAATAAATGTCATTCGACAGGAAAGCAGACGATAATGTCAGCTGTATGATTCTAACTTCTTTTCATAAACCGAATGAACATCCAGTCCTTTTCTTTTTTCCAATGCCGATTCATCGGCTGGGACCTTCCATCGTCCTTTCTAACTTCATTAAGTATTGAAAAAAAGCTTAATATATATATATTTATAATATATATATATATATATATATATATATATATATATATATATATTTACAAGAACAAAATAAATTGGAAGTTAAAAAATTACATTTTGCTGCCCAAGTAACTCTCCATCTCGATAAAAGAGAAGACTCTAAGCTTACGGTAGAAAATACAAGAAAAGAATATCATTATTCTGTATAATAAAAGATTCAACTATTCAGCTATACAAGAGAATATTTTAGAATAAATAGTACGTCCAACACACGGGAAAGGCGTTTGTATGCGTAAATTTTCTTTATGAATCTTTTATCTTTTATAAACAAACAATGTCTTATCAACAAACAATAAATTGTATGTAATGAAAAATAGAAACTGGAAAACTTACCATTTGACAAAACTATATTTCAGATAAATATCACAAACTTATTCCGACTAATTCATAGTCTCTAGTTTCTTGTGTTTAGGTTTTAAACGGAAATAAATTCTAGCGTTCATAATTACAAATAAAGTGCAGATTTAAAAAATGCATTACACCATCGGTCCCCATACCTCTCTCTCTCTCTCTCTCTCTCTCTCTCTCTCTCTCTCTCTCTCTCTCTCTCTCACTAACCGGCAACTTGCGGATAAAAAAAAAACTAATACAAACAAAAAGCACGAAAGGAAAACTGAAGGAATAAAAGAAAATGGTAAAAAAAAAAGAGAGAGAGAAGAAAACTCGAAAGCTCCGACGGTTTTCACACAATTCTTTAAACCATTATATCTGCCCTTCGGGGCAGTCTCCGCTCGACCTTAACAAGGCCAGCAGCACCAACAGCATAAACAAAACGTTAAAGATGGAGAGAAAACGTGAGAGAAGAGAAATGAAGATAATGTTATACAACCCAGAGCAAAGAAAGATAATAGTGTAATTAAAAGGCTGCAACAGGAAACCGAAGAGCAAGGTTCAAAATGTTCAAAATGACGTGGATACAAAGAGCAAGGTTCAAAATGTTCAAAATGACTTAGATACAAAGTACACGAAGAAATTTGTTCAATAGGACAGGAATCGAATGTAAAATAGAGTACAATGTTATATCTTCGTTAAAAACACAGGGATAATAAGAGTGGAAGCCGTCGAACAGGAATATAACTAAATAATTGTTATGGGCAAGAAAAACGAATAACATATGAATTACAGAAGAAGCTAATGATCATCTCGGAATAAAAAAAAACATGTAAGTAATAATCTTTAAAGTGGACGAAAACGTCTCAAGGTAAGTTTCAAAATTCATCCTCATACTATATATATATTGTATATGTAATATGTATATATGTTATATATATAATATGTATTTTGTTATATATATATAGATATATATATATATATATATAATATCGAGAGAGAGAGAGGGGGGGTAGGGGGTTACAATTGGTAAAGAGAGACGAGAAAAACTTTCAAAAATTTGGAGCACAAATTCGAGAGAGAGAGAGAGAAACGAGATTTGAGTGAGATTGAGAGAGATTGAGGCGAGAGAGAGAGAGAGAGAGATTTGAGAAGAGAGAGAAGACCAGTTTTTAAGGGGTCAAGCAAGAAAACAATCTAATACATTCTTCCAGAAATTTATACACATACTGGAGTAACAAAAAGAGAGAGAGAGAGAGAGAGAGAGAGAGAGAGAGAGAGAGAGAGAGAGAGAGAGAGAGAGAGTTTTTACCGTGGTCAAGAAAGAAAACCTTCTCTCGGACTGGCCATGAAAGACCGCGTTGAAAACATACTCTCCTTTTTCCACTAGAAGAGGCCAAAAATGAGCTTCTTCTTCAGAGAGAGAGAGAGAGAGAGAGAGAGAGAGAGAGAGAGAGAGAGAGAGCCTCCTGTCAGATAAAACACACACCCGCGTCCAATCTGCCTATCACGGCAATTAAGTCAGCACAAAAGAGAAGTCGCTGTGTGAGTTACGGTCTCCAACGGCTGGACGAGTGAAGAAGAAGAAGAAGAAGAAGAAGAAGAAATAAAGAGATCTAGAAAGAGTTCAAATAGGGGGGGGGGGGGGGGGGGGGGCAGGATTTGTCACTTCTTCACTTCCAGGATGAGCGGTTTCAATTTCCACGCGGAATTCCAGAGAGGGCGGTAGCTCCTCCAGGCGCGGATTCTATGAGGGCTCATTCTTCCAGTCCGTAATTCTAAGAAACGGGCACTGTAATGTTCGGATGTTCCAAGAAAAGGATTCTGGAAATTCATTACTTTCCGAGTCCAGGAGAAGGCCTTCGGGGGTCCGCGACACAATGAAAAAATTTATATTTTTTTCAACTACGGAAAAATAATTGTGGCTGTTTTCACCAATTTTACTTTATACTGAATTTAAAGTAATAAGAAGAAATGTTGAAAATCGTTTATATATTTACTTATACTTACTTTGAGCAGGAATATGCAAATATATTAAATGCTCTACGTTTTACTGGATATATACCGGTATGGTAATGATAACTTTTGATTGGCTGGGGTCCTCGGCGCGGAATGGGAGTCTTGGTATGGTCAAGTTAGTTCTAAGAAAACGACCCAGGAAAAGCTCTTATAAGTACAGGATTCTTGACCGTTCTCATATCTAAAGAAAACTATTCTTAAACGTTTTTAGATTCTAAGTGGACATTCCGTAACTTAAAAACACGAATGCGTTACAAAATATAAAGAAAAGTTCGGACAAACGTTCTGATTCCAGATGAGGAGAACGACATATTTTAAGTAACGGAAAAGTGACTCCATAAACCCACATCTTGAAGGTTGCCAGAACTCATTGCAATTTAGCTTATTCCGAGTTCACAAAAGGACTTCTCACGGCCGCCAGTGTGGATTCAGAGGAATTTATTTCTGGTGATTAAAAATTCATTTCTCGATATAATGAGGTTAGGATCATACAATTGGCTGTAGGTCCCGTTTCCAAGAAACCAATTGGTTCATAGTCACGTGAAAAGGATCTAATCCTTCGGGCTAGCAATAGGGGAGCTGTTAATCAGCTCAGTGGTCCGGTTAAACTAAGATACACTTAACTTTTCTCAAACCTTAGATTGTAAAAAGTTATTTCAATATAACTTTCAATGTCTTTATGAGGTTCCAGGAATCTGTAATGTTCCAGTTAACCTCTACCAGTTCTTTGGGGAAATAAATTCGTTCAATAACTCGTTAACATATAATTGCAACCGCATATTCGATATCCTTAATAATTCTATCATCTTTTTATCACCTGCTACATTTATGAACTATACAAATCTTAGTTTGCTTTCCATCAGACTTCTGTCATATATATCTTGTAACATAAATACGCATACCCACCCACCCACACACACACACACACACACATATATATGTGTGTGTATGTATGTATGTATATATTTATATATATATATATATATATATATATATACATATATGTTATGTATGTATGTATGTATATATATATATATATATATATATATATATATATATATATATATATATATATATATTTGGGATGTGCCCAAGTATCGGTATCGGTATCAGTGGTATCGGCTAGTTTTTGTGGTATCGGTATCATTGAATTTCTGGACGATGCCAGCCGATACTTTTGCCATTAGTATAGGAATTTAAAATCCTTCTAGGCTGCCATAATATAAATTTTCTGTACCACTTTTCTTTTCTAGGATAATTATATTGAATATTATCTTTGATTAAATTATAATTTTAACTTAGTTCAGATGGTACAAGTCCAGTATGAGTTGGAACTTGCAAAAGGATTTGTGCTTTTTTTGAGTTGAATGTTTTGTTGATCTATACTGAGAAACAAACTCTGGTCCTTTCGTCATCGTATTTCTATTTGTGTACCGGTATCTCATTTCTCTTGGGATTACTTAATAGAACCAATTTATGTATTGCAGTGAGGCAAAGGGTTAACCCCCTCCATTAACAGGACCTTTCATAATCTAAATGAACGAGTCTGTTAACTGTTTCTAGCCAATATATAAATTATAACTCAGAATAACAGTGTATATTAGTGATTTCAGATTGCTCGTCGTCCCATGAATTCGAGTAAGCACTACGTACCTAAACTGTTAAAAGTCTTCTAATGGTAGCCATAATATAAGTCAGACTGTATCCAGTAATAAAGGGATTAAATACTAAATAGTTATACTTGATGTTCTTTCTCAATGAAATTTGTGCCTTTGAAATTGCTTACATAAATCTACTATATGACCTTTCAACTTTTGAACCTTTAATATACAATAACCAGAGAACAAGAATTTGTTTTACTAACACTATATACTCTCCTAAATAACAGTAATATGGAAGTAACAGGTATCGGTATCGGCTTTAAAAGCTGGTATCGGTATCGGCCAAAAATTTGGTATCGGTGCATCCCTATTATAGATATACATACATACATACATACATATTTAATGTACAACAAGGCCACGTGAATTCAAATCTGGAATAACGTTCACATCAATGCCTGGCGCACTGGGGCTTTCGTATACCTAAAGATTCTCATCTTCCGAGGAAACCGACGGCTATGAAGATTTGTATATTAAGGTGAAATTTTAAAGCCTATACTCAAAATTAACTTCGGAATATTATCCATCTTAACTGAAAACATTCTGGATTTACAACTGCGAAAAATCTCATCTGAATACTTGTCGGCATATATACTTCAGAAAGAATTATTTCTCTTCAAAACAGACATGATTGATAATAATTTTTCAGAGCTAAACTTATTCCAACGCGATTTCTTGAAGAATGTAAAAAACGAATAATCCATGTGAATACGTTACAATATATTTCACAAAACCTTAAAATGGACATGAAATATCTGCAAGCTGAACACTTAAATGTTTGATTAAGAGAAAACAAACAAATAAATAAATAAATAAATAAATAAATAAATAAGTAAATAAATCAGATCAAATCAAATCAAATCAAATAATTAGTTTAAAAAAAAACTCCCTACCGCCTACCTCTTCTTTAGTCGCGTCATTGTGTCAAAGACTTTACAAATTTCCAACTTCGAAGGGAATGAGTCGGGAATGAAAGTCTTCTTATAGCATCCATTTCCTTTGTACTTGTCGCAAGTCACGACTTAAGTTCAGACCAATATTGCACAGAAGGAAAGAACGGCAGTGAACTCCTTTCGGGGGAACCCAGCATCCCTGAAACGGGGTCCCCTAAGGATCCGATTCCAATGCTAAAACATCCGAAATTGATCCCTACGACCTGCCAGACTGGGATTCCTCTCTTTGCTCAGCAAGGAAAAGACAATGCATTTGCAGGTGGAGGAAAAAATGGTGAAGAATGGGGTCTTTGAGTAACCAGTCCCGAAAACTACATATAAAATCAACAAGCGTCTGGAAACAATGGTTTTCTTGTTTTTGCTTTTGTTGTTGTTGGTGTTGTATTTTTTGCTGAGTTTCAATAACTCACAATCCTACTGTACCTCAAATATCCAAAACCTCCTTCACAATTAACAATGGCGTAAAACCAAATAAAAATTAAAGTGTCATATATATATACATACACACACACACACACACACACACACACACATATATATATATATATATATACTATATATATATTATATATATATATATATATATATAACCACAAAGAAAAAAGCAAAAGGATATTCAGCCCATTTTTTTTTTTCATTTAACTTTTGCCTGTTACATATCGAGTCACAAGCTACACTGATTGTGATCATGTAAATACATATATATATATATATATTATATATATATATATATATATATATTATATATATATATATGTGTGTGTGTGTGTGTGTGTGTGTGCGTGTGTGTATACATATAATGTAACTGTAATAGCCACAATATTTGGATACGCTAACCACTACAAAGCCTTGAGACCCAGGTGCAAGAAATGTGAAGCAGTTACGATGTCCGGCAACCGGAGACGAACTCGCGTCCCATGATTATAATGTGGTCACGTTGCCGACCTGACCACATGGTCAAATCAGGTCGGAAACGTGAACACATTATAATTATGAGAGGCGGGTTCGTCTCCCGCTACCGGAACATCATAACTGCTTCATATTTCTTTCCTTGGATCTTAAGGATTCGTAACGTAAGCGAATCTAAAAAAAAAAAAAAAAATAAATAAATAAATAAAAAGTAATAATAAATAAATAAAAAAAAAGCGAAGAAATCGAGAAGATAAGAAGGCTAATTATGGCTATTAAAGTTACACATGTATTTGGTCAAAAGTGACCAGTAGATTCTACACACACACACACACACACACACACAAACACACACGCACACACAAACACCACACGCACACACACACACACATATATATATAATCTACACACAATCACGTCCGGAACAGAAATAAATTTAGGACTCTCATCAGGGTCGAAGACTGGAAGACCTGGGTTCGATCCTGATGTGAGCCAGAAAAAATTTATTATTTATATATATATATATATATAGATATATAGATATATATATATATATATATATATATATATATATATTATATATATTATGTATGTATAATTCTCGTCTATTTCTATGCATCATAAGCTGTTTCTCTTCTCTCTCTCTCTCTCGTCTCTCTCTCTCTCTCTCTCTTCTCTTCTCTCTCTCTCGACGAAATAATCCTCCACCGACGGAGGGCAAGAACATGTCTACAGGTCTTAGTAATTTCTCATCCTCAAAAAAAAAAAAAAAAAAAAAAAAAAAACACGTAACATCATTGCTCAGTCTGTGATACTCATTGTCTTCTTACTCGGCTCTTACTTGCGTATCATTTTGTATCGTCTAAAAGGTAATAATAATGCATTCCTGCGGCTCTTTGCGGCGAATACGAGACAGACATCGCCGCAAAATGGTGGGAAAATTCAAATGCGCCGAGAGAAGAAGGAGCAAAATACAATATTCACGAACTCCGTAATCTTGATTCGTAATTCGTTGCTTTCCTGCAGGATGACAATGTCCTACATACTACGTAAAGCTTTCCCTGACACGTTCATATAATCTCTGGTTATCAACTATCAAAAACTATTAATAAAAGTAATAAAAAAAACCTCAGTAGAACTTTCTTGTTTGTCCGCCCCGGGTGGGAGCGAGGTAGGTAGGGGATTAGGAGGATAGGGTAGACATGACAAATCCACCCTCCTCATGCAAACATGTTTGTCCGCCCGGGGTTGGGCTGGGGTAGGTAGGGGGAGACGTGACACATCCACCCTCCTCCTGCAAACCTGTTTGTCCCCCCAGGTGGGGCTGAGGTAGGTAGGGGATCCGGAAGGCAGGGGAGACGTGGCACATACACCCTCCTCCTGCAAACCTGTTTGTCAGGGGCGGGGTAGGTAGGGGAGACAGCAAGGGCAGTGCCGGGTTCCAGCGCAGAGCAGAACACGCCATCAAGCTCGTAGTAATAATAATAATAGCAATGGCTTTAAATCACAAATATCAATGCTAATAATCCTTTCAATTTCACATAACATCACTGGCGTCGCATATTATGATGACAACTGTCAAATGAGAGTCCCTGAGAAGTGTAGGACGGAGGGGGGGAGATAACCACATACGTCTAATCACGTGATATATGACATGCGACATGACGAATGAATCAACGTACCCTTCCATGGAGAAGAAGAAGACAAAAAAAAGCGACTCAAAATGCGGCCATAAATATCAGCAGGGGCGACAAATCTCCTGAAGTTGCAAATAATTATTGCGTGGACACAACATAGATCCAGATTACGATGCAGTCTTATGTGAGAAACCGCAAAGGCACCGTTCGTAATCAAAATGATTGTTCTGATGCATTTCCATCTCTCTCTCTCTCTCTCTCTCTCTCTCTCTCTCTCTCTCTCAGCGTATGTTCATAATTCGAAAATATACGTAACAAACTATAACTCATTCACTTATTGTCAACCTCCCACAAACACTGTTTGAGTGAGAGCTCGAATATGTACGTTCATACATGAAGGAACAGAGAGCTAGACAAATAAGACAGAATGAAAACACACTCTCTCTCTCTCTCTCTCTCTCTCTCTCTCTCTTCCAGAATACGTTCATAATTCGAAAATATACGTAACAAACTATCACTTATTCACTTCTTGTCTACCTCCCCAACATCTACAGTGCACAAACACTGTTGGTGTGAATGACAACTCGAATATGTACGCTCATACATGAAGGAACAGAGAGCTAGACAAATAGACAGAATGAAAACGAAAGAAACGTAATAACTACGTAGACAAAAATAAATAAACAAATAAAGTTTCTATACACCGATTCCCGACACGACCTCAAGACCTCCAAATGATTTTCAACTTGCTTGTGATATGCAAAGCGACAGGTTTTCAACGCGTGCTTAAAGACATGTTTTTCAAAGCCTATGAGTTCCGAAGTAGAACAGGTTATTGGCGAAGTGTTCCTGCTAATATTACCTCTAGTTCTAGTATTATTAGTCGGGGAAATGACTAATAACGGGAAAATGCGAGTTGTGCTTGTGTGTGTGTGTGTGTATGAGAGAGAGAGAGAGAGAGAGAGAGAGAGAGAGAGAGAAGAACATAGCAGTTTACGAAAAAAATGCGTGTAACGTTGATTTGGGGAGCGGGGAAAGAGTGATTTAAGACGTAAGTGGAGACAGAGAGAGAGAGAGAAGAGAGATGCCTGTGACGTTGATTTGGTTGGGAAGGGTGGGGGGAGAATGATTTGAGACATAAGTTTAGAGAGAGAGAGAGAGAGAGAGAGAGAGAGAGAGAGAGAGAGAGAGAGAGAGATGGCCGTCACCACCACAAAATTTAACCACAATAAGCAACACAAGTCACGGTCGGAAATTCTTCCAAATCTTGCGAGGATAAGGTCCCTTTACAACATTTATTTACATTCTCTCTCTCTCTCTCTCTCTCTCTCTCTCTCTCTCTCTCTCTCTCTCTCTCTCTCATTTTTTCTAAACCTTAACGATTCATTTCTTTCTCCGATCTATATCTTTAAGATTAACTCTCCATGACTCCCCTTGTCTAGGAATTACTGCTACTTCTTTGAACCTACTACACTCACTCTCTCTCCCATTCACGTGCAGCCACTCATTATTGTTCTTCTTCCTTCTTTTTGCATTACTAATCTTCGGATCCTACGTCACTTGCCCATTCATCGCTGTAGAAAAAGAAGATATTTTTAAATACCTTCCCATGGACTCCGGTAGATGCTACTATTCAATCCAGAGACCCCGAGAAGCAATCCCCACTTCCTCCGATGCTGGGTCAGAGGTCACGGCCTCTGCCCTGGGAAGACAACTGCGGCATCGGATGAGATCTCCTCCTCCTCCTCCTCCTCCTCCAGGGCATCTGAACCAATACGCCGTTATTCCCAACTGCAATCGCCATTACAAGGTGACGGATTGATAGCACCTGTAATCCGCGTCTTTCGTCATCTTTCTCTCATCGGTCATCATGTAATGCCTCGGTAATTTATAATATTGTCATCATCCTAAAAGGAGTTTCATTGAGTTTCTTCGAGTTTCTTTGAGTTCCTCTTCCCACTTAGGAAAGGGGCAGTGAGTCTGTCATCTCTGTCCACATCTCGAGGAAAGGTCGTTCAAGTTCAAGACACTAAAACCTAAACGTAAAAGACTCCATAAGCCTTCGACTATCAAACATAAGGTCGTGTATTATTATACATCAGATGCGCTACCCATTCGCAGCTGGGTGAACTTGAGAGCGGATTAATATATAAGTCCTACCAATCGTGAGCACAACTTAGCCGTGGCTTCCTGTGACCCCACTCACAACCAATAGGGAAGCAAAATACGCGTTTCAGTGGAATCTATCAGACTTCGGGGGAGAGTTACCACTGAGCTACCACGACACACAGCCTTACCACAAACCAAAACAAACCCTGGACTTTAAAACGAATATTTGAAATTTTGCATCATTGTCCCAGTATATAAGAATACAAACACTGTTCAAAAGAACCTAATAAATAATGTTAGAAATGTGAACAAAACACAAGGATGCATTTACGAAATTCCCTGCCAAGAGTGTAATAAAACATATATAGGTGAAACGATTAATTTTGACAGAAGAAAAAGACAACATCGTGACTCATTAAGGAAAGGTGATGAAAACGACGCCCTCTTTCAACATAGACAAAATAAAAATCATATGGATAACCTGGACAAAATGAAAAACATAAAGGTTGTTAATAACACTGAAAAAAGAAAACTTTTAGAATCTATTTTAATCCAAAATGTTGACGCTATGAATATATATAAGAGTAATTTTAAACTGGACCTTTTCTGTAATGCAATTATGACAAAGCATGTAGTTAGTGTAACTAAGTTGTTAAACAAGATTGGCAAACCACCGTAGGGAAGTTATTTAGATACAACCATATGCTTGTATGTTATTTCTTTTACCTTGACCGTTGTTTTCAGTTTTTGTAACTTTTATTTCTCTTTCTGAAAGAGGGAGAGAATGTACTCTCCGAAAGCTTAAATAAAAACTTTCAATTTTTTCCAAATTATAGTGGGCTTCCTACAACATATTAGAACAAGGATATAGTGTTTAACTTTGCCATATATATATATATATATATATATATATATATATATCTATATATATATATATATATATAACATACACATACATACATACATATATATATATATATATATATATATATATATATATAAAATATATATATATATATACATATGATTTATATATATATATATATATATATATAAAATTTATATATATCTAAATTCATTACATATATATATATATATATATATATATATATATATATCCATAGAGAGAGAGAGAGAGAGTAACTAATGCTAACTGCACAAAATAATAATAATAATAATAATAACAATCAACACTAACTGGGGAAAATGTCGATATGTTCATGCCTGGAAATACCAGCGTTCATCAGAAAAAAAACAGAGAGCGAGAGTGAGAGATCTCGGAAATAACAGTATTTAAAAAAAATAAAGTTTAAAAATCGAAAAAGAGAAAATGAAACAATTGCACGAAGACATCAATTTCGTTTTCCAGAAACTAAACTTTCAAAAAATCTTTTCCTCTGTGGCCCTCCACCTCCCCACCCCCCCACGTCTCGGAGATCTATGAATGTAGGAGGAGCAAAAGGAAGGGTTTGGGGGGGAGGGGAGAAGGGTAGACTGAGGGGGTGGGAGGAGAGGGGTGGAACAATGGCCGCTTGATGTCTAATCGAAGTTAATCGCTGAGTACGATAATACGGGAAGAAACGCTCGGATGCACAGACAAGCGTCCAAGCACCACACACGCACGCACTCACAAACAGACGTCCAACTGAGAGAGAGAGAGAGATAGGAGGGAGAGAGACGAGAGAGAGAGAGAGAGAGAGAAGCACGCTCACATTACCCATCAAAAAAAAAAAAAAAAGTAGTAAAATTGTGCATATTTACCTATCAGAAACCAAGTCCGTCGGAAAGGGAATCAAGACTTAAACCTTGCCAACGCTCAAAATAGAAAACTTAAAAAGGAGGGGGGGAAAATTACCCCATATATATCATATATATATATATATATATATATATATATATATATATATGTGTGTGTGTGTGTGTGTGTGTGTGTGTGTGTGTATGTATATATATAAATGTGTAACAGAATCAAGAAAGTTAGGAACGTGATAAATCCATAAATAAAGGTATATGCCACGAGGGAAAATAAACAACGGAGTATCCGCGAGATCTTTCGACGTTCAAAGTAAAGGACGTTTGAACGTCGAAAGATCTCGCGGACTCTCCGTTGTTTATTTTCCCTCGTGGCATATACCTTATATATATATATATATATATATATATATATATATATATATATATATATATAGATATATATATATATAAAATATATATTTTTCCTTTCCAACGCTCAAACGGAAGACTTAAAAAGGAAGGGAAGAAAAAAAGATTTATATATAATATGACCGATTACGGAAAAAATGCGGGATATTAAGTAAAGAAATCTTAAACTCCCATAAGCATCAGTCGTTTAAACAAGGAAATAGAATAGAATATAGAATTAAGGCCAAAGAGCAATCGCTGGAGCCTATGAGGTCATTCAGCGCCGAAACGAAAACTGATAGTAAAAAGGTTTGACAGGTACAACAGAAGGAAAAACCTCAAAGCAGTTGCACTATGCATAACTGTTAGATGAGGGTGGAAAGTGGATGGAGGAGAGAGAATATGAACAGAGGTACAATAAAAGGAATGAAAGGGGTTGCAGCTAGGGGCCTTAAACAATGCCTACAGCGCATCGACTGCACTACCTCTCTACAGGGTATCAACAGGGGAAGGCTCCAACCAACCAGCGATAGCTCCTCAGCTAGAGGCCAGAGGGAAAAGTGATATAAAATAGTATAAAGCAATGACCGACAGTACGTGACTAATCACCGTTGCTTGCAGTGGACTGAAAGGGCCAAGCAGTTCTTCGCAGAAACTGGTAGACGCGTCGTCCACCGTGACTCGACTACACAGCTCCAGGAAATCTCACTTAATTGCAAGCAGGACTTCCTTTGGAAGACTACTCTACGTCAGATGAAGGTTGCCTAAACCTCGTGAAGGATATCATCCTGGTACATTTTAAAAGTACATGTGGGTAGTTCAAAAACAGTAGCTTTCTTTATGACTTGCATACACATACAAGCCACATATCCCAATCGGGAACACAGATAACTAGGCGTGATCCGAACTCCAGCTTACTTGGGACGTGAGCTGAAATCTACAGTCAAATAGAGCGTTGTGTCAACAACGAAAATTAAAATAAATACGATGCATTTTAATATAAATCATTTTTCTTTACTGTTTAACATGCACATTATTGATAATTTACAATTTCACTCTAATAAATAAATCATAAAAATCCTATCCTAAAATTCTTGTATCTTGAACTCAACGCGAAACACCTTTTTCAGACCTTTTTAGGCTCTTCCATAGACCTTTCCTTGCAACCCCTCCCTCCCCCACCCAACAAAACAACAACAACAACAAAGTAGTGTGCAGACTTACTCCCCGAAAAGATGAGAAGTAGACTTATATTATAAAAGACTACAACATTGCTACGTTTCCATATTACACTAAAGGAAAGGGGAGTGGGAATGCCACTGGACTGGTTAAAAGAAAAAAAAAAAGCAAAAAAAAAAAAAAAAAAAAAAAACAAGTAAAATAATGCGCCGAAGTTTCTAGGGGCAATCGAGTTTTCTGTACAGAATATAATGCTGTGTGAAACTCTCGATGTGCTGCAGTATGAAACTCTCAGCTACGACTTGATAGCGTTCAGCTGCTCCTCTAGAAGTGGTCAAGTGAAGGTGCGTCGATCATGGCCAACTTTAACCTTAAATGAAATCAAAACTACTGAGGCTAGAGGGCTGCAATTCTTTATGTTTAATGATTAGAGGGTGGATGATCAACATACCAATTCGCAGCCTCAGTAGTTTTTAAGATCTGAGGGTGGACGGACAGACAAATAGCCATCTCAATCATTTTCTTTAACAGAAAACTGAAAATGATTCATAAATTAATCCTATCTCCCGAATGAACGACAGTTATAGGAATCAGTGGTGAGTCCTCAGCAAGGAGGTGGAGGGAAAGAAACATTCACCCGTCCTTCGCCTATCCTCGTCGACGCCTTCCCTACTGCGACTCGACAATGAAGCTCCCCACAATCAAAGCTAATTGCAAGTGATACAAGTAGCACTTCCTTTAGTACAGCGCGCCAGGAGAAGGATATCTATAAAACGTCTTGAGTGATGACGCTGCAAATAATTGGAATGAACGTCCGTCCTGGTGAAAGTTTGAATCTTCAACGCTCGTCAAGGGTCCACCAGAACACACGCGATTGCTGCATTCTATCGAAGGGTTGGAAATTGAACGTTTCTGAACGTTACACGTGAATCAAAACGTTGCATTGCATTTTCATGACTTGTTGGAAGATTTGATATTCTTCAACGCTCACCTAACACATCAGCGTCAGAAGCACTGTAGTCTCACAACAGGTAAAGATACGAAAAATTAAATTGTTCCATCTACTTACGAAGTTGAGTGAAAGTAGCTACATCCTAAACGAAACTGCATGAATTGAATTGAATCTAGAGTCTAGGCCAAAGACCAAGCACTGGGACCTATGAGGTCATCCCGCGCTGAAACGGAAATTGAGAGCAAGAGGTTTAAAAGGTGTAACAGGAGAAAAGCCTCGCTCTGGCACTACGAATCAATTTTTGGGAGAGTAAGACGGAAGAACGAGAACATGAAAGGCGGTACAGTAAAACGGACGAAGGCATGCTGCAAGGAACCTTAAGTAATGCCTACAGTGCACCACACGAGGCGCACTGACGGCACTAACCCCCTAAGTGGAAAAACTGCATGAAGCAATGGCTCCACGAACAGCAATTATAATTCGAACCTTCGACGGAAAACTTTCTTTCCGACCACCTCCCTACAGGACACTTCCGCTATCCTACTATCGGGAAGAGAACTCTTTGTTTATTTCCCATTTTTAAAAATTATAGTTGTACAACAAAAGAAAAAAAGATACTCTCATTTTCCTTATCTCTTCCGAAAGTATGTTCATCAATATGTTGATTATCCTAAATAATTCAGTGCATTTGGGAGGTTAATCGTAAATATTGCATATTTATCTGTCCCTCCTGACATATACAGCGTGACAGACACTTTCCCAGTCAAGTGAAGACTATTCGACGTCACACTCCCCAGGGTCACAATCCTTTCGTTTCTTTTACCATAAAACTGCGGTATAAACTTCCAGCAGTGTCCTGGGTGCTGACGATCGCTCATTTCAATGAGGCAGCTATGATTACCTAAACTCATCTCGTTCCTTTCTTTTCATTTTGCTGTCATTTTTACGCATAAAATTGTAATGCGGCAATAAATCCCTTTCAGAATTTTTAAAGAGAAAGAAAGAAAGAAAAAAAAGGCTTGATCCGACCTCCAGCTTACTCGGGACGCGTGCAAGATCTTCCCTTCACGCAAGCATTATAATCTTAACTTAATGTAAATTAAAAAATGATAAATTCTACAGTTAAATAGAGCCTTGTTTCACCAACGAAAATTAAAATAAGCTATATTTTATTAGATATAATTGTTGTATATTGTTTAACGTGCACATTATTTATCTTTTACATTTTCGTTCTAATAAATACATCCAAAATATCGGATCCTAAAATTCCCATATCTCTAACTCAACACGGAACACCTTCTTCAGGCCTTTTTGGGCTCTTCCACGGACCTTTCCTAACACCCAACAATAACAACAACAACAACAATATAGCTTGTAGGCTTACTCCCCGCGTAAGCTAAAATACAATGCGGTAATAAATTCCTTTCAGAATGTTTAGGGAGAAGGAAAAAACTAAATCGGCAGGTGCTGCAGCTGCACAATTAAACCGGCTAAGAATGGTTACCAATATCATCCCTATCGATAAATAACAACAAAATGGTTATTGTTGCATTCGCCATCTCACTGACAAATCAAAGATGAAACCTGTGTGGAAAACTTCCAACAAAGCTTATCCACGTCGTAAAAACGGCCAATTTCAGTGGCAACTGTATTAAGCGCCTTACTTCTTCTGGACTTGAAGGTTCTACTTAGAAGAAAATCAATAATGAAACAAACTGATTAAAACTACATAAAATAATGTAGAACAGAAGGTCGCAATACTCTCAAATACTACTTAATAAAAAAAATTCTTACCACCATGAATCATGAAAAAGATAAAAGATTAAAACAGCTTGAACTGAATAGTTCTAATAAGAACATAAATAACACAAATCCAAAAAGTAATTCTGCGACTCTTTAAACGAAATGATAAATAAGATCACTATCCCGACCCTGTTGAAATCCCTTGATACGAAATTCCGTATACAGATAAATATGCAATATTTACGATTAGCCTTCCAGGATACACTGAATTATTTTGGATAACCAGCATAAAAAAAAAAAAATAAGTTACGACAAAAATACGCAATATTGATGAGCATACTTTCGTAAGAGATAAGCAAAATAAGTGTAATCATATATATATATCTATATATATATATATATTATATATATATATATTATATATATATTATATATATATTTATATACATATATCTATATATATATATATATATACGATATATATATATATATATATATATTTTATATACCATATATATATTATATGCTTAAAAATCACAGTAGATGCACGTGACTTCATAAATAAGCGAATCTCACAGGAAAATGATAGTCAGAAAGCGCTTGGATTTCTGACTATCATTTTCCTGTGGGATTCGCTTATATATATATATATATATATATATATATATATATATATATCTATATATATATATATTATATATTATTTTAAAAAATGGGAAATAAACAGTTGTTTTCTTCCCGTAATTTTTTCATGGCATCACATAGCGTACGCCGTTCAAGTTCCCGGCAATTTTGTTAATATTACCGGAGAGAGAGAGAGAGAGAGAGAGAGAGAGAAGAGAGAGAGAGAGAGAGAGAGAGCCCAGTCTTTCACAAATACACTAAACATCAGAAGACGTCCATAAACGGTTCACGAGCCTCGCTAACTCGACTGCTTAGTGGTCACACATAATTAATCCTGCAAATTAACAACAGTAGCATTCCTGCGGTTCTCTTGGTGTTGGAGTTACCAGAAGACTGGGGATATCGGATTCGTAGCTGTATATCTTGTGGAGAAATGTCCAGTTCAAAAATAAGCTGTCCATCAGCTCAGTGGTCTGGTTAAACTAAGATATACTTTTTAATGCTGAAAAGCCTGCGAACACTATTTCTGGTGTCAGATGCTACTTTGGTCAGTCTGTGCCAGTATGTCTCTAAACATAGAAATTGTGCAATTTAAAGCCCACCTTTCTTACTGTCATTTGATGGCTACGTCTCTTGTCAGAATTGAAATGAATATCTGGGAAAGAATTGTCATTCAAATCGTAAACAAATATATTCGTTGCTTGTTAAGGACCGCCCCAAAAAATACGTTTATTTGGAAAGTGTTTACGCACAAATATGGCTCTGACAACCACGGCTTTCAGTGAACTAGCAAAAAACCACAAATTAAAACAAAAATAATCTAAACTAACTGTTTAACAAAAATCACAATACCGAGCAGCCGTAACCAGTTCATTAAAGGTAACATTACTTATACACTAAATGATGATAAAAAAAAGTTTTAAAAAATCAAACGAACTGAATAAAAATAACATTACTTATACCCTTAATTATCATGAAACAGACTAGAAATCTTTTAAAAAAAATTAAACGAAATAAAAAAAAGAAAAAAAAGGATAAAAGGATAAAGGAGCAAAGAACGCACTCTGACCCCAATTACGTCCATCCACGAACAAGAACCAGAAAGGTAACACCAACCACAATCAATCAGAATCTCCCTACATTAACCTGGCCCATCAAAACACCAAGCAAATATATATTTTACCCAGAAGAACTGCGTCAGAGCACAGGGAAACCCCAGGTGGGAAAAAAGCAAAAAGAGAAGACGGCAGTCGTCACGTCCTCCCTCGGACGTAAGTCAAGATAATTAAGGAAGAGAAAAAAACATCACACAAGACACGTGAGTCGCTGCTTTTGTCTGCCTCAAGTGCTTACACGCCCCCCGCCACAGGACATACTGCAATGTCTCACACTTGACAGAGAGAGAGAGAGAGAGAGAGAGAGAGAGAGAGAGAGAGAGAAACACAATACATACTAATTTCTTTCAAACTACTGAGCCTGGAAGGCTGATAATTGGTACGTTGATCATCCATCCTCCAATCATCATACATACTAAATTGCAGCCCTCTAACCTCAGTAGTTTTCATTTTATTTAAGGTTAAATTTAGCCGTAACCTGCTTCTGGCAAAGCTATAGGACAGGCCGCCACGGCCGGCTGAGAGTTTCATGGGCCGCGGCTCATACAGTATTATACCGAGACCACCGAAAGATATATCTATTTTCGGTGGTCTGGATTATACGCTGTACGGAAGACTTTCTTCGGCGCATTTTTTTTTACGTGTCTGGAGTAGAGCGAGGTCATACGATCACCTCCTTTCGAGAGGTGAAAATACCAAAATTAACATAAGTAATCCTTTTTCTCAAAGAGGAAATTACAACTTCACAGGTTAAAATAACCCTCCGCTTCCCTTGGACATCTTAAAGGGTTATTTACTATCCTTATCCTTGCTATAATTTTTTTAATCGGGGACTAAACTTGGCTAAAATCGTCATGGGGGATTAAAAGGAGCCATCACACTTACAAGAAGTTAAAGGATCCCACTACAGTCAACATTCCAATCTGGCAACCGAGGTCATTGTTCTCATTCTAGGACAAATACAATATGATATCAAAGGCTAACATAGCCCTTTCCGCCCATCGGGGAAAAAAAAAAACATGAAATTTAAAAGAAATGCCATTCATCTGAATCCGAGACTTAAAAAGAGCTCAAAAATCATCTTTGGAGGTTAAAAAGAATTCAACTTAATCACAAGTCAGTCTCAACTGTTTTAAGATTTTAGGGTATAAACACCAAATTCAAAGGAAATTTTGTAGTTTCCTAACATATGAACCTACACTTTTAGTATATAAGTAGGCATGGAATAAAAAAAAGTCTACGGTTAACATAGGACAATACACTTTCTCGGAAAGTACTACCGGAGGTCAATTCTTTCTCAGAGGAAAAATAAGTCAAATAAAAAGAGGCCGCTTCCTTCTGTCTCCTGGTTAAAAGGTACCATCACATTTTCTCCGAGATTAGCAAATTGTTCCACGTTATCTACGAGTATGACTGAGGTCAATACATTCCGAGGTCAAAAGCGGCCATTCTTCCCCATAGGTCAAGCGAGGTCGTTTCACTTGTTACCGCAAGTTAAAAGATGTTATTCTGGTTGCAGAGGGTTAAAGTGTAATGTGAATGTGCCTCGATCGTAATTACAGTAGGTTTCTCAGTGCTCATTGCTAGTACGTGCTTCTGGATACAGCACGAGAGAGAGAGAGAGAGAGAGAGAGAGAGAGAGAGAGAGAATTTCATGTCCCTGGCAACTCCACGGCCTTCTTGTGAGTCATTCTATTTATTCATTATTCTTATTATTTATCTTACTTATAGTCAATCATTAATAAGCACGTTTGAAATTGAAAACTTAGTGAATGAAGAACTGGAAAAACTGCTGAAGAGCATCTGAGAGAGAGAGAGAGAGAGAGAGAGAGAGAGAGAGAGAGAGAGAGAGAGAGAGAGAGAGCTTCCACATTCTTTTCGACGTATTTATTACAGCGTAATGGTACCAAATGAACTTTTTTACTCTGATTTTATGAGAGAGAGAGAGAGAGAGAGAGAGAGAGAGAGAGAGAGAGAGAGAGAGAGAGAGAGAGAGAAGATGAAGCCTTTTAAAATGTAATCAAAGGAAGTCCTGTTAAGTGTAATGCAGTAATTGTGGGAACACTTCAGAGATCACATCCAACACTTAACAAAATGCTGGAGCTACTGCTGTCTTAAAAGTCTCTCTCTCTCTCTCTCTCTCTCTCTCTCTCTCTCTCTCTCTCTCTCTCTCTCTCTCTCTCTCTCTCGGAGGATTTAATGCTAACAGTAATAAATGTGAAGAATCAGAATGGGCAGATGTAACAAGCGGAGTTCCCCAGGGTTCTGTCCTAGGCCCTCTCTTGTTTTTGATTTACATTAATGACATTGATGTAGGCTTAACTAGCAGGATAGCCAAATTTGCAGATGACACCAAACTAGGTGTAAATGCAGCAGACCCAGATGCAGTGGAAACTTTAAGAGACGATCTATTGAAAATATGAGTGGTAAAAAAATGGCAAATGCCTTTTAACTTGGATAAGTGTAAAGTGTTACAAATAGGAGCAAACAACCCTCATGCCAGCTACATCCTGCTTGGGATGGAATGACATAAATTGTGTAGAACAAGAGGAGGACCCTTGGAGCCATTATTACCAAGGACTTAAAATCCACAAAAGAGCATAAAACTGAAAAGAAGGCACAGAAAGTACTGTGATATTCACAGCCGGTGTCCCGGTGTTTTTCCGGAATAAAATTTCATCAACGTACCGGACAAAGATGACACTTTGTCACAGGGTATCTTACATCCCTGCCTAATTTTTTTTACTGTATTCTGTATTAAGAAAGTTGCATAATTCTGGTAATTAAAAGAGTAACGCCGACTTCTTGTAGACATCGCTAGCAAACTCAGAGGAATGTCTTTCGAAGGTATAATGACGTAACTTAAAGATGTCATTAACTTGCCTCCTCCTCCATGGATAAATGGCTATTCGTGAAAAAGTCTCAACCTCTGGCAACGATGAAATACAACCAATACTCTTTGGTAACACTTTGTTGTAGTAGTAGTAGTAGTAGTAGTAGTAGTAGTAGTAGTAGTAGTAGTAGTATATAGGATTGATGCCATTTGGTCAAGTGCTAGATACCTTGAAGAAAAGGGTTTCCACTAGTAATCCGAGAAATTACTTTCTATCACTATTTCTCCATTGAAAAATTATATAATTAAAAATCAATTAACAAAGTGAAGAAAATTTTGACATTCGTCGTAACTCCTTTGATATTTTTCCTAATATAACAGTGACGATCATTGTAATAAACAGAGCATATGTAGTTATCTTTCTGCACCCTATGGAAGTCGACAAATGACGAAAACTTGGCAGCCTTGGATGTCCGGGTGTACTCCTTACCCAAAAAAGGGTCCTATTATTCATTTACCAGATCAAGCTTACGTAGGGATTGCCACGGGCCTCCTCACTTCTAAACAATTGTAGAAGTCGAATCACAAAAGCTGTTCTCCAACCAAGGGGACAATGACTTGTCATAGCCGCCATTCTTGAAGCCTTGGCAAGGTACGAATATTCACTCAGAATTTCAGAGACAACGGTTCGTCATCATCACCTTGTGGGAGGAGTTGGGATGCCGTATGTTTATGTCACGTATAACTTTGAACTCATACATTAGTGTGTTCCGGAACTGGCTTCGGCTGCTTTAATTTACTCTTATGAATATACTTTTTTCTAATGTAAGTAATAAAGAATGCTGCCGAAAATTAGGTAGGGATGTAAAGTATACTATGGCACAGTAATATCTTTGTCAAATGCACAGAAAAAAAGTTATTCCGGAAAAACACTGGGACAAAGGGTATGAATCTCATAGTAATGGAATATACATAAAGAGGCAGTTCAAATACAGAAACAAGGAAACGGTGCTGCAACTCTACACATTAATAGTTAGACCTCATCTTGAATATGCAGTACAGTTTTAGTCACCAACACTAAAAAAAGACATAGATAGATTAGAAGGAGTACAAGCAAGAGCCACGAAGACAATTAAATAGCCTGAACATGTATGGTTTAGAAACGCGACGATTGCAAGGACAACAAATAGAAATATTTTAAATACTGAAAGGCAAAACAACAAAAGTAGACAGTAATCTATTTACATTAAACAAAACCAGACAAAAAATAATGGATAGAAACTAGAACTGAAGAGATACAACACATCCCATTGTGGGAACTTCTTTACATACAAGATATGTGACACGTGGAACAAACTGCCACCAGAAGTTGTAAACAGCAACAATGTGGAAGAGTTTAAAAGAAAGCTAGACAAAATCATAAGGACACTGAAAGAACATTAGAACCTGCTCCTACAGATAAGTGAGCACACGATGTCTCCTCGGATGGACTAACAAGTCTTTGAGACATCCTAAACCTTGTAACTCACTCTCTCTCTCTCTCTCTCTCTCTCTCTCTCGGAGGATTTAATGATAACCTCTCTCTCTCTCTCTCTCTCTCTCTCTCTCTCTCAAGGATGATTTAATGATAACCTCTCTCTCTCTCTCTCTCTCTCTCTCTCTCTCTCTCTCTCAAGGATGATTTAATGATAACCTCTTTCTCTCTCTCTCTCTCTTGGAGGATTTAATGATAACCTCTCTCTCTCTCTCTCAAGGAGGATTTAATGATAACCTCTCTCTCTCTCTCTCAAGGAGGATTTAATGATAACCTCTCTCTCTCTCTCTCTCTCTCTCTCTCTCTCTCTCTCTCTCTCTCTCTCTCTCTCTCTTGGAAGATTTAATGCTAACCTCTCTCTCTCTTTCTCGCTCGGAGGATTTAATGCCACGGTCAAATAGCACGCTTTTTCACCAACGAAAATTAAAGTAATGACGCCATATTTCATTAGAAATAATTGTTCAATTTTTATTCAATTTTTCAATTGAATTAAAACTATTCAATTGAAATAATTATTCAATATTTTAAATTTCCACTCTAATAAATCAATCATACATATCCTATCCTAAAATTCCTGTATCTCTAACTCAACATGGAACACCTTTTTCAGATCTTTTTAGGCTTTTCCATAGACCTTTCCTATCCCCACAACAAGAAAAACAACAGCAACAACAGCAGCAGGGTGGTTTGTAGGCTTACTCACCGATTAAGCATTTCATTTATTGAACGTCCAACATTCCCTCGGATCAGGTTGCCGTTAAATTATCAGATATCTGTTCAGATACAAACCTTGTTCTAGCAGCGAATTACTCAATTTCTGTGATATCACACCTTTATCTTAAAAGACATTACTTAACCGCATATGAGACACTTCTTCGAAAAAGAAAAAGAAAAAAATCACAAACCAGATATGTTTTCTGAATAAATTTCATGGTCGTATATTAATGCATGCGTTCGAAAAACATTTTCAGGTTTGGAATAAATCGCTTTACTGGACATGATTTCGGAATAAATTTCCATAATTTTTCCATAATGGACATTTATTCGGAATAGATTCCTTTATTGCGTTGAAAATAAACTATTTTCCCCACTCCAAAATGAGTGTTTGGAATAAATGCATTCCTCCGTCGCATACTGGACACCTGAGGATCATTTTAGCAAATAAAAATTAAATAAATTAATAAATAAATAAATATAAAAAAAAAATCTCCTTGAAGCTGGCATCATATACCGTTACCCTTGCTTTGATAACAGGGCCGGAAGTGTCAATCTTTTGCACCGGAACAGGCAATCTTCTTCTTCTTCTTCTTCTTCTTCTTAAAAAAAAACAAAAAAAAAAAAAAAAAAAAAAAAAAAAAAAAAAAAAAGCCAAGGACCTTCGCACCTGTGACGACAGTTCGCTGTGTCAATGAAAGATCAACAGCTTACTGCAATAATCTCTACAGGGGGAGCGTTCTTCGAAAATATAAATAAATAAATAAATAAATAAATAAACAGAATAAAATAAAATCTAAATAACAATATCCATCTTGAACATAAAAATCCATATAAAAGCCACCACATCTAGAACGTCCTCGATCGTAATGTTGACAAAGCACGGCAATTAATTAACGTAATGACCTGACCACCGGAACCCATTACATTATATTAGATGACCCGTTTCCTATTTGTATTTCCAAAATGACGTACCTGGCAACCTTTTATTTTCCACCTTTTCCCACCAGATGTCTCGCTGGTCCACCAATCACTGCCCGCGATGAGTTAAGTTCCTGGGTTATTAAGGGTGTAAGTTCAATCTTCTTTTTCTTTTTCATTTCAAATTTAGTTCCTTTTATGAAATACGATCTTTGTAACCCAACTTGCATCTCAGAAGGATGAGAATTATTATATATAATACATATTGGTCTATTAGAGTCCTCCAATTCGACTGGGTGGTGTTTATAGTGTTGGGGGGCGGTTCCGGGTTGCATCCTGCCCCCTTAAGAGTCCATCACTTTTCTTACTATGTGCGCTGTTTCTTGGAGCACACTCCTTTGCATGAGTCCTAGAGCTATTATTATTATTATTATTATTATTATTATTATTATTATTATTATTATTATTATATCCCCAAAAAGAAATGCGTCAAGCGGAAACCCAGAACAAGACTGGTCACAAGAGTTGATAAGAGATTAAAAGGAGAGGAAAACATAATGTGAACAAGGCGGACAAGACGATGGAAGAAACTATAAAAAATAAGAACGAGAACTAAGGAAGTCAGGGGGGCGCCCTTACAAAGCCAAAACCTCTGACAAGATGGCCCACGCTTTCGAATAGATTACAATATAGGATTTAGCCCCATGGCCAAGAAGCGCTGGGACTTATGAGGCCATTCAGTGCTGAAAGAGAAATTGAGAGTTGAGAGGTTTGAAAGGTGTAACAGGAGGAAAACCTCAAAGCAGTTGCACTATGGATCAATTGGTAGCACAGGGTGGAAAGTAAGATGAAAGAAAAGTATAGTATATCTTAGTTTTACCAGACCACTAGGGCTGGCCCGAAGGATTAGATATTTTTACGTGGCTTGGAACCAATTGGTCACCAAGCAATGTGACCTACAGCTTATTGTGGGATCCGAACCACACTATATCGAGAAATGAATTTCTATCACCAGAAATAAATTCCTCTGAATCCGCGTTGCCGAGTCCGGAATCATGTAAGAATGAAATAAAGAATATGACTGGAGGTACAGTAAAAAGGAATGAAAGGGGTTGCAGCCAGGGGCCGAAGGGACGCTGCAAAGAACTTTCCTTGAGACGTCCGAACAGAATTAGGCGCAAGAACCACACGAAGCAAGTAAGCCAATAATTAATTTACAAACAAATTTGCTAATACATTATATAAAGAATAATATACACCACTGAGAGAGAAGTATGACGATTTGAGAAAGCACTGATTTTATTTTTCATGTCAGCAAAGAAATTCTTGATTTGTTAATGAAAATGTTCATAAGACAGGTGCTATAAAGAAATTTAGTCTCTCTCTCTCTCTCGTCTCTCTATCTCGTCTCTCTCTCTCTCTCTCTCTCTCTCTCTCTCCTTCTCTCTCTCTCTCTGTAGATGACTTCGTCATATATAGTAGTGGTGAAAAAGCGCTGGACATAACCAACAGATTGCAAGCAGCCATAAATAGGATAAAAAATGGGCCGATAACAAGTGTTTTTAAATTTCACCGCAAAAAAAACTAAAGCGGTCAGATTTACAAGATCAAGAAAACAGGAATTATTCCTACTTTATTCATAAAAAAAATGATGATAATTGAATATGAAGATGAGATAAAATTCCTTGGTGTAATACTTGATAAAAAAACTTACATATAAAGAACATATAGAACAACTGGCGATAAAAGTAAGAAAATCCTTAAATATAATAAAAGTAATTGCGCATAATGACTGGGGTGCTGATAGAACCTCTCTGATAAAAGTATGTAAGGCTATTTGTTTAAGTAAAACTTGATTATGCGTGTCAAGTATATGGTAGTGCTTCTAAAACCCTATTAACAAAACTGGATGTCATACATAACATGGGTATTAGACTATGCACTGGAGCCTACAGAACTTCCCCCGTGGAAAGTCTGTACGTAGAAGCAGGAATAGATCCCCTGAAAGTACGAAGAGAAGAAATTGGATTAAAAATATATGCTAAAATAAATAACCTTAATGATAATCCAAACACCAAATATATGAAGAACATAACAAATAATTATGACAATAAACCAAGAGCCTCTAAACCATTGGAAAAATAGATTAAACCTGATTATAGAACATCTAAAATTAGGAACAAGTAGCATATCAAAAATAAACCACTCCGAAAATACCTCCGTGGAGACATGCTAAAATAGAAATCTGTGAAAAAAAAACATTTAATAAAAAGGTAACCGATGCACAATTAAAGAGTGATTTCTGTCACACCAGGAAAAACATAAACGGGACATATATTTATACAGATGGTTCCAAGTCGAAGGAGGGTGTAGGCTATGCTGTAGTACAAAAAATATAAAAATAAGGGAAAAAATTCCCAAAAATATGCTCGATATTCACGCAGAGATAAATGCTATATTAGAGGCTATAAAAAACACACCTTTATGGTGGGGAAGGCAAACGATACCTTTGTAAATATACACGGATTCTTACAGTGCTTTAGAAGCGCTAAGACAATACACAGTTTCTCATCCCGTATTGAAGAAATAAGGGAGTGGATAGATATAATAGTAAAACGGAATCTATAAATATAAAAACTATGTTGGGTCCCTTCCCATGTGGGCATAAAGGGTAATGAAGAGGTGGATAAAGAAGCCAAAAAGGCAGTAAAAAAGGAGTCTCAAAAAAATACAAATACCTTACAATGACATTAAAAACAACAATAAATGAATACTGTCAATCAAAATGGGAAAAAGAATGGCTAGAATTGAATCATAAATTAAAGCATATTAAACCATCTGTAAAACCTTGGAATAGACAACAATGTCAAAGAAGGGAAGATGTCATATTAACAAGATTAAGAATAGGACACACATACTTAACACACAAATACTTGATGTTGCAAGGCGAGGAAAGACAGGCCCCTTACTGTGACCATTGTCGTACTCTGGTCACACTCCGTCATCTGCTAATTGAATGTAATAAATTCGAAAGAAAACGAAGATCCAACAACATATACATACCACTTGAAGAACTATTGGGAGAAAATGCCCCGCTTCAAAACATAGTAAATTACCTCAAAGAAATAAACCTGCTTTATATGATATAACACGTCTTATAGTATCATAGTTATACAGTAAGCGCTGAATGGCCTTTGCTGCCCCAGTGCTTGGTGTTACACCTAAAATTTATAAAACCAACCAACCAACCAATCTCTCTCTCTCTCTCTCTCTCTCTCTCTCTCTCTCTCTCTCTCTCTCTCTCGTCAGGATGATGCCTGCCAAACCCAAACTGAAAAGCAAGACTTTTAATGATAAAAATATTGACGAAGTTTATCATAATAGAAAACGGTGAGACGACAACTAGTTAGGTGATATAAGAGTTCAGTGGTATCGGTGGTGCGCGGGTGTGTGGTTTGTGGGGGGGGGGGGGGGGGGATTTGGAGGAGGAAGCAACAATCCATGAGTGAAAAAAAAAATCCGATCACACTCTTCAATATTCTCGACCCAAACGAGTGACCACCAGCCACCCAAATACCAAACCAAAGAGATGCGTAAACCCCAATTTTATTGTTCACTTTTTTATGGACGTGGGAGAATACCTGAATAAGTTTATCGGGTTTGATAAGGCCACCCGGAACGAAAAGAAGAGGAGACAGAAAGTCAAACTGAATACCAGATCCTCTGATTTCGATGGCGAATCGTTCTCCGAATTTGCCTCCTATTTCAGTAAGTCGTTCCTCTGGCTTTTTATTTCATTCGCCTTCGATTCGGCCGCTGTCCTCCTCCTCCTCCTCCTCCTTTTCCTTTTTCCCCCCCCAGCATTACTATTCTAACAGACCTTTCAAAATGCTGTTAGCTGATAAATCGATGCGCTTGGAGAGAGAGAGAGAGAGAGATGCAACACTTTGAGCCTTTTCTGTCTGCTCCTCCCGATGCCCACCTAAGGAACAGTAAAGACCCCCATACTACCTAACCGAGAGAGCCCATCACCCCCTCCCCTACACATCCCACCTTCCCCCACTCATCCCCACCCCCTCCCCATCAACCATCAGCCCCAACTTCCCTTCCCCACCCACCCATCTGGCCTGAAACACATTACCCCAAAACTGACTCCTCGTCGACTGTCGTCGCCTCTTTGACATTTTACCTCCAATGGCGGCAGGAGAGAGAGAGAGAGAGAGAGAGAGAGAGAGAGAGAGAGTCTCAACCTTATTGGTGGCACCAGATTATGACAAAATATATTTTTGTTTTTCTGCTGCCCAATCGACCAATCCCGTTCCACGACTCAAGGGTGGTGGAGGAATCCATGACCATTCCGCCAATGGGGTTCCTTGACTGAAGAAGGAAGGCTGATCTCGACTTCTGATTTGTATCCCTCACTCTGGCTCTAAGCCAGTTAGGTTAGACGGGAGAAATGTAAATTATAAAAGGTTTCTATCGTGTGATTCCATTTGTCTATAACGTGTATGCATACATGCAGGGCGTGTCGCTCATCCACGCGGTACGTGTTGTACATGTGTGTGTATATATATATATTATATATATATATATATATATATATATATATATATATATATATACATAGTATATTATATATATATATATATATATATATATATATATATATATATAAAGATGCACGTGACTTCATTAAATAAGCGAATACCACAGCAACGATGTCTTAATAAAGACGAAAGCGCTGGAGTTCTACTTATATGTATATATATATATATATATATATATATATATATATATATATATATATATAATATATATACGTGTATATATATATATATATATATATATATATATATATATATATAATGACCGAAGCATGTTAAAACCAGACATTATATAGTATACCAGGGGCAGATGATATAAATAAATAAAAAATGAAGATAACATTCCGCTCGCACGATAATCTGTGTAAACGACGCGGCCACGCAAGCGCTTGCGCCCCGCACGGGAAAAAGCAGCTCACCAAGAAAGCAAGCAAGCAGTCAGACATTTAAAGCCGGAGAAGGAGAGAAGCAAGGAAGGAAGGAAGGAGATAAAAAAGATAACTTTAATAGATCCTAAAGCCGACCGCAGCAGCAACAACAGTTGCTTTCGTAAAGTCGTTCTGCGGTTCTCGGACAAAACTCCTCAGTTTCACGGAGATTTGAGCGGACATTTTACACGGTGCAAGAAACGAGAGATAATGATGCCGTAACTGAATGAGTGATATTGTCCATCACCTAAATGTATACATACATACGAACACATATATATAAACAGATATATATATATAGTATAGTATATCTATATATATACATCATAAGCGAATACCGCAGGAAATGATAGCAGAAAATCACCAAGCGCTTTCGTCTTTACTAAGACAATGTCTTAGTTAAGACGAAAGTGCTTGGATTTCTGCCTATCATTTTCCTGTGGTATTCTCTTGTTTAATGAGGTCTCGTGTGTCTACTGTGATTTTTTTAAGCATATACATCTATATATAATCTAACAATTATTATAGAGAAGATGAACGTTATTCATATGGAAGAATCCTGCCAAAGTGGCCACCGACTTGAAATTCACGTCATTAGAAATATGACTCATTAGAAACAAGTAACAGAGGAGAAAGGGAAATAGAGAAAGAAGAACTCGGTTATTGGGGAAAAGGGATAAATCAATACACTAATAAATAAATAAAAATGCAAGTAAGGTATTAAATTATTGGAATGTGCTGCATTCTGAGTTTCATCTATTCCGACATTCTCTAGTCCAACACGGTGGATTTCGGGGCAAACCCAATAATAATAATATTAATACTTTATTAAACGTAATGGCTACTCCATCAGCGTTATGCTTGTAGATTCTTCTCTATTAATTTTTTTAATAAAAATAAAAAAATCATTTATTTTTTGATTTTTTTTATTTATTTGATTCTTCTCTATTAATTTTTTTAAATAAAAATAAAAAAAATAAAAAATCAGTTATTTTATTTATTTGATTTTTTTATTTATTTGACTTTTTATTTCTTTGGTTTTTTGATTTGTAAGATGTTTTTACAATACTTTTTATCCTCAAAATGTATTTTATGACAGAATTACTATTGATTTATCTTTTAGGTTTCCAGTTCTGGCCTAAAGTATATGTACTTGCAATTTTTTTTTATATCAAAATAAATAGTTTTTATAACCTCCAAACCGTATTTTTTCAATTGCTTACTTTCAAATTTAAAAAATATGAAAAAAATAAAAATAATTATTTTCTAAATAAAAAACTCAATGATTTAATCACTTGATTAAATCAGTTTGATTTAATCATTGCCAATCCTGTGCTGAAGTAACCATTACGTTTAATATTTTACTTGAGAGAGGGTATGCTTCCCAAATAATAATAAGGAATCTAGAAAAACTAGAGGCTGAAGTAGCTCCAGGACTCATGCAGAAGAGTGTGATCCTAGAAACGGCGCACATAGTAAAGAAAAGTGATGGACGGCAGGATGCAACCCGGAACCCCACATATAAATACCACCCAGTCGAAATGGAGGAGACTGAGACAAAAAAAAAAATAAACAAATAAACAAATAAATAATAATAATAATAATATAATAAAATAATAATAATAAAATAATAATAATAATAATAATAATAATAATTCAAAGAAAACTGCATTTTACCTACATGGGTTAAATATGTATATAGATATACAATATATATATATATTATATATATATATATATATATGTTTATAGTTTATATTTATATATATATATATATATATATATTATATATAGATATATATATATATATATATATAAAGTATTTTTGTGAGTGAGCGTATATCACTATATACTTAAAGACTTATTCAATTTACAACACAATCATAACAAAGAAGCAAAATCCTCCGAGAGAGAGAGATAATAGCGTCTCTAAGTGAGTCTGTTCGCCTCTCCCCAAGCGCCTTCCGAGAGCTTCGACGTAACGGATAGGTGAAATACCGGAGAGGAGAGAGAGAGAGAGAGAGAGAGAGAGAGAGAGAGAGAGAGATGAGAGAGAGAGAGAGAGACTTGCCAACAAATTATGTATGGGAAGGAAATAGGGAAATGGTATGAAATAACCGAAAAATTACATTGAAGGGGGGGATAATAAAGATACAGAAAGGATGACAGACCGATTTTCAGGAATTGGCGTCACCACAATTGTAACCAACCAAGCCACGCGCAGTGAGAGAGAGAGAGAGAGAGAGAGAGAGAGAGAGAGAGAGAGAGAGAGATGAACCCTCGCTGCTAGCACAAATTTAACATCGCTGACGATTTATTAGTTGAAAAAGACAACCATTCAGATGGCAAATATCAATGTTAAACGCCCACAAAGGCATTATCATATCCACATAAACCCGTCCTAAGTTTCTTAAGATTACTCTTCTATTTCCGATACCAACAGATTTCTATAAGCTTCCTTTTTTGAAGAGGCAAACAATCCAATTTCAATTCATTTTCTTGCTGTTTGGAAGGTCATGGTCACATTGTCCCTTTTATCAGTATCAGCATGCAGTAAATAAGTAAACATAAGTAAACAATGCGCCGAAGTTTCTTCGGCTCAATCTTGTTTTCTGTACAGCTTATAACCAAATTCACCGAAAATAGATCTATCTTTCGGTGGTCTCGGTATATGCTGTATAAGCCACGTCCCATAAAGCTTTAACCACAGCCGGTGGTGGCCAGTCCTATATAGTTGTTAGACGCACCATTATGGCTAACTTTAACCTTTAATAAAATCAAAACTCCTGAGGCTAAAGGGCTGCAATTTGCAGCACTCTAGCCTCAGTAGTTTTCAAGATCTGAGGACGGACGGGCAGACAAATAGTCATCTCTATATTTTCATTTTACAATAAACTAAAAATATGGACAATTTAAGGGCTTTAATTCGGTATGTATAGATGACTAATAATAATATGCTTCTTAACTTATTTCATAAAGCAGATTTGTCTCTTATCAACGAATTGTAAAAGAATCCAATAAGTTCAATGAACAATTCACCAACGTGAAAATGCTTAACATGGCAAAGTAACGTATATCAAAATATATTCGGAAATAAATTAACATAAATTAACAAACTAAACCCTAGATGATTCTTTAATGAGACGATCACTCTCCAATGGGATACTTTTCCAACAGTTCTTCATGTACAATTCTATTCCTTGATTCTTTATTATATTTTTTTTATTTTCTCTTTTTCCACATTTGAATAGAATATAGAACAGAATATTAACTTAGGCCAAAGGCCAAGATGGTACGAAAGGTCTAATGGTGGGAAAACCTCAAGGCAGTTGGACTATGAAACAATTATTAGGAGAGGGTAGAAAGTCAGATGGAAGGAAGAGAATACGAACGGAGGTACAGTAAATGGAACGAAAGGGGTTGCAGCTAGGGGCCGAAGGGACGCTGCCAAGGAATACCTACGCATAAGGGTCGAGATACTGACCACGTACGTCTGTAGCCCACCTGCATCGCTCGCGAATGAAGGGGAACCTTACCTGTGAAAGGAAAAATAATAATCATAATAGTATTTATAATAATAAATAACCGGAGAAATCTTTCTTAATTGGAATAATATTAATAATGATAAAATAACCATCAATGTTTTTTATAACAGCCTACATGTCAAGTTAAATAATAATAATAATAATAATAATAATAATAATACATAACACGAAAGGAGGAGGGAGAGTCCTACTAAGTATAGAGGACTGCGTCAACACGAGAACAGAGCACTGGGGTCAATATCTGAAAACCAGGAAGACGAATGGCTAAAGAGTGCATGGGAAGAAGGGGACTAATAAAAGTAGACGAAGACCCAGAAATATACAGAGACAGGAGAATGACAGACAGAACAGAGGAATGGCCACAACAAACCAATGCACGGACAATACATGAGACAGACTAAAGAACTAGCCAGCGATGCAACATGGCAATGGCTACAGAGGGGAGAGCTAAAGAAGGAAAACTGAAGGAATGATAAACGCGCCACAAGATCAGGCCCTAAGAACCCAAATATGTTCAAGAACCGATAGCGGAAATAACATCTCCCCCATATGTAGAAGTGCAATACGAAAAATGAAACCATAAACCACATAGCAAGTGAATGCCCGGCAATTGCACAGAACCAGTACAAAAAAGAGGCATGATTCAGTGGCAAAAAGCCCTCCACTGGAGCCTGTGCAAGAAACACCAGCTACCTGCAGTAATAAGTGGTACGAGCACCAACCTGAGGGAGGGATAGAAAAAGATCACGCAAAGATCCTCTGGGGACTATGGTATCAGAACGGATAGGGTGATACCGTGCAAACAGACCAGACGTGACGTTGACTGACAAAGACAAGAAGAAAAGTATCACTCATTGATGTCGCAATACCATGGGACACCAGAGTTGACGAGAAAGAGAGGGAAAAAAAAAATGGATAAGTATCAAGATCTGAAAATAGAAATAAGAAGGATGTGATATGCCAGTGGAAATCGTACCATAATCATAGGAGCACTAGGCACGATCCCAAGATCCCTGAAAAAGGGAATCTAGAAAAACTAGAGGCTGAAGTAGCTCCAGACTCATGCAGAAGAGTGTGATTCCTAGAAACGGCACACATAGTAAGAAAAGTGATGGACTCCTAAGGAGGCAGATGCAACCCGGAACCCCACACTATAAATACCACCCCAGTCGAATTGGAGGACTGTGATAGAGCAAAAAAAAAAAAAAAAAAAAAAAAAAAAAATAAAAAAAAAAATAATAATAATAATAATAAAAAATAATAATAATAATAATAACTGGAAGCAGACCTTCTTTCAAACTTGTTTTTTATGAAAAATCATGGCAGAATTTACAGAATTGATTTTATACAAAATTCTCTCAATTCTTCTAACAAGTCATAAGTAGAATTGCGAGAATTTTGTATAAAATCAATTCTGTAATTCTGCAATAAGTTTCAATAATAATAATAATAATAATAATAATAAATGATCCCTTATTTGCTATAAAGCCAAAACAGCCGTCTTCAAATCAGTTAGCTTTGAAAGACCCCAAAAATCCGAACACTTTAACATCCATAAAGGTTTGAACATCAAACACCCAAAAATGAAGGTGTCTGTCCCACACCTGATGCTGTCGCTACCTGGCCCACCTGTCATCTAGTGCAGGTTTAATAAGAGCAAATATTCCCACGCGGAGACCAACTCTCGAGTGGCCAACGTCACTACGTGAGCCACTTTCGTCAGATGCAATTGTGGCATTGTGAATTTAAAGGCCTCCCCGAAAGGCCACGCGCGTTAATTAACAACTACCTCAAATGCCAAGATCGTTAGGACAATTAAAGACACGTAAAAGGGCAGATATAATTGGGGTTTTAATTACACCTGCTTGGGGAGTGATTATCATCTGTGTCTCGGCACCACTTGGAAGCTCCTCCCTCCTCCACCCACCCCCCCCCCCCCTTCTCAAACAGATGAGAACAAAAAAGCCTCCAGCCAACCCGCCCCCCCCCCGCCCCCCCCCTCGCCTGTCAAAACACAGGTGATAACAAAAGAATCTAGTGTTAAATGTCACTCAGGAGTGAGGTGCAGCGAACTGTCAATTTCATTCGACAAATCTCAAATCAAAGCGAAATTTTCAGCAATTGTCCACTAAGTATAGGTCTGTCCGACCTTCATTCACACATCAGAAATATATGAGAGAGCTGTGTTCAGCGATCTTAAAAATAAAAAAAAATAAAAAATTCGATAATGACATCCAATGATTAAAAAGTTAAAATTTCAACAATAAATTGCTCACGAACTTGTAAGTCCTTCAAGAAAAGCTCAAAAATTCGAAAAAAACAACAACGAAACATTCAGTTAAAAAAGTTTTAAACCAACAAAATATAAAAAAAATTACCAAATAGAGAAAATATTTAAGATCACGAAAGTGATAAAAACATTCCAAACTTGAAAGTTCAACATTAGAATGATAAAAAAAAAGGCATGATCCGACCTCCAGCTTTCTCAAGGCACTTGCTAAAATCTACAGTCAATTAGCCCGTTGTTTTACCAACGAAAATTGAAATAAATACGCTATGTTTTATTAGAAATAATTGTATTGTAGTTTCACAAGCACATTATTGATTTTTTTCATTGTAATTCTAATAAATAAATCATAAATATCCTATCCTAAAATTCATATATCTTTAACTCAACGTGAAACACTTTTTCTGACCTTTTTAGGCTCTTCCATAGACCTTTCCTACCACACGCCCCCACAAGAACAACACCAAAGTACTTTGTAGGCTTACTCCCCGATTAAGCGAAAATAAAAAGGAAGAACCTACTCTCTAAACACACATCGAAACACCAAAGTCACCAGCCAAGGATCTGTTTCAAAGATGTCTCTTAATTTTTTCGTGAAGTCTAAAACCAAAATGTAATTCGACAACCGCTGAGAAACAAAAGAAGGTTTACCCCAATTCTGATTTTGTACATAATAATAAAAGCTCATGCGATCTAAATATATCAGGTTACTGCTATATATAATATAATGGCTTTAACTGCATAATCAAAGGATCTGGAATTCTTGGTTTTATTAACATGATCTACATATTTCAGATCACATTATTATTATTATTATTATTATTATTATTAATATTATTTAAATGTTTTTTGTGGACGGGGGGGGGGGGGGGAGGTCTATCCCAGTCATCCCTATTTGGCTGGGTGGTTGTCACAGTGTGGGGTTCCAGGTTGCATCCTGCCTGCCTAGGAGTCCATCACTATATACATTCATACATATATATATATAATATGTATATATATATCTATATATATATTATATATGTGTGTGTGTGTGTGTGTGTGTGTGTGTTTATATATATGATCACCACACAGCCATATCAATATGTCATCTTTTCAAAAGCTTTTAATTGTGTCTAAGTAAATCCAGTGAATTTGATTCCGCGATTCTTCCTCAAAATCCAATCGAGCTCTCGTGAAATGTCATTGTAAATAGGTAATGAATGTCACCTAACGGACGTGGCCAACGTTGCATCACAAAAGGTGTTTTTTTCCATATTTGATTCGGGTGTGAATTTGCTATTGAGTTTGGCTGCTCATTCAGAAAGGCGAGAGTATTCTGTATGCGGCTACTTTATATATATATATATATATATATATATATATATATATATATATATATATATACATATATACTATATCATACACACACACACACACACACACACACACACATATATATATGTATATATTATATATATTATAATATATATAATATTTACTATATTTATATATATTATATATATATATATATATATGTATGAATTTATGTCTGTATATAGTGATGGCTCCTAGGGAGCAGGATGCAACCCGGAACCCCACACTATGAACAATCCACCCACCCAGCCAAATACGGTGACTGAAATAGACCTCCCCCCCCCCCCCCCCCCCCCCCCCCCCCCCCCCCCCTCGTCACTGTACATAAAACATAAAACTAATAATAATAATAATAATAATAATAATAATAATAATGTGATCTGAAGTATATAGATCATGTTAATAAAACCAAGAATTCCAGATCCTTTGATTATGCAGTTAAAGCCATTTACATTTATATATATAAGCAGTAATCTGATATATTTAGATCGTATGAGCTTTTATTATTATGTACAAATCATGAATTGGGTAGACCAATTCATGATTTTGTAGCTCGATGTATATATATATATATATATATATATATATATATATATATATATATATATATATATATATATGTATATATATATATATATATATATATGTATATATATATATATATATATATATATATATATATATATATATATCACAACACACAATTACTTGGGGAACAGAAATTAATTTCAGAATCACCGAAGCCTGTTGACTTAAAAAGGCAAGGGCGCGACCAACTGAACCACAAGTTTGTACCACCCTTGCCTTTCAACTGAGAGACCTGGGTTCGATCCCGAGGTGACTTTGAAAGTTATATTTGTGTAAACATATATTATCGAAAGAAACAATAAGAACAAAAAACAAAGATATAGAACAAAAAATGAAGAAAAGCAAAACCTCCGAACTTGTGCGTAGTCAGCAAGAGAATGACAGAGAGAGAACGAGAAGACAACCCAAAACGAAAAAATGGCATTAAATTAAACAAGAAAAATTAAGAAAGACACAAAATGAAATAAAAATAACAAAAGAAATTGTTCTTGACCGCAAGACGAGAGGAGATCGGAAATAGCTTGTCCGCGGAGTCAAGTGCTATGTGGAGGAGGAGGAGGAGGGTCAACAGTCTATTTTATATATATATATATATATATATATATATATATATATATAATATTATATATATATATATATATATACATGCAGGCTATGCAGGTATATCACATACATCCATTCAGGAAATCGCAGACAACCACATCAGAAGAAACATTTATTATAGACACTTTCAAACATACAATGTGCACCTTCAGCCTGTTGAGATATATATATGTATGATATATATATATATATTATATATATATATATATATATATATATATATATATATATATATATATATAGTACAAATAATAACTACACAATAAAAAATCTATCGTAAAAAATATGCAAATTCTCAGTGTCCACCAGTAAAAAAAAAACTCTAGGGCAAATGAAAAAAAAAAAAGGCACCAACAAACAAAACCGGACAAAGAAACATTAAAAAAAAAAAAAATAAAATAAAAACAAAATAAAAAGGAGATCCCACAAAGACAAGACAGACATGGTGGCAGACCAAACCACAAGCCTTCGATCAAGATAAACGCCAGCAATTACATTAATAAATGCCAGCAATTACCGACAGAAATGCTGGCAATTACATTATCTCATCTCCCCCGAAGTGCAAAAAATACCGTAATCTGTGATTGAACTGATTTGGGGAGGATCAGCCAAATCGCAATTCTGGAATAACTGGATTATTTCACGAGCAGCTGACCGCAGAGGAAGAGGAACAGAAGAAATGGCCAAAAAAATAAAAGAAATAAAAAAATAATAAAATAGAACGAAATAAATAAATAAAGGCGTGATCCGACCTCCAGCTTACTCGTGACGCATGCAAGGTTTTCCCCCTATGTAATTTAAAACGTGCTAGCATCTACGGTCAAATAGATTATTGTTTCACCAACGAAAATTAAAATAAGTATGCTAGATTTTATTAGAAATAATTGTTCTGTACTGTTTAACAGGCACGTTATTGAGCTCTTACATTTCATTCTAATAAACAAATCATAAATATCCTATCATTTTTTCAGACCTTTTTAGGCATTCCTGCACCTACCCCCCCCCCCCCCCCTCTCCAACTAGAACACCAAAAATGTAGTTTGTAAGCTTACTCCCCGAGTAAGCAAAAACACCGTATCATGCTACTCAGTTTCTGTACGGTAAGATCCACAGTAATAATAATCCTGATTGTAAAGAAGTGTATTTGTAGAAATATATACAGAGCTTACAAACTTGCGTCCATCTTCCTGTCGATTTGATCCGCTAAACTCTGAGCTATAAACCTAAAGCTATAAACTAAAAGCTATTCATCTAGCTTTCAATGTCTAGGATGACGCTGTCTTTTTTTTAGAAGGTTCGAAATAATTGGCTCGTGTACGTGAGACTGGGGTTTTTGGGGTATGCGGCGATCTTTAGGGATTTTATTTATTGTTTAATTTCCTGCAGTTCCTTTACTCTCTCTCTCTCTCTCTCTCTCTCTCTCTCTTTCTATATATATATATATATATATATATATATATATATATATATATATATATATATATTATATATATATATATAACATATATATATATATATATATATATATATATATATATATATATATATATATAATCTATCTATCTATGATATACATATATATATATATATTATAATATATATATATATACGTATATTATATCTTATATATATATATATATTATATATATTATCAATAATAATATTAATTATTATATATAATATATATATATGTATATATATATATATATCTTATAGTTTTAACAGTAGCTTAAGCTTTGAAAATTTTTCGAGTTTCCCGTGTATTGAAAAATGGTTAATTATGTTGGTTCCGTGAATTTACGTTTCTTTCCTTCGTTATTAAATTGTGTTGTTCCTGTTATTTCATTCCCTATGGTTTTGTTTCCCAGTCTTTTAGGAATACTTGACTGTAATTACTTTCATTACTTGTCGTCATGACTTTCATATTTGGTAGCATTGCATAAAATATCTACATCCATTACTTTTACAGCTTCACATTCTATTCATATTTATCGTCTCTAATAATAGGAATCCCTTTTTTGTTGTAACAAATTCCTAATAATATCTAGCGCGTATTTATTTTAATTTTCGGCGGGGGAAAGAAAGCGTTTCTTGAGCATAGATTTTAGCACGTTTATCAGGCGTTAAAAGTTAGGAATATAATGGTTACAACTCATGCGTGAGCGGGGACAAATTTTTACGCATCCCGAGTAAGCTGGAGTTCAGATCACGCCTTGTTATGTTTCATAATTAAATACATAGATGATAGATTTAGAAATAGATCGATAGATAGATGCACAAATAAATAAATAGCCACACAGATAATTAGATAATTAGACAGACGGAAACTAAAATTACAGAAACTAAACGAAAGCTGAAACTAAAAAACAAAAATGAAAATTATGCAAAAACAAAAACAAAAAAGGAAGAATGGATAATCTAATGATCGCAAAATTTTTGCGGCGCATAAATAAAAAAAAAAAAAAATGAAGGAATGAAATAATGCTGACAAAGTAGAAACAAATGAGATTATTAAATAGGCAATGGCCTCCGCACGAAGTGCAGATAATAAAAATAAGAAGTAAAGCGAAAATTAGAGTAACAAAAAAAGTATATAAAAAATAATGTAACAACGGGGCCCCCTACAAAAGTGAAAAAAGAAAATTAAAGTAACCACAAAAAAAGAAGATTAAAGTAACAACGGATCTCCCAGAACAGTAAAAAGAAAATTAAAGTAACAACGACCCCCCAAAAACTAACAAAAGAAAAAAATTAAAGTAACAATGACCAGGCAAAAAATTAAAAAATCAAATTCAAGTAACAACGACCACCCATAAAAGAAAAATCAAATTAAAGTAACAACGACCGGGCCCCACCCCCATCAAGTTAAAGTAGCAAAGACCCCCCAAAAAGAGAAAAAAAATCAAATTAAAGTAACAACGACCCCAAAAAAGAAAAAAAGAAAATCAAAGTAACAACGATCCCCCAAAATAAACTAAAAAAAATAAAGTAACAACGACCCCCAAAAAAGAAAATATCAAATTAAAGTAACAACGACCCCCCCAAAAAATCAAAGTAACAACGCCCCCCCCCAAAAAAAAAATCAAAGTAACAACGATCCCCCCTCTAAAAAAATATTAAAGTAACAAAACGACCACCCAAATAAGAATAAATCAAATTAAAGTAACAACTACCCCCCCGAAAAAGAAAAAAAATCAAAACAAAGTAACAACGATCCCCCCCCAAAAAAAACAAAAAAAAATAAAAAAGTAACAACGACCACCCAAAAATATAAAAAATAAACTAAACGAAACAACGACCACCCAAAAATAAAAGTAACGACGACCCCCCAAAAAATAAATAAGAAATTAAGTAACAACGACTACCCAAAAAAAAAAGAAAAAAATCCAATTAAAGAAACAACGGCCCCCCCAAAAAAAAAAAACAAAAAAAAAAAAAACAAGTAAAGCAACAACGACCCTACAAAAAAATCAAATCAAAGTAACAACGACCCCCACCCAAAAAAGAAAAAAAATCAAATTAAAGCAACAACGATCTCCCCAAAAATAAAAAATAAATTGAATTAACAACGACCCCCCCTAAAAAAATAAATATCAAATTGAAGTAACAACGAGCCCCCCAAAAATAAACAAAACAATTAAAGTAATAACGACCCTCCAAAAAAGAAAAAAGAAAATTAAAGTAGCAACGATCCCCCCCAAAAAATAAGGTAACAACGAACCCCCAAAAAGAAAATATCAAATTAAAGAAAGAACGACCCACCAAAAACAAGCAAGAAAATAAAAGTAAAAACGCCCCCAAAAAAAGAAAAAAAGAAAATTAAAGGAACAACGAACCCCAAAACAAAACAAAATAAAATCAAAGTAACAACGACCCCCCAAAAATAGAAAATTAAAGAAACAACGACCCCAAAAAATATCAAAAGAAAATTAAAGTAACACAAAAAAGAAAAAAAGGTAACAACGAACCCCCCAAAAATAAAAATAAAATTAAAAGTAACAACGACCCCCCAAAAATAGAAGAAAATTAAAGAAACAACGACCCCACAAAATATAAAAAGAAAATTACAATAACAACCACCCCACAAAAAAAGTAACAACGACACCCCAAAAAAAATCAAAGTAACAACGACCCCCCAAAAAATAGAAAAAAATTAAAGAAACAACGACCCACAAAAATATGAAAATCAAATTAACGTAACAACGATCCCCCAACCCCCCAAAAAAAATCAAAATAACAACGACTCCCCAAAAATAACCAAGAAAATAAAAGTAACAACGACCCCCTAAAAAATAAAAATAAAATTGAAGGAACAACGACCCCCAAAAATAAAAAAGAAAATTAGAGTAACAACGACCCCCAAAACAGAAAAAATAAAATCGAAGTAACAACGACTCCCAAAAAATAGAAAAAGAAAATTAAAGAAACAACGACCTCCAAAAAAGAAAAAAATCAAATCAAAGACACAACGATCCCACCAAAAATTAAAAATTAAATTAAATTAACAACGACCCACCAAAAATTAAACAAGAACATTAAAGTAATAACGAACCACCACAAAAGTAAAAAATAACATTCAAATAACAACCCCACCCACCAAAAAAAATCAATGTAACAACGACCCACACAAAAAAAATATCTATGTAACAACGACCCACAAAAAAAAAAAAAAAAAAAGTAACAACGACCGCCCAAAAAGAGTAAAAAATAAAATTCAAGTAACGACGCCCCAAAAAGTAAAAAATAAAAAGTCAAAAAGAAAATTAAAAATAACATCGACCCCCTAAAAAAATTAAAGTAACAATGGCCTCACAAAATCAAACAAAAATAAAGAACATCCTCTTGCAGCATAAATGAAGAAGGAAAAGATGAGGCAACGAAAATTGAAGGAGACCGCAAAATCGTGACGATAATATCGAGAGAGAGAGATCAACGCAGAATCAGCTGTGACGTCGAAACGGCCACTAATTCCGTTAAACCTTCAACGCTAAGATCGAAGAAATATCCGGGGGAAAAATTTTCAGAATTGTGCACGAGAGAGGAGAGAGAGAGAGAGAGAGAGAGAGAGGAGACGAGATGAGAGAGAGAGAGAGAGAGAACAGTCTTACTGCAATTAAGTTTAATAATTCATAAGTGAATGAAGTACTGACAGGTATATCATAAACCAAAAACATTTACACAAGCACACACACACAAATATATATATATATATATATATAGATATATATATATATATTATATATATATATATATTATATTATATATTATATATATATATATATATATATCTATATATATATATATATATATATAATATATTATATATATATCTATATATATATATATATATATATATATATATATATATATATACTCTTAAACCAGGCAATAAGTTTCGATAAGAATAGCATACAACGAACATTTGCTGCATATTATGGGAATACCTCGCCACTGAGTCCGGTTCCTAGAGCTTTTCTTTAACTACAAAGGCGATATGAGACCAAGAAGCAACGAGGAATCATGTTAATATAAAAATGAGGCTATGGTAGGAATTTGATGGCGAAAGCGACAGATGACATCAGGTTTGAAAGGGGAAGAAAAGTGTGTCTTTAGACGATGACGAACGCTTTTGGATCAAATGTTTCGTTATGAAACAAATCTGTCATAAGTACACGAGCAAAGGAAAAACTATATAAAGTTCTCATGACCCTAGAAAAGGCCTACAGTAGAACTGATAAGACACAATGTGGAATAGTACATAAACGTGTTGAGAACAATAAAAAGGTTTTATTGCGAGAGAGAAGTCACTGGTTTGGTGCCAAAGTGGATTTGGGGAATGGTGCGTTGTTCGTCCCAGACTATCTAATAATACGTTGGTGGACGGAATATAAAGACAAAAGTTGCGAGATAATTAATACTGAATGACGAAAGGTTCGTGAAAAAGTAATAATTCGAAGTTTTTAGAAAAGATAAGAAGAAGGCCTGGAAAGTACTGGAGACAGATGAAACTGAAAGAGGTACTGGAAAGCTCTTGCAAAGCTCTTGCAAGAATTTAATATATAACTATATATATATATATATATATATATATATATATATATATATATATATATATATATATGAAAAAGAAATTTAAAAAAACGATAAAAATTTGAATATATAATTATGTGTGTGTGTGTGTGTATGTATATATATATGTATATATATATCTATATATATATATATATATATATATATTATATATGTGGTGTGTGTGTGTGTGTGTGTGTGTGTGGTAATGTATATTATATATATATATATATATATATATATATATATATATATATATATTCAAACATTTTATGCATATACCACACAACGAGAGAGAGAGAGAGAGAGAGAGAGAGAGAGAGAGAGGAGAGAGAGAGAGAGAGAGAGAGAGGACCATTCCTCACCATTCAAGCAGAAAACCAAAATCACTCTAACAGCTCCGCTATGACAGCTACTTCCTCCTCTTCCGTCTCTCTTCCCCAGATAGATCGACAGCAGAACAGAGAGAGAGAGAGAGAGAGAGAGAGAGAGAGAGAGAGAGAGAGAGAGAGAGAGAGAGAGAGAGAGAGAGAGGCACTGAGCTGTAAAAATCTCTACTCTCCTCTTGTAACACTTTTAAATCAATCTTAATTGTCTTTATCCTATTTCACTGGATATTCCTCTTCTTCCTCCTTGTATTTAAACACTCCTCTCATTTTCCCCCTTGTGAACTGAATATAATTTAAACCAAGCACTGGGACCTATGAAACGGCCACTAACAATAAGAGGCTTGAAAGGTGTAACATGAGGAAGAATTCAAAGCAGGTGCACTTTGAATAAATTGTTAAGAGGAGGGTGGAAAGTAAAATGGAAGAGAATATGAAAGAAGATACAGTAAAAGGAACGGGAGGGATTGCAACTAGGGGCGAAGGCAAGCTGCAAAGAAGCTTAACTAATGCCTACAGTTACCCCCCTCGGAGTCCCCCCTTGTAGATGAATCCTGGCCCGTTCCCAACACTTCAGGGGCATTCCTCATTACCACTCTCCTACAGAACATTTTCTCTATCAACGTCTTATCTAAGTCTGCCTCCTTAATATCCAAAAATCTTACGTGAATCTCCCTCCCAATCACCTACGCATCGTACGTCAATCCCAATCTCCAAATCTCCTTTCCCATGTATGCTAGGTCAATTCTCAATCTCATGTAAATCTCCCTTTCCTTCCCTTTTCATATAAATCGCACTGTTCATGTCTCGTGTCATTGCTAGTCCGCTGGTATAGTCGCTTGTGCCATGGCACGACACTCAGATGTCGCGGGTTCGCTTCTCCCCCTGGGCGATGAAAAATGGCTGGATTTGTATCGTGATCAGATACTGCTCCAGTGTGGGATCTTTGGCGGTGGGATGTTGAACCCAACTTACTTTGGAATTTTGAGTTTGAAGTCAATGGCCCCTTTGGTGTGCTTGTTCCATCTACTGAAATAATAATAATACAATAATAATAATAATAATAATAGGCACCTCAAGCATAACCAATTTCTCCTTGTAAATAATTTCCCTTCTCCCAAAATGAACGACAAACTCCACCTGTTCGCCATCATGAAATATACAGACAACCTTTATCTTTTTTCTTTTATAAAGATGATCCCATCTTGTCCAAAACAGAATAATTTAATACATCTTTCGTTTCCCACACATATCGTAGATCAATCTCTTTCTTCCCAACTTTAGAGTATATAAATACCATTTCCACCTCCCAAAAACTAGACAAATACCTTCTATCTTCATTATATAAAAAGACATTATTAAATTTCATTCCCTTCTCCAGTACAAACAATATAAAACCTCCTTCTTTATCAAAGACAGCAGACGCAAATCCCCTTTCCAACTGCATTGCCTGACATATAATTAAATTCTTCTATATATACTTCTTCGATATTACACACGTACATTTCACTCACTTCCTCCAACACAGCAAATGAATTCCACATCCACCCCGTGATACAGCAAAAGCAGATCACCTCCCCTTCTATGAAAACAGCAAGAGAACCCCTTCACAGGACCAACAGACCTCTCCTCCCCTCCCCCCTCTTCTGTGATCCTCGAACGATCTTTCGCGGGACTGGCGTCAAAAGTATTATGGTCACTTTTTCAGTTCAAGATCCAAATAACAAGATAATTAGGCCTTCTCGTATAACATGCACAAAACAATACTATTTTACAATAATATATAGCCAAAACGAACCCTCCCGTTCTGAGAGTAAACATGTTGACCGCGGAATAATCATTCACATTTAAGAGATTTTTCCCCGTTTTCTCTTATTGTC